>NW_027507785.1:312366235-312781288 GCF_037356315.1 Lithobates pipiens
TATAGCACGGATCTCAAGAAGTTAAAGCGGTAGTAAACCGCATTAACCACTTGCCTTCCAAGCCAATTTTGACACTCCAAACATACATACATTCAGACCCCCTTATATTTTTCACTCTTTGTTATTTTGCAGCCATTTGCTAAAATCATTTAAGTTCATTTTTTTCCTCATTAATGTACACACAGCACCCCATATTGACAGAAAAACACAGAATTGTTGACATTTTTGCAGATTTATTAAAAAAGAAAAACTGAAATATCACATGGTCCTAAGTATTCAGACCCTTTGCTCAGTATTTAGTAGAAGCCGCCTTTTGATCCAATACAGCCATCAGACTTTTTGGGAAAGATGCAGCAAGTTTTTCACACCTGAATTTGGGGATCCTCTGTCATTCCTCCTTGCAGATCCCCTCCAGTTCTGTCAGGTTGGATGGTAAACGTTGGTGGACGGCCATTTTTAGGTCTCTCCAGAGGTGCTCAATTGGGTTTAAGTCAGGGCTCTGACTGGGCCATTCAAGAACAGTCACGGAGTTGTTGTGAAGCCGCTCCTTCATTATTTTAGCTGTGTGCTTAGGGTCATTGTCTTGTTGGAAGGTAAACTTTCGGCCCAGTCTGAGGTTCTGAGCACTCTGGAGAAAGTTTTAGTCCAGGATATCCCTGCACTTGGCCGCATTCATCTTTTCCTCGATTGAAACCAGTCGTCCTGTCCCTGCAGCTCAAAAACACCCCCACAGCATGATGCTGCCACCACCATGCTTCACTGTTGGGACTGTATTGGACAGGTGATGAGCAGTGCCTGGTTTTCTCCACACATACTGCTTAGAATTGAGGCCAAAAAGTTCTTGGTTACATCAGACCAGAGAATCTTATTTCTCACCATCTTGGAGTCCTTCAGGTGTTTTTTTTTTTTTTTTTTTTTTAGCAAACTCCATGCGGGATTTCATGTGTCTTGCACTGAGGAGAGGCTTCCATCGGGCCACTCTGCCATAAAGCCTAGACTGCTGGAGGGCTGCAGTGATGGACTTTCTACAACTTTCTCCCATCTCCTGACTGCATCTCTGGAGCTCAGCCACAGTGATCTTTGGGTTCTTCTTTACCCCTCTCACCAAGGCTCTTCTCCCCCAGTAGCTCAGTTTGGCCGGATGGCCAGCTCTAGGAAGGGTTCTGGTCGTCCCAAACATCTTCCATTTAAGGACTATGGAGGCCGCTGTGCTCATAGGAACCTTATGTGCAGCAGAAATGTTTTTGTAACCTTGGCCAGATCTGTGCCTTTCCACAATTCTGTCTCTGAGCTCTTCAGGCAGCTCCTTTGACCTCATGATTCTCATTTGCTCTGACATGCACTGTGAGCTGTAAGGTCTTATATAGACAGGTGTGTGACTTTCCTAATCAAGTCCAATCAGTATAATCAAACACAGCTGGACTCAAAGGTGTAGAACCATCTCAAGGATGATCAGAAGAAATGAACAGCACCCGATTATATATATATATATATATATATATATATATATATATATATATATATATACACACACACACATACACACAAGTGTCACAGCAAAGGGTCTGAATACTTAGGACCATGTGATATTTCAGTTTTTATTTTTCAATAAATCTGCAAAAATTTCAACAATTCTGTGTTTTTCTGTCAATATGGGGTGCTGTGTGTACATTAATGGAGGAGAAAAATGAACTTAAATGATTTGAGAAAATGGCAGCGATATAACAAAGAGTGAAACATTTAAGGGGGTCTGAATACTTTCCATCCCCACCTCTAGGCTGAGAAGCCTGAAATCAAAAAACTATTTTGGCTTCCCAGCAAGACATCACCACTGAAAGTCTGCAATGTCATATGACGTCGCCCCGGTGAGAAGCTGTTAAACTGCCTAAAGACTTTTTTTTTCCCTTTAAGTCATAATGTGCTAGCATGCATTGCATACTAGCACATTATGGCAGAATTATCTGAAAACAAAGCCCTCCAGCGGCACTCTGTCACCACTGAAGACGCTTCCATCTTCACCCGGGCTTCAGCAATATGAATGGCTGAGCCTGCGATGACATCAATCCCGTGCATGCGCATGGGAGTCGCTGTTAACAGCAAGACTCTGAAGGAACGGCACAGGTATGCCGTTCCTTCAGAATGCATGCACCTTATTCTAGGCTTACCTATAGATAAAAGAAATCATATAAGGGAGTTTACTCCCAACTTTAAGCTGAACTCTGGAAATATATAAATATAATAAAGACGTACCTGTAGGTACCGTGAATATCTACTAAACTTGCACCGTTTAGGAGATATTCACATGGGATGCAGCCAGTGACATCAGAACGCATACCCGTGCCGTCCCTTCAGAGAGCCGTGCCGGGGCTACCGTGTGCATGCACGGGAGTGACGTCATCAAGGCCCCGGAAATTCATACTGCTGGAGCCCTGGAAGGAAGACAGGGTGAAGAAGGAAGCGGCAGGGACCAGTGACAGCACTGCGCTGGAGGGCTGTGTGTGCAAGTAAGACTGTCATAATGTGCTAGTATGCTGTGCATACTAGCACATTATGGCACAATGCTGCAGGGGGTAAAATATTTTATTTTTTTGTAAGCGGTTTACTATAACCCTGCCTGTGCATGATGATGCCAATGGACAGCCCACTCCCCAGAGCTTGAAGGCAGCGCTGGAACCAAATTATATTAAATTTTTTTTTTTTTTTTCTACACCTGTAAAGAGCCACTGTATACTAGCTCATTATGAAATACTTACCTTAGAACGAGGCGTTGGTAACTCACCTGGTCCACGCCGAGGGAGCTGACATGTTGCCTCAGCGTGCATTCCGGGTATTGCGGCTGGAGCCGCGATGTCGTCACTCCCACACATGCGCGCGGGAGACTACTTTCCGGCAAAGTCCGGCATCTGCTGGGCTTTTAGCCGAGAATCCCTTGTGCGCATGCGCAGCTGAAGTCAGTGGCTCATTGCAGGGGGAATATCTCCTAAACCGTACACGTTTAGGAGATATTCTTTTTACCTACAGGTAAGCCTTATTATAGGCTTACCTATAGGTAAAAGTTATACAATTGACTATACAACCGCTTTAAGGTAGGCAATTCAGCTTTTCCCTGCACCCCTAGACTAAACAGGCATTTAAGGTGTATGTTACCCTAAATATTTATATTTATTTATAAAATGTAAATAGTGAGTTTGGTTTAACTAGAGAAAAAACACCCATGAAGATAGTCACCACATCCCCAAAGTAGAAATGAATACAGAAATATAAATGTGACACAATAACATACAAAAGTCAAAAATATACAATTATTATAATAATATTAATGAGATAACAATACTAATATTTAATCTGAATTAAGTGGATACAAAAAAGGCAAAAAAAAAAAAAGAAGAAGGCAAGTGGAAAAAAAGAGGCTCGGGGGCTCTTGAGCCCTTGGAGTATGCACTCTAGCGCTTTCCGGTCCGCAACGAGCCGGTGGCGTCAGACGTCGGCGGTAGGGCACTATAAAAGCCAGCTATACAAAGTCAGCCCTTGCTGCAAGAGCCAGCGGGCATGATTAAAAATTTAAAGAGCTATAGCATTTGGTAAGTCTGTTTGACTACATAGGTTTTTACAGCCGCTACATAGTTGCTTCATATGATATGACAATGCTGTGCCTCAACTTTGTCAAGTGCCTATCTTTACTCTCCTTATTTTATGATGTTTTTGATGTTATGCATGTTTGGAGTTATTTTCTCCGCTGTCATGCCCCTGTTTATGAGGCTTGTTTCTTTTATATACACATAATTTGACCCTCTAGCATTCCTTATATCTATACCCTCCGATTTTGATTGCAGCATTCTATTCTTTAAATTACAACTCTGCTTGGCTTATTGGACATTACATCTTTAGTCATTCCTTTGTTTGGGCTCCGCGAACTTGCTCTTATGTAAGTAAATTATTATAATCAATTATGGGTAGAGAACATTATTAAAGGGGGTTGTAAAGGTAAAAGTTTTCACCTTAATGCATAGAATAAAACATGCGACAGTGCCGGCCCCCCCCATCCCCCCTCGTTTTACTTACCTGACCCCTCGAAAGTCCCACGCTAGCCCCCGACGTCCTCTTCGTCACTCACCCTGGCCGTTGATTGGCTAGAGTGGATGGATAGAAAGCAGCGCAGCCATTGGCTTGCACTGCTGTCAATCACATCCAATAATGTGGTGCACCGGGCCGAGAGACACAATGAGCGGCTACGGCCGCCAGCTGTATCACGGGACCGCGCCCGCAAGCATACCACATCGTGCGAGGGAGCTCACATGAAGTTGTGGAGTCCTTGCGGGGGGGGGGGGGAAGCCGAGACAGCCACCGAGGGACACCAAAAGATGAGGTTCGGGGCCACTCTGTGCAAAGCGAGCTGCACAGTGGAGGCAAGTATAACATGTTTGTTATTTAAAAATAAAAAATTCCTTTAGTGACCCTTTAGCAGTACCCTATCGAGTATTGGAGGATATTTATCCCTAATGTTGCAATATGTGCAACAGTATTGACTCTTAGCCCCTAGATAAATGCAACCTATTGTACTTTTTCTTTTTTCTTTCTTCAGTTGACTTTTTACCCTCTGCGGTTTGTCTGGTGACACTAGATGTGGTCTACTGAGGTCGAAACGCGTAGGGCTAGTGTTTTCCTGCTCCCCATATTGCTTTTTATTTTATTATTGGATCACGTGATTTTTTTCAATATCGATTTTTATGTAAGTTGCAATTTTTTATAAATAAACCTTCAATGGTGGAACTTCACTATGCAAGCCATTGCGTTCATGTTTCCCTTTCTATGGTGAGCCCCTTTGAAGCCTTTCTGAATAAAACCTTCCTAAGAATACGGTTGTAAGTTTGTGGTGACCCGTCGAGCTTTATACCTTGGTGAGGGTACCAGCTACCCGGTGTGCGACCTACGACCCAGTGTGTACGAGCCATCCGGGACGTGTGGAATCTTTACAAGCCTGTATGACACATTTACTGCACAGTACTTTGTGTCCACCACCGTTGGTAAGAGTACCTATGTATAATTTCTGTGAAAAAGTCTGATTGATGACTGAAGGAGGGTCACAGTTTGGGCCAACTGAATATCCGAATCTTCTCCGTTTACCAGTTGCTTCTATTGGACACTCTTATTATTATTTTTGTTCATTTATTTGATCACTATTATTATTATTTAGTTTCACATAGATCATTTTGTTTACTATTGGGCAGCATAACATATTCTATGTGTGCTGTCATTGAATAGGTCTTTTCACTATTATTTCTATTGGGTTTAAGAGTCATTTCTTTTTACATTCATGACATTCTAGCGCTACATTTTTTGATTAGATTTAGTTATTATTTGACTTGGTTTGTTTGTATGTTAGCTGCTGGTTTGTGTTTTTTTCACTATTTTATTTGCCACTTTGATAGGGAGCGCAGTGTTTTCCCCTTTTTTCCTTTAAGCTACTAATTCTGTACTTAGAGGCGCCTCTCTCTTCGGTCGTATATTTATTTAACCTGCAAGTAAGCTTTATTATAAATTAATTAGGAATTTACTACCACGTTACCTTCCTGAGGTGAGCTGACATGCTGCTCTGGTGTCCTGCAGCCTCACAGGACAGTCGGAGGAGAATGAAAATGCCTCCTACAAGCTTTAACCAGACACTGATAGAAGTCACAAGACTGCTATATCCTGCTGATGAGAAAAGGTATTTAACAGTTTATATTTACTAAAATAATGGCATTTCCACGTTATGTGTACTGTGGGAGACCAGATATAGTGGGTTTATCCTGGGTTTAGTAACACTTTAAGTTTCAATTACTTTATTTCTCAAACAAAAGTCCACTGCGGATAAACACGCACCTAAACCAACAGCTTTTTACCAAGCCGACCACACACTTCCTAAAGGCTGAGAGATGGCTAATAATGGCTTTTTATTTTTTCACATTAGTAATGGCTGGGCTTTAATCTTTATGCTTGCAATTACTCTCATCCTTCTGAACACACAATTGCAAAAAAAAAAAAAAAAAACAAAAAAAACACGCCCAGGGTATTCCCCGGTTTCAAGCACCAACCTCCATGTAACCCCACTGTAATCAATTATGGAATCTTAGCAAAATAAATATAAAAAGCAAAACTCAAATTCACATTGCATGATTCTCGGTCTACTAAAAAAAAAAAATATATATATATAACTGTATATATAATAAGTGTATCATTGTCATTCCATCAGGAAATTTAGGTCAGAATGTACAGGAATATCTCTGGAGGGTCTTGGGAGTGAAGAGACAGATGGACCCTTGGTGAGTACAATACAGGCAGCCCCCCCCCCCCCCCCCGAGTTACACACATCTCACTCATACTAATGGAGGGAGGCAACTGGAAGAGAGCCCCCCGCCCCCCATACTTTAAAGTGTATCCAAGGCCAAAATGTCTTTTGTTGGTTTTGCATTGTGTGGTGAGGGGTTAGGACCTCTGCCAGGGTTTAATTGCTGTCTGTGTCTAGATTGAGGAGATTTGCCCTTTTAATTGTCCCGGTGAATACTGACACTAGCACTGAAAGTCATTGAATATCCACATTTTTTTTTTTTTTTTTTTACAAAATAAGACACTTATCTGTAGGTTCTATACTGGTAACTTTGTGTAGCGCGAAGCGCAACACCTCCCACGCTGCAACTTCAGCTAGAATAGGAAGCTGCCTGTAGCTGCTGACACTTTTTTCAAACAAGGCAAAGAACCGCTTTTTAAGCCCAATGCATTAACAAAAAAACAAAAAACAAAACAGTGTTTGCATTTTTCATGCATTTCTGCTGGTTTTTCATGCAAGACAACAGACCCCTCCCAAAAACACAAAACGCATCAAAAGCGCAAGACGCACAGGGAAAACCCATTAAGACCCCTTTCACACTGGGGCATTTTTTAGGCACTTTCGTGTTAAAAAAAAAAAAAAAAAAGAGCCTGAAAGAAGCCTCATCTGCAATCCCAATGTGAAAGGAAGTGCTTTCACACTGAGGCGCTGCGCTGGCAGGGTGTCAAAAAAAGTCCTGCAAGCAGCTTCTTTGCAGCGCTTTTGGAGCAGTGAATACATCGCTCCTAAAGCGCCCCTTCCCATTGAAATCAATAGGAAGAGCCTGAAAAACGCCTGCAAAGCGCTTTTAACCCCTTATTAGACCACTAGCGGGAGTTAAAAGCACCCCGCTAGAGCTCGAAAAGTGCTGGTAAAGCGCCGCTAGTTAAAGCGGCACATTATTAGCATTTTTGGGCTCTGAAGTGTGAAAGGGCTCTTAACTTTCACAATGGGATTGCAGATTAGGCTTCTTTCAAGTGCTTTACAGGAGCTTTTTTTAATGCTAAAGCACCTGAAAAATGCCCCAGTGTGAAAGGGGTCTAACTGCAACCTGCAAAGGTTGCATTGGAGTAGTATAAAGGAAGTCTTAACCGCTTTAGCCCAGGAAGATTTTAACCCCTTCCTGACCAGAACACTTTCTACGATTTGGGACTGTGTCACTTTAACTGACAATTGCGAGGTCGTGCAACATTGTACCCAAACAAAAGTTTTTTTCACAAATAGAGCTTTCTTTTGGTGGTATCTGATCACCTCTGAGGTTTTTATTTTTTGCGCTATAAACAAAAAAACAAAACAAAAAAAAGTGACAATTTTGAAAAAAAAAAAAGCAATATTTTTTTACTATAATAAATTATATATACCGTATATACTCGAGTATAAGCCGAGATTTTCAGCCTCTTTTTTGAGGCTGAAAGTGCCCCCCTCGGCTTATACTCGAGTCATCGCTGTCTGCCCGCTCGATCAGCGTGTCGAGCAGACAGACAGCGGCCATTCTGATTCAAAAGCCGCGCCTCCGGCTCCCCCTTCGCCTGTGATAGGCGGAACACTGAATTTCCCAGCAGCCTGTGTTCCGCCTATCACGGACTTCGTATCATCCTCGTACTACGGACGAGGATGATACGACGTCTGTGATAGGCGGAACACAGGCTGCTGGGAAATTCAGTGTTCCGCCTATCACAGGCGAAGGCGGCGGCGCAGCTTTTGAATTTTACAATGGCCGCCGACGAACGAAGAGGGCACGGGACGGAGGCAAGGCACAGGACGGCACGGCACGGGACGGGACGGGACGGGACCGGAGGCAAGGCATGGCGGCGAGGCACGGCGGCGAGGCACGGAGGCAAGGAGGCTCGGCACGGGACGGAGGCTCGGGACAAAGGCTCAGGACACAGGTAGGCTGGACACACACACACACACACACACACACACACACACACACACACACACACACACACACACACACACACACACACACAGGGATGGATGGATGGATGGAGACACACACACACAGGGATGGATGGACGGACACACAGGGATGGACGGACACACAGGGATGGACGGACACACAGGGATGGACGGACACACACACAGGGATGGACAGGCATGTCTTACCCTCGGCTTATACACGAGTCAATAAGTTTGCCAGTTTTTTTGGGGGTAAATTGGGGGCCTCGGCTTATATTCGGGTCGGCCTATACTCGAGTATATACGGTATATATATATATATATATATATATATATATATATATATATATATATATATATATATATATATATATATATATATATATAAAGATATAGATATATATATATATATTTTTTTTCCTCAGTTTAGGCCGATATGTATTTTTAAATTTTTTTTTATTTTTTTACCAAAATCGCAATAAGCATATATTGATTGGTTTGTGCAAAAGTTTTAGCGTCTGAAAAATAGGAGATAGATTACATTTTTATTATTCTTTTTTTTTTTTATATTAATAATGGCGGCGATCTTATCGTGACTGCGACGTGTGTGGCGGACACATGACACTATTTTGGGATCATTTGCATTTATACAGCGATCAGTGCTATAAAAATGCATTGATTACTATGTAAATGATGCTGGCAGGGAAGGGGTTAAACACTAGGGGCGATCAAGGGGTTAAGTGTATCCTAGAGAGTGATGGGCTACCACTGACATGACAATAATCACTGCTCCTGATGACAGGGAGCAGTAGATCCCAGTCATGTCACTAGGCAGAATGGGGAAATGCCTTGTTTACATAGGAATCTCCCCGTTCTACCTCTCCGTGACACAATCGCGTGACACCGGCAGACAGAGTCCGTGGGACCCATGGGCATGGTCACGCTGTGTGCGCGCCCGCTAGCCCCACCAATTAAAGGGGACGTACAGGTAAACCCATTTGCCCACCGCTGCCATTGTGCCAACGTATATCAGCTTGCAGCAGTCAGCAAGTGGTTAAAGAGACTTAAAGAGTAACCCCCTGAGTGATCTGTGTACATTACAAGGATTTTAAAGTGGTTGTAAACCACTGCATGTTTTTTGTTTTTTCCTTACCTGCAAGGCAAAGGAATAATGTGAACCTTACCTGAAAATGAAGCTTTCCAGGGATGTGACGTCACTGGAGGCCGCTTCCATCTGCACCCATCTTGCTTCCAAGTTCGCAGACTCCGGCCCTGTGACTGGCTGGAGCAGCGATGACCTCACTCACAAATTTGCGTGGGAGCCGCCGGTCAGGCACAGGGCTCTGAAGAAACTGCACGAGTGGCCGTCCCTTCAGAGCGCATGCAGCCCGTGATGTCATCGGCTGTATGTACAGTAAATATCTACTAAACGGTGCATATTTAGAAGACGTTTACACTACCTATATGCAACCCTCATTATAGGCTTACTGCTAGGAATCTTCTCTTGTGATCAGTCAAACTCCAGATGTATTGAGAAGCAGACAATTTATTTCTGATGTGGCCCACAACAGGGAGAAATCTTACAAGGCAGAAGTTGCAGTAAGAATCACACAAAAAAAAGTGTCTCCCCCCTCCTCATACCTACAATAATACCAGCTCTACGCTTCTATTGGCTGAGGAAACATAGATAGCGTGCCTGGTACACGATGGTACTATATTTTGGCTATTCAGAGTTTCCTTTACAATCTTATGCTAGCATATATAGTTAAACCTAATAATCCTACAACATACTATGGAGTTAGTTAAAGCGGGAGTCCGCCGTTTTTTTTTTTTTAAAAGCCTGCAGCTACAAATACAGCAGCTGCTGACTTTTAAAATAAGGACACTTACCCGCCCAGCGCGCCCGCGATGTCGGCACCCGAAGCCGATCTCTCGATCGTCTCTCGGGTGCTGCCGCCGCCATCTTGAGTATGGGAATCAGGAAGTGGAGCCTTTCGGCTTCATTTCCCGGTTCCCTATTGCGCATGCGCGAGTCGCGCTGCGCAATACGGATGGACCCGCTGCCTCTGGGATCTGTGCGTTTCCCAGCAGGCAGCGGGGGACTTTCGGAAAGGGGCGTAGATCTACGCCCCTTTCCGCAGAGAGCTATCCCGGAAGTGGGTGCAGTTACCTGGATTATCCAGGTAACTGCACTCCCCTCCCCCCGAAAGGTGCCAATTGTGGCGCCGGAGGGGGGGGGAGGATTCCAATGAGCGGAAGGTCCACTTTAGGGTGGACCTCCGCTTTAAGACAAAATGGTACAACAAGTTAATACAACAACGTGCTCAGAAGTAAGTTTTAAAAATCTGTCTCAGGGTTATTGTTTTTCTAATAGTCACACAATAAACATTTAAAAAACTTTTCTAACACTTACCTATAGGTAAAATTCTAAAATTTAAGTTTACTTCTTCCTTAAAGGGATTTGCAAAGGTTCATTTTTTTAAAATAACAAACATGTCATACTTACTCATATTGCACAGAGTGGCCCCGATCCTCCGGTTCTGGGGTCCCATGGCGGCTCTCTCGGCTCCTCCCCGCAATAGCTGATACCCTCGGGAAGCTCTCTCCCGAGGGGGTTAGCTTACGGGCACACTCCCCTCTCATACACTCTGCGTCCATAGACACAGAGTGCACGTCTCTGTCATGCCCCCCGGCGGACACGTCATTGGATTTGACTGACAGCAGCGACATGCATAGGATGCATGAAGTTGAAAAACCAAGAACCTTTACAACCCCTTTAAAAGAGGAAGTAAACCCTTTTGATCCCTGCAAAGTAAAAGCATAATGTGACACTTACCTACAAACGCAGCCTGCGCTTTCCCCGATGGAGGCCACATTCACGTTTGTTCCTTTTCCTTCCGGAGCCGTGGACTCTGGCTGCGACTGTCCAGAATCATGTCACGTCACTCCTGCGCATGCACTCGCAAGTGCAGAAACAGCTCGGAGGTCCGTTTCTTCACAGCGTATGCACCGATTACATAATGGACACAGTACAAAGTAAATATCTCCTAAACAATGCACGTTTAGGAGATATTTACTATACCTATAGGTACAACTTGAAAATGGAGATTTACAAACTTTGTTGCAAATAACTACCGTATATACTCGAGTATAAGCCGAGATTTTCAGCCTCTTTTTTGAGGCTGAAAGTGCCCCCCTCGGCTTATACTCGAGTCATCGCTGTCTGCCTGCTCGATCAGCGTGTCGAGCAGACAGACAGCGGACATTCTACCCTTCAAACGCCGCGCCTCCGCCTTCGCCTGTGATAGGCGGAACACTGAATTTCCCAGCAGCCTGTGTTCCGCCTATCACGGACATCGTCTCATCCTCGTACTACGGACGAGGATGAGACGATGTCCGTGATAGGCGGAACACAGGCTGCTGGGAAATTCAGTGTTCCGCCTATCACAGGCGAAGGCGCGGCTTTTGAATTTTAGAATGGCCGCCGAGGCGCCGACGAAGAGCGGCGATCCTGGCAAGGCACGGGACGGAGGCAAGGCAAGGCACGGCACGGGACGGAGGCAAGGCACGACACGGGACGGAGGCAAGGCACGGCACGGGACGGAGGCAAGGCACGGGACGGAGGCAAGGAGGCAAGGCACGGGACGGAGGCTCGGGACACAGGTAGGCTGGACACACACACACACACACACACACACACACACACACACACACAGGGATGGATGGATGGATGGAGACACACACACACAGGGATGGATGGATGGAGACACACACACACAGGGATGGATGGATGGACACACACACACACAGGGATGGATGGATGGATGGACACACACACACACAGGGATGGATGGATGGATGGACACACACACACACAGGGATGGATGGATGGACACACACACACACAGGGATGGATGGATGGATGGACACACACACACACAGGGATGGATGGATGGATGGACACACACACACACAGGGATGGATGGATGGACGGACACACACACACACAGGGATGGATGGATGGACGGACACACAGGGATGGACGGACACACAGGGATGGACGGACACACAGGGATGGACGGACACACAGGGATGGACGGACACACAGGGATGGACGGACACACACACAGGGATGGACAGGCATGTCTCACCCTCGGCTTATACACGAGTCAATAAGTTTGCCAGTTTTTTTGGGGGTAAATTGGGGGCCTCGGCTTATATTCGGGTCGGCCTATACTCGAGTATATACGGTACCTTTTGTTATTCCGAAAAAAATGTTAGTTTGCCTGTGTCCACAGTAAATCTGTATTTAATTAACCACTTACAGACTGGACCATTTTGCTGGTCAAAGACCAGACCACTTTTTGCGATTTGGCACTGCGCCGCTTTAACTGACAATTGCGCAGTCGTGGCTCCAAAACAAAATTGACGGCCTTTTTCCCCCACAAATAGAGCTTTCTTTTGGTGGTATTCGAACACCCCTGCGGTTTTTATTTTTTGCGCTATAAACAAAAATAGAGCGACAATTTTTAAAAAAAACGCATTATTTTCTACTTTTTGTTATAATAAATATCCCCCAAAAATATATAAAAACATTTTTTTCCCTCAGTTTAGGCCGATACGTATTCTTCTACATATTTTTGGTAAAAAAAAAAATATCGCAATAAGCGATTATTGATTGGTTTGCGCAAAAGTTATAGCGTTTACAAAATAGGGATAGTTTTATGGCATTTTTATAAATGTATTATTATTATTTTTTTACTAGTAATGGTGGCGATCAGCGATTTTTATTGTGACTGCGACATTATGGCGGACACATCAGACATTTTTGAAACATTTTTGGGACCATTGTCAGTTATACAGCGATCACTGCTATATAAATGCAGTGATTCCTGTGTAAATTACACTGGCAGTGACGGGGTTAACCAGTGAGTGGCAGTGTAGGGGTTAAGTGTTCCTAGGGGTGTGTTACTAACTGTTGGGGGGGGCTGGGCTTTCATTTAGTGAACAATGATCTCTGCTCCAATCACATGGAGCAGAGATCAGCGTCACTAGTTGCTAGGCAGAATGGAGAAATGCTGTTTACAACGGCATTTCTCCATTTAGCCGTCCCGTGAGACGATCGAGGGTATGCCCGCAGCGATCGAGTCCGCGGGACCCGCGACCGGACTCACGGGGGTCACGACCGGTGTGCTCGCGATGGCAGGGCAGCATTGAAGATTGGACGTACCTGTACGCCAATATGCCTGCCCGTGCCATTCTGCCGACGTACATCGGCGTGCGCTGGTCGGGAAACGGTTATGTTTAGAATTATCAGTCAGTTGCTGGACTTGCAGGGCTCTAATGAGGGAAATTAGCAGGGTTTCCATCCCTTTAGACACAATTTCCTATTAGGAGTATCTCACCAAAAAATACCATTTTTGTGGGGGGGGTACAAAAAAAAATTAAAAAAATCTGACCTGCATCTTAGTGCGGACTTCTGGGAAAATCAGTGAGCCAATCACAAGTATGAAATGACATTTCTGGGCGGCGTTCTGTATACCATCTGTGTACAGAACTCCTATAAGTTGCCATATTGCATTTTACAGAGAATTTCAGAGGCTGCAGTTTGAAAAGGAAAAGTAATTTTTAATAGCATTCAATTACAATATGACTTGTGTCGTGAGACTGTATATGCTATATTATTTTTTATTCGCTATTTTTTTCCCAATGCAAGTGGAAATAAGTCTTAGGCTGCATTCACACCTGAGCGTAGCGTTTTCAAGCGTTTTTTTACCGCGTTTTGCCGCGAATTTGTGCAGGGCAAAAGGTCACCAATGTTAAAAGAAGAAAAACGCCCAAATCAGCCTGATTCACGCGACAAAAAAGGGTCCGGAACTTGTTTGAGCTTCAGGCGTAGGGCTTCAGGCGACTTGAGTGGAGATGTGAACCATCTCTATTGAGAATAATGGATTTTTTCCCCTCCAGCGTTTTGTAGCTTCAGGCGTCAAGCTACAAAACGCTCAGGTGTGAATGGGGTCTGACAGAAGCCCACTGAAATGACTGGCCTCAGGTGTAGGGCCGAAACAACGAATAGATTGATTATGAAAATAGTTGTAATTGCTATTTTAATAATCGATTAATCGGCCAGCCGATCAGTTGGCCTGCATACAGCAGGGATTGACAAATTTGCTTTGAATCTAGGAGCCACTTAAAAAAGTTAGGAGCCAGTATTTTTTTTAGAGTGGTATGGATTGTCAGCTCCCGGGGTAAGGCCAGTCATTTTCACCCCCTAACCCTAACTCACAAGGGAGCACCCAGTCAATAACTCCAATGTAATGCTGTTACATCAGGGTTATGGGCTGACCAGAAAGAGTAAGGCTGGCAACAGATGGAACTGGTTGGCTCTGTCAGGTGCCACTGGTTGGCTTAGGCAGGTGGCACTGGATTGGAACTGGCAGATGGCACTGGTTGGCACTGGCAGTGGCACTGGTTGCCACTGGCAGGTGGCACTGATTGGCTCGTGGAGCTGACAGATGGCACTGGCAGATGGCATTGGTTGGCACTGGCAGGTGGCACTGATGGGCAGTGGCACCGGCAGGTAAAACTGGTTAGCACTGGCAGGTGGCACTGGTTGGCACTGATTGGCAGTGCCACTGGCAAGTGACACTGGTTGGCACTGGCAGGCATTGGCGGGTGGCACTGGTTTGGAACTGGCAGGTGGCACTGGCAGGTAGCATTGGTTGGCACTGGCCGGTGGTGCCGATGGCACTGATGGATGTCACTGGTTTTGAACTGGCAGGTGTCACTATTGGCACTGATTGGCGGTGGTGCTGGTACGTGGAGCTGATTGGCAGTGGCACTGGTTGGTGGCAGTGGCAGGTGGCACTGGTTGGTGGCAGTGGCAGGTGGCACTGGTTGGTGGCAGTGGCAGGTGGCACTGGTTGGTGGAACTGGCACTGGTTGGTGGAACTGGCAGGTGGCACTGGTTTGGAACTGGCAGGTGGCACTGGTTTGGAACTGGCAGGTGGCACTGGTTGGCAATGGCACTGGTTGGCAATGGCACGTGGCACTGGCAGGCACTGGTTGGTCGTGGCAGGTGGAACTGGCAGGTTTCACACTGAGCACTCAGTAACTGTGTGAAACTGACAAGTAACAGAGGAGAAAGGAGCTGTCAGATTTGAGCTTGATGTCGGGGTAGGCGGGACCCAGCCGGGGTGGGCAGGACCCAGCAGCTATCAAACACCAGCCGATTGGGCTGCTTAAGAAAAGGGGCGGGCCACATACGTAGCAGCCTGCCCAGATTCCATTGGCTGGTGTTTGATGGCTGCTGGGTCCCACCCACCCCGTCATCAAGCTCAAATCTGACAGATCCTCCTCTCTCAGTTACTTGTCAGTTTCACACACTCTGCAGCTCTGGCAAGCAACAAGTGCCACGCTGAGTGTGGAGAAGGGAGGAGGACGGCAGTCAATGTTTATGCACTGCATGTCTGGGGCATCGGGAGTTATAGTGAGTGGGCTGGCAGCAGCCTAGGTGTACATACATGTCAATAAGTGCCTGAGAACTTGTGAACGTGTGAGGAGCAATGCCTCATGGGACATGTAGTCCTGGGCAAGAAGTGAGTGGTTCTAGAAGAAAGTTTTTTACCCTTGCTATAGGCCGTTGATGGTGAACCTTGGCACCCCAGATGTTTTGGAACTACATTTCCAATGATGCTCAGGCACTCTGCAGTGTAGTTGAGCATCATGGGAAATGTAGTAACATCTGGGGTGGTAAGGTTCGCTATCACTGCTATAGGGGCGCTCTATACTATACTTTGCAGCTTGCTATTGGGGGGACTCTGAAAGCAGGAAGAGCCAGAAGCGTCAGTGGGGGACACGAGAAGAGGAGAATCAGGGCTGCTCTGTGCAAAACCAATACACAGAGCAGGTAGGTATAACCAATTTGTTGTGTGGAAAAAAAAAATCACTTTAAAAAGACTGTGTGCATGAAAGATCAGCATCTGAACCCAGAGAAGGTGGAGGCTGATAGACTGGAGGTAATAGAAGGCATTTCAATTACATTTAAAGTAAACTTTTACCAGTATTGTGCAATATATATAAAATGATAATATCCAAAAAAAATAAAAAAAGTCTTAGCTTTTAGTACTATTTTAATATAAAAGATTTCCATCTCCCTTCCACCCTTCATATTATAGCTTTATGTCTGACTCTTAGTTATAATGCCCATATATCCTACTTCTGGGTGTATTTATTAGGGTTTGCACCGATACTCGTGCAAATGCACCAGTACCTGAAGTGTTAAAGTGGTTGTATACCCACATTTTTAACTTTTACCTACAGGAAAGCCTATAATAAGGCTTACCTGTAGGTAAAAAAAATATCTCCTAAACCTGTACGGTTTAGGAGATATTCCCCTCGGTATGCGCCGCTGACTGCAGCGGTGCATGCGCACAAGGGGTTTCTCGCCGTCAAAATCCGGCAGCAGCCGAGCGGCCGGACTGAAATCTCCCGCGCGCGGGAGTGACGATATCGCGGCTCCGGCCACTCACAGCGCCGGAGCCGCGATACCCGGAAGAAACGCCGAGGGAGCATGTCAGCTCCCTCGGCGTGGATCGGGCCAGATGTCGGGGCCTCGTTCTAAGGTAAGTATTTCATAATGAGCTAGTATGCGGTGCATACTAGCTCATTATGCCTTTTGCTTTGCAGGTTTAAAAAAAAAAAAATGTGCGGGTTTACTACCGCTTTAAAGAAGCCTGGTAATTGCAGCTGTCAAAAAAAAAAAAAGCAGCCAGCAATGTTTATTAACAACATTGCTCAGCCCTGAAAAACACTAAAATAAAAAGAAACATTGTTTCTTCACCTGCAGATCAAATGTTCCTCTGTCTAACCCCTTAATTTACTCTAATCAGCCTTAATTAACTCCCTAATCTCCATTTAATTATTTTGCTGCTTTTAAAAAAAAAAAAAAATTATTCACATCTATTTTTATAAATGATAAAAAATTAAAAACATTTTTTATTTGCTTTGTTGAATATTTTTACACATATATTAACATATATTTACACATTTCACATTGAAAAAGCGCAAAAAAAAAAATCTATTTATTTAACCACTTAAGGACCACCGCATGCCAATGTACGTCATCAGAATGGCATGTACGTGCTTGCCTTCCAGGGGGTGGGGGGTCCGATCGGACCCCCTCCCACTGGATGCGGCGGTCCGTTTCGCTTCAGGAGCGATCCGGGATGAGGGGATGGCCGTTGGTTTCTGGCCATCCCCTCTCGATCGCTCCTGGCGAATGAGAAGCTTCCTCCCACTGTGTATAGTAAACATAGGCAGGGAGGAAGTGATGTCATTCTCCTCGGGGCGGTCTTTTTGACCGGACTACGAGGAGAACAGTGAAAGTAAGTACACCAAACACTACACTAACATGTAGGCACACAAACCAGCCCCGATCGCCCCCCCCTCCCCCTCCCAGTCACAGTGTCACTGATTGCAGTGATCATTTATTTACTGATCACTGCATTCAGTGTCAGTTGTGACAGTAAAAACTGTCAGGGCAGTTAGTGTTAGGTCCAGGGTAGCCCCCTACCACCCCCCAATAAAGGTTTAACCCCCTGATTGCCCCTAGAGTTAACCCTTTCACCTTCTTTTGCCAGTGTCACCAAGCGCTAGTTTTTCTGATCACTGCATTAGTGTCGCTAGGTAGCTAGTTATTTTTTTAGGTTCACCGCCAGGTTTTTATAGCGCTAGGTACCCCGATATACTACCAAATAATGGTTTTAACCCCCTGATTGCCCCTAGTTAACCCTTTCACCCCCTTTTGCCAGTGTCACTAAGCGATCATTTTTCTGATCGCTGCATTAGTGTCACTGGTGTCGCTAGGTAGCTAGTTATTTTTTTTAGGTTCACCGCCTGGTTTTTATAGCGCTAGGTACCCCCATATACTACCCAATAATGGTTTTAACCCCCTAATTGCTCCTAGTTAACCCTTTCACCAGCGATCACAGTATAAGTGTCACTGGTGACGCTGGTTAGCCAGTTAGTTATTTAGGTTTCCCGTCAGGTTTTTATATAGTGCCAGGGACCCCCATATACTACCTAATAAAAATTTGAACCCCCTGATTGCCCCTAGTTAACCCTTTCACCAGTGATCACCGTACAAGTGTTACGGGTGACTCTGGTTAGTTTGCTTTTTATAGCATCAGGGCACCCATCATTTATTACCCAATAAAGGTTTAACCCCCTGATCACCCGGCGGGTGATATCAATTAGGTTTTAGGGTCAGGGTCTGCGTCGCCCCAGGCAGCGCTAGGTTAGTGCCAGTACCGCTAACACCCACGCGCAAAGCATAAACCTCCCGTAGTGGTATAGAATCTGAACAGATCAATATCTGATCAGATCTATACTAGCGTCCCCAGCAGTTTAGGGTTCCAAAAAAACGCATTGTTAGCAGGATCAGCCCAGATACCTGCTAGCACCTGCATTTTGCCCCTCTGCCCAGCCCACCCAAGTGCAGTATCGATCGATCACTGTCACTTACAAAACACTAAACACATAACTGCAGCGATCGCAGAGTCAGGCCTGATCCCTGCGATCGCTAACAGTTTTTTTTGGTAGCGTTTTATATTTAAATCCGGAAGGCAGCGCTTGGTTTTCGGGGTCCCATACGTGGCTAGGCTCCCAAAAAGTCCCCCACATGTGGTATTCCCGTACTCGGGAGAAGCAGCAGAATTTATTTTGGGGTGTAATTTGACTTATGCCCATAGCATGTGTGAGCAATATATCATTTAGTGACAACTTTGTGCAAAAAAAAAATTGTAATATTCCTGCAACTTGTGGCAAAATATAAAATATTTCATGGACTCAACATGCCTCTCAGTAAATAGCTTGGGGTGTCTACTTTCCAAAATGGGGTCATTTGGGGGGGTTTTGTGCTATTTTGGCATTTTATGGCCTTCGAAACTGTGATAGGTAGTGAGAAGTGAAATCAAAAATTTGCACCCTTAGAAATCCTGAAGGCAGGGATTGGTTTTCGGGGTGCCGTACGCAGCTAGACTCCCAAAAAGTCCCACATATGTGGTATCCTCGTACTCAGGAGAAGCAGTAGAATATATTTTGGGGTGCAATTCCACATATAACTATGGCATGTGTGAGCAATATATAATTTAGTGACAACTTTTTGTAAACTTTTTTTTTTTTTTGTGTGTCATTATTCAATCACTTGGGACAAAAGAAAAATATTCAATGGGCTCAACATGCCCCTCAGCAATTTCCTTGGGATGTCTACTTTCCAAAATGGGGTCATTTGGGGGAGGGGGGTTTTGTACTGCCCTGCCATTTTAGCACCTCAAGAAATGAGATCGGCAGTCATAAATTAAAAGCTGTGTAAATTACAGAAAATGTACTCTAGTTTGTAGACGCTATAACTTTTGCGCAAACCAAAAAATATACGCTTATTGACATTTTTTTTTTACTGAAGACATGTGGCTGAATACATTTTGCCCTAAATGTATGACTAAAATTGAGTTTATTCGATTTTTCTTATAACAAAAAGTAGAAAATATCTTTTTTTTTCTCAAAATTTTCGGTCTTTTTCCATTTATATCGCAAAAAATTAAAATCGCAGAGGCAATCAAATACCACCAAAAGAAAGCTCTATTTGTGGGAAGAAAAGGACGCAAATTTTGTTTGGGTACAACATTGCATGACCGCGCAATTACCAGTTAAAGCAGTGCAGTGCGAAATTGTAAAAAAGACCTCTGGTCCTTAGGCTGTTAATTGGTCCGGGGCTGAAGTGGTTAAAGTGGCGCAGTGCTATATTGCAAGAAATGGTCTGGTCATTAAGGGGGAGGGTGTCCCCTCTTGTCGCCACTTAAAACAATCAAGTGGCTGTACTGCCACTACAATTGTTTTTACGGTGCAGGGACTCGCCTGCTGAAAAAAAAATGAGATCTGAATGATGCCTGCAGCTGCACCAATCATTCAGATAATCGCCACTGAAAGCCCGGGACGTCATAGGATGTACTGCGGTATGTAAGTATGTAAGTGTAAAAAATAGGTATAATATGTTTTTGCTTGCACTAAAATATACTTTAGTACAGTGGCAGCTGGTGCTCAATATTTTGGGGGAGGGCGGCAAACAAACCCACTTGCATATAACGCCTCCACCACAATCCCCCCTCACATTAATTTGCTATTATCACACAACTGGGTGGGCTCAGGGCACAGTGCTCTGCGCCCCAAGCCCACCCTTTTTGAAGCCAATTAGAGCCTCTGGCTCTAATCATGTGCTTCAAAAAATAAAAAAACCTCCATTGGAATCCATGTGTCCGGCGCCCTGCATGTAGATTAGGGGCCGGTGCATAGCTTGGGGGGGGGGGGGCAGTGCCCCTGCGCCCTGTATGGAGCGGCTGCCACTGCTTTAGTATATCCTTTTTTGAAAATAGGTGTTTGGTAAACTGCTGTTCAAGTTTCATGCTGCATAAAAAAAAATGCAATTAGTCTCATAAATCACACCTATATCAAAATCACAGTTCAAGATAATAAATATGAGGTAGTGCTGCGATTTCAATAGGGCTGCAACTAACGATTATTTTCATAATCGATTAGTTGGCCAATTGTTGTTTTGATTAATCGGAAAATAACCTTAAGGAAAAGTGTGGTGTTTAATTTAGTCATTATGAAAAGTTTCAAATAAAAGGCAATTTATTCTTAAATATCTCTATATGCAGTGGTAAATATAAGGCTCGGTTTACACAGGGGCGACTCCGATCCGACTTCAGGTCGCCCCTAGTCGCCTCAGGTCGGACAACATTTAAAAATCAATGTAAGTGAATGAGAGCCGTCTTAATGCACACTACTGAAGTCGCTCCGACTTCAAAAGAAGTTCCTGTACTACTTGAATCCGACTTGTAGGCGTCTGGTACCCTTTGATTTCAATGGAGGTCGCCTCCAAGTCGGATCTCTGTATATACGGAGGCGACTTTGACAGAATTATTAGCTCTGAAGGGGGAACTCCACGCCAAATTTATTAAAAAAATTGGGCGTGGGTTCCGCCTCCGAGAGCATACCAGGCCCTTAGGTCTGGTATGGATTCCAAGGGGAACCCCCTACGCCGAAAAAACGGCGTGGGGGTCCCCCCCAGATCCATCCCAGACCCTTATCCGAGCACGCTACCCGGCCGGCCAGGAAAGGGGGTGGGGACGAGCGGGCGGCCCCCCCCTCCTGAGCTGTACCAGGCCGCGTGCCCTCAACATGGGGGGTGCCGTAGGGGAGGGAGCGTGCGGAACCCCCACCCCAAAGCACCTTGTCCCCATGTTGATGAGGACAAATGCCTCTTCCCGAGAACCCTGGCTGTTGGTTGTCGGGTCTGCGGGCGGGGGCCTGGTATGGTCTCGGAGGGGGAACCCACGCCAAATTTTTTAAATAAATTTGGCGTGGAGTTCCCCCTTCAGAGCTCATTCTCTGATTGGCCACGGCAAAAGTCGCCTGGCCTGGGGTCGTGTCTAAAAGTCGTGTTCAAGTCGTCTCCAAGTTGCCTCACAAAGTCGTCCTGAAGTCGTGTCACCCCTGTATGAACCGAGCCTAAATGACCAACTATATGATTAGGGAGCAAAATCTCTAATCCACTCTGAGAATAACAGACAGAATATATATATATATATATATATATATATATATATATATATATATATATATATATATATATACACACACACACACACACACACATATATACACACACACACACACACACACACATACACACTCTATTAGAGGAAATATATTCTGCATATACTATTAGAGGTTGAACCTGGTAAATATCATCAGACTCGGATCAAATTTTTTATTTAAAGAAAAAATAAAATTATTATTATATACGATTTATCTAGCACCAACAGTTTACACAGAGCTTTACAATGTAGAGGGGGGGACAACACAATTACAGTACAGTTCAATACAGAAGGGGCCCGGCTCGTAGAGCTTACATTCTAAAAGGGAGGGGGTGGTACAAAAGGTAATAGCTGCAGAGAATGATTTGATGGAAAAAATTTGAAAGTAAAAGAAAGAAAAATTAGACAGTTTTGTTGATTTTCAGTAGTGAAATATATTATGTATGAGACTCTCTCGTCATAGGCAGGTGGCTGGATAAAAGCTCTGTGCGCCTGCTGTCACTAATGCTGGCCATACAAAAACAATGTCTTGCTTAAAAAAAAAAAATAATAATAATAATTTTAAGAATGTTCGTTCGATTTTCTAATTGTTAGTGGGGTCAAATCCACGTTTGTTTTCAACCACAGTGACGGGAAAATTGAAAGGACCAGAATAGAAAACGTCTTGGTCAAATACATTTGTATGTAGTTTTTGTTTAGAAATGACATTCATTTTAAAACTAAAATGTTAAAAGCAAGAGAAAAATTTCAAAAAGGACATTCTTTCATTCAGCGAATGTACAAAGATCTTTCGTAATGAATATTCTCGTCCGAAAATCGATACGTGTGTGGCCAGAATAAGGCTCGGTTCACACCTATGCAGTTCGCTTTTAATCAGTTTCTGCAGTGCGTTTTTGAACATGTGATTTTGCTGCGATTTGCGCTTTGCATCTTTTATGCTTTTTCTTGGCCAATTTGTTGTTGGGCAGATTAAAAACCGTGAATCGCAGCAACAGCGCGCTACATGCTTTTCTGCACCTTGTCTATTGAAGTATATTGAATTTAAAAAGCCCAGTTTTGCCCTGGAAAAAAAGCCCTTAACCACTTCAATACCAGGCACTTAAACACCTTCCTGCCCAGACCAATTTTCAGCTTTCAGTGATGTTGCACTTTGAATGACAATTGCGCGGTTATGCTACACTGTACCCAAATGACATTTTTATCATTTTTTTCCCACAAATAGAGCTTTCTTTTGGTGGTATTTGATCACCTCTGCGGTTTTTATTTTTTGCTAAACAAATAAAAAAATACCGAAAATTTTGAAAAAAAAAAATGTTTTTTTTTGTTTCAGTTTCAAAACTTTGCAAATAAGTAAGTTTTCTCCTTCACTGATGGGCACTGATGGGGTTACACTGATGGGCAATGATAAGGCGGCACTGATAGGCACCGATGAGGTGGCACCAATGAAGTGGCACTGATGAGGTGGCATTGATGGACACCGATATGTGGCACTGATAGGCGGCACTGATGGGTGGCACTGATGGGCGGCACGGATGGGCACTGATAGGTGGCACAAATTGGCATGGATGGGCATGGATAGGTGGCACAGGTGGGCATGGGTTAGTTGGCACAGGTGGACATGGGTAGGCGGCACAGGTGGGCATGGGTAGGCACTGATAGGCGGCACAGATGGGAACTGATAGGCGGCATTGTATTCTAATATATTGTACTAATGGATGCCAATCAATGCATGCCAATCAGTGATGCCCATTGTGGGCACTGATTGGCATCCATTGTGGCACTGACTGGAATCCCTGGTGGTCTAGGGTGGCATACCTTGTCCTGGGCATCCCTGGTGGTCTGGTGGCGTCCCTGGTGGTCCAGTGTGGGCATCCTCGGGGGGGCTGTGCTGATAATCGATCAGCACAGACCCCCCCTGTCAGAGGAGCAGCCGATCGGCTCTCCTCTACTCGCGTCTGACAGACACGAGTGAGGAAAAGCCGACCACCGGCTTTTCCTATTTACACTGTGATCAGCCGTGATTGGACACGGCTGATCACGTGGTAAAGAGTCTCCGTCGGAGACTCTTTACCGAGATCGTAGTTGCCGGGTGTCAGACTGACACCCCGTAACAACGATCGCCGCGATGCGCGCCCCCGGGGGCGCGCAGCGGCTCATAATCCTGATCACATCATATGACGTCCGGTCAGGATTATGCAACCACTTTGCCACCGTCTATTTGTTATAGGGCGGGCGGCAAGTGGTTAAGGTTGTAAAGGTAAAAGTTTTTTCACCTTAATGCATTCTATGCATTAAGGTGAAAAAACATCTGGCAGTGCCTGCGCCCCCAGTCCCCCCGTTTTACTTACCTCACCCCTCGAAAGTCCCGTGCTCGTCCCCCGACGTCCTTTCCACCGTTCAGCCTGGCCGCTGATTGGCTGGAGTGGATGGATGGAAAGCAGTGCAGCCATTGGCTCGCGCTGCTGTCAATCACATCCACTGACGCGGAGCGCCGGGGGGCGGGGCCGTGTGATACAGCGAGCGGCTATAGCCGCCGGCTGTATCACGGGAGCGCGCCCGCAGATGCTTCTCACCATGCGAGGGAGCTCGCATGAACGTGAGAAGCACCTGCGGGAGGAAGCCGAGACAGCCGCCGAGGGACCCCCAGAAGAGCAGGTTCGGGGCCACTCTGTGGAAAACGAGCTGCACAGTGGAGGTAAGTATAACATGTTTGTTATTTAAAAAAAAAAAATTGTAATAATTCACTTTACAATCCCTTTAAACCTTTTCCAAATACGCAGTGTCTGAAAAAAGCATAGATATGAATGTGTCCCATTCGAAACCAAGTTAAATGAACTGTAGTGCGTTTCTGCAAAAAAACATCAAGAAGCGCATTGGTGTGAACCAGGCCTAAGAAGTTCAGTAGCAGCAGCATGCTTTTTTTGTATCACCTGTCATCATGGGGTTAAAAAAACGAAAATTAGCCCTTTATAGTACAAAAAGAGAAAAGATAATTACTACTATAAGGGGTTCGTTTTATACTGTGAAACAGTGAAAGTAATATATAATACTACTTATAGCATATATAATAATAAATACACCCAGAAGTAGGATATATGGGCATTTAACAAGGAGTCAGACACTTAGCTATATGAAGGGTGGAAGGAAGATATTAAAGAGGAAGTAAACCCTTCCAAACAACTTGGACCTATAGGTAAGCCTAGATTAAGGCTTACCTGTAGGTCCAAGCAATATCTCCTAAACCTATATGGTTTAGGAGATATTTGCCCGAAAATGGGCACCGCTGTCTACGGCGCATGCGCCGTAGACAGCGGCGCGCAGGCGCACTAAATGCGGCAAATCCAAGAATGGATTTGCCTAATTTGTCGACTCCCGTGCGCATGCGCGGGAGTGACGTCATCGCGGCTGCGCCGCTGTGATTCGTCGGAGCTGCGAGACGCCACCAGCAACATGGATGCGGCGGACTACAGGGGACAGCGGCGACTTCGCTGGCTCCTGTGTCAGGTAAGTGACACATAATGAGCTACTATGCGATGCATAGTAGTCCATTATGCTTTACCTTTGCAGGGAAAAAAAGAGGAAGTAAACCCATCAGGGTTTACTTCCTCTTTAATCTTTTATATTAACCACTTGCCCACCAGCCACCACAGTTATACTGCAGCAGGGCGGCTCTATTGCGTGAATCACCGTACTGGTACAGCGGTTCATGCAAAAGGTACAGTGGGTGCTGCACAGTGCCGGAGACGCGTGCTCGCACTGTGGCGCCGATGCGCGTGTTGCCGCAAAGTCCGCTGGCCACCTGCGATCTCTCCAGAGAGGCCGAATGGGGATCTGGCGAGACAGAGCGAGAGAATGAGAGCGAGCGAGCGAGAGATCAGCTGTTCCTAGTGATCTCTCTACTCCCAGCCAGTCCCCTCCCCACACAGTTAGAAATACCTCCCTAGGGAACACGTAACCCGTTGATCCCCCCTAGTGTTAACCCCTTCCCTGCCAGTGACATTTATACAGTAATCAGGGGCTATTTATAGCACCGATTGCTGTATAAATGCCACTGTTACCCAAAAAAGTGTCAATGTGATCTATTAGCCGCAATGTCGCAGTCCTGCTAATAAAAAAAAAAAAACATCGCCGATCACCGTTATTAGTAAAAAATACTTCTGCGCAAACCAATCAATATACACTTATTGCGTTTTTTTTTTTAATCAAAAATATGTAGTAGAATAAATATCGGCCTAAACTGATGAAGAAAGTTTATTTATTTGGGGGGGGGGGGGGTATTTATTATAGCAAAAGGCTGGTCTGTTTTTGTTTATAGTGCAAAAAATAAAAACCACAGGGGTGATCAAATACCACCAAAAGAAAGCTCTATTTGTGGGGGGGGGGGGGGGGAGACGTCAGTTTTGTTTGGGTACAACATTGCACGACTGTGCAATTGTCAGTTAAAGAGGGAGTCCGGCGAAATTTTTATTTTTTTTTAAAGTCAGCAGCTGCTGACTTTTAATAAATGGGCACTTACCTTTCCTGGAGTCCAGCGATGTCGGCAGCATCAATCGCTCGGCTCTCGGCTGCTGCCGGCGCCATTCTTGGTTGAGGGTATCAGGAAGTGAAGCATTTCAGCTTCACTTCCCTGTTCCCTACTGCAAATGAGCGAGCCACACAGCGCAATGGGAATGGTGCGCGCTGTCTCTGGGACCCGTGTGTGTCCCAGCAGACAGAGCGGCGGGACAGGAAGAGGCATAGAGGGATAGACTCCGCTCCAAAGATGCGACTTACAGGACTTTTTTTTACTGTCCTGCAAGCGCAACGCTCCAATGTGAAATCACTCAGGCTTTCACACTGGGGAGGCATGAGAGGCGCTTGACAGGCGCTATTTTAGGCTAAAACGCCTAAAAAGCCCCTCAGTGTGAAAGGGGTCTAAATGGCCAGCAGATAAAGCTCATATGATGTCATCTTTATCCCCTGGTGGGCTTTTCCAGGTGTGGTCCCCTTTAAGGAATCGCTAAGCAATCCACATCCAAACGAAAGAAGACTCCGATAGTGTATTACCTTCAAACACTCATTTATTTAACCCAAATAAATTATTCCCACAAAGTAAAAACATCTCGCTCATAAAGCCCCGTTGGCCTCGGTGCGACTTGTCATGCGATTTGACAGGTCCAAATGGCAGGACAGGCGCACCCTACTGTCAGCAATGGAACTGTTCAAATCAGTGTGACCCCGACTGTGGTGCGATTTCAGGTGTGACTTGCATAGACATCTGTGCATGAAGTCACACAGACGTCAGCCAAGTGGCACTGACCTGCGGCACAATTTCAAAGTCGGATTCACGATGAACAGGGGCATAGAACACAAGTATCTCCACTCGGTCCGACTCTCATCCCCCGCCATTGTGCCTACAAGTTGGCGTCTCCCCCCGGGTTCCACGTTCCGAGATGAGGGCTGATATCATCACATCTGGTCTGACCCGAACGTTTTGTCTTTATGACTTTATCAAGGGGCTCACTGCTGTAAACTATTCTGTAAAGTAGAAGACACATTTAAATTCCAGCCTGGGTGACAATCATGGCTCTTTCCAGAAACACAGTGGAAGGAGCGTTGTCACCCAAGGACAGGAAGCGTTCCTGCGCAGGATTACCAAGTAAAAAATAAGGAGGAGAGAAAGGCCACCACTGAACGCAGCAAACTGCCTGCCATGTGAGTATAGCCTAAGCCAGAAAATAGAAAACGAATGCAGCCACCACATCTAAGGACAAGAAGCTGTAATTCAATTTTTAGGTTTCGATATATTTTATTGAATTTCGATTAAAGTGTATGTAAATGCAAACCTTGTAAGGAAAAAAAAAAAAAAGTGGAACCATCCCGCAAATTGCCATAGGTGTACGTTGGCTAGGGAATCCGCTTTTATAGGCGCACATGCTCCCATTGGCCAGCGGGGGGGGGGGGGGGGGGGGGGGTAATCAGCGGGTGATGTCCGGTGTTCTGCCGTATAGTGTCCGGCCATCATATAGCGTCCGCCCCATACTGCGCATAGTACGGAGCAGACGAAGCTTCGGAAAATTTCCGAAGCTGAACGGCACCTGCACCGTGAGTGGAGGTGGTAGCCCCACCATCCAAGCGGACATAGGGTTGTGAGTATTAAAGGGCCCCTCGCGGGCGAGCTTCGGTCGCCACGCTTCGGGCTCTGCCTCGCTGCGCTCGGCTCTTTTTTATTCCTACTCTATGTCCACTTGGATAGTGGGGATGGAACCTGGACTCACGACGCAGGCGCCGTTCATCCTCGGGGATTTTCGGAATCTGTGTTGCTGTGTACTGCGCATGCGCAGTACACAGCAGACACTATCCGATGGAGGACGTTATTAGACAAGACACCGGCAGCCACCCGCAATCGTTCACAGAACGGGGATCTGCCTGTGTAAACAAGGCAGATCTGCATTCTGATAGTGGAGATCACACAGATTCTGTCTTTCTGCTAAGCACCTTTTCCCAGTCACACAGTCCCCCATACAGTTAGAAAACACCTTCAGGGAACACATTTAATCCCTTGATCGCCCGTTAACCCCTTCTCTGCCAGTGTCAGTACAATAATACTGCATATTTTTAACACGTATTATGGTAATAATGTCACTGGTTCCCCCCCCCAAAAAACAAAAAAATTAAAAAAGTGTCAAAAACGGCAGTTAGGTGTCCGATCTGTCCGCCGCAATGTCGCAGTCCCGCAAAAAATCACTGGCATTACTAAAATTTTTAACTTTAAGAAAAAAAAGGGCCATAAAAATATCCTCTATTTTGCAGGCGTGATAACGTTTGCGCAAACCAATCGATATACGCTTATTGCGATTGTTTGTTTTTTTTTACCAAAAACATGTAGCAGAATACATATCAGCCTAAACTGATGAATAAATTATTTTTTACATTTTATAGCAGAAAGTAAAAAATGTATATTTTTTTCAAAATGGACGCTCTTTTTTGTTTATAGCGGAAAAAATGAAAAACCGCAGGAGGTGATCAAATACCACCAAAAGAAAGCTCTATTCGTGGGGGAAAAAGGACATCGATCTTGTTTGGGTACAACGTCGCATGACCGCGCAATTGTCAGTTAAAGCGATGCAGTGCCGTATCGCAAACATTTTTTTAAAAAATGGCCTGGTCAGGAAGTGGTTAAATCCTTCTGGGGCTGAAGTGGTTAATATTTAACCCCTCTTTCATAATGCCGTACCCTTCCCCTCCCTCAGCTCAGAGGACTCGGGGTGGAGCCAGCAGAAGACACTTGGCAGCTTTTACCGACATCAAACATACAAAGGGGCTCAGTAGAAAACCCTCAGCAGCTGAAGACAACTCAGATCCTGCCAATGTCAAATAAATTGTGGAGGGCTGGATGGGGGTGTGGCACGCTGGACGGGGGTGTGGCACGCTGGACGGGGGTGTGGCACGCTGGACGGGGGTGTGGCACGCTGGACGGGGGTGTGGCACAGCATCCTGCGACTCCCAAGTCATGAGAAGAGACGCAAACTGACCACGTTAGAGATCCGCTACTGTACTCAATGCGATCAGTAGAGATGAGGCCAGTGTGTTGAAATGCACTTCAGAACTCATGTGGCCACGCCCTCCAGGAAGCCATCACCTGTTACGGGCCAAAAATTTGCGGCCAAGGCAATCCACACATATACAAGGGGCATGTACAAATGCAGGTGCGGGGCTGGAAATGCATGGGCCTGATTACAGGTGAGAACTTCCTGGGGGCGTGGCCAAGCGAGTCGGGAAATACATCTCAACGCGCTGAGTTCATCTCTACGGATGCACCTGATTGCATCAGTTCAGTAACAAACAAAAAAAAAAAAAAAAGGAAGGGATTGTTTTCTGAAGGGTCACTATATTTTATGAATGCGTAGAACATCACTAAAATCTGTTGCACACCTATGCAGTTTTGCTTTTGATCGGTTTTTGCACAGGCGTTTGACGTATTTTGGTGCTTTTTTTTTTGGGCCAATTTGTTGTTGAGCAGATTAAAATTACAAAAACCCGTCAAAAACATGTAAAAAAAAAAATGCATAAAAAAAACATACTACATCCTTTTCTGCAGGGCCTCCATTGAAGTCTATTGAACCAAAAATTCACTGTTTTCCCGTTTAAGAAGGTGCCTGACACTTTTCAAACACACAGTAGATGAAAAAAAAAAAAAAAAAAACAGATATGAATATGTCCCATAGGAAACTATCTTAAAGTAGGAGTAAACTTCCATTAGAGCTGCGCAATTAATTTTTAAAAAATCGTGATCTCGATTCAACCCCTCTGATGATCTCTATTGCAGAGTTTGCTGATTCTTTCATATAACAAGTGGAGAGACTTCTCTGCTCACTCAGTTGTCAAAAGAAAACATCTGTGCAGTCCACCACATTTTTAATATGAAACATTGTAACAAACTCTTCCTTCTTAGATCAAAGGGATACAATTCTGTTTGTAAAGAAAAAAATCCAGGCAGTCTGCCAAGTTTGTGTAAATGCAGGAAGTTTAACCACTTAAAAGGGGAGGGCCAGCTTTAAAAAAAAATTTTTTAAAAGTCAGCAGCTGCAAACACTGTAGCTGCTGACTTTTTATAAGCACACTTACCTGTCCAGGGCGCCCGCGATGTCGGCCACCCGTAGCTGACCCGTTCCTTGGCTCTCGGGTCCAGGCCCCATCATTTCAACTAAGGGAAACAGGCAGTGGAGCCTTGCGGCTTCCCTGCCCATTTCCTACTGTGCATGCGCGAGTCGCGCAGCGCTTTGTGAATGGGGTGCGCTATGTTCTGGGACACACAGGTCCCAGAACACACAGCGCCCCATTCCCCAGAAGAGGCCACACGGAGGAGAGAAGACTGAACATCACCGCGGAGGAAGAGGCAGATTAGGGCGATATGCCTAGCAACAGGCATTTCTGGCAAATTAAAAAAAAATAAAAAACATTTTTTTTTCAGATTTTTTGCTAAATTTTAATGTATTTTTGTAAGTTAAAAATCAATATTTTTTGCTAGAAAATTACTTGGAACCCCCAATTATATATATATATGTGTGTGTGTGTGTAATAAAAAAAAAAAAATATATATATATTATTTTATTTTTTTTGCAGAGACCCTAGGGAATAAAATTGGCAATTGCTGCAATATTTTATGTCACACTGTATTTTGGAGCCGGTTCATACATATGCGGGGGTGGCTGTGATGCATTTTTTAACCACTACAGATCCGCGCTATTGCCAAATGACGGCATCAGCGTGGACCTACATTTCCGGGACTACGTCTATTGACGTCGTCCCGGATACGAGCGGCCTGCGCGCCCCCTGAGGGGCGCGCGCGGCGCGCTCTGTGATCGGCGAGTCCGTGAGACTCGCCTGATCACCGATCCGTGCAAGGGGTCGATCCCGACCCCTTATCCCGTGATCAGCTGTCAGCCAATGACAGCTGATCATGTGATAGAACGGAGCCGGTAATCGGCTATTATTCCTCCTCGCGGCCGTGATCGGGACATCAGTCCCGATCACGGCCAGCAATACAGCTGACCACCTGCCCCCTGCCAGTGCCCACCTGCCCACCGCCGTGCCATCCTGAATAAAAGTAAGTGCCCCCCATCAGTGCCCATAGTGCCCACAGTGCCACCTACAGTGCCACCCACAGTGCCATCCAGCAGTGCCACCAACAGTGCCACCCACAATCTGCCTCAAAGGTGCTGCGACCCAGTGCCGCCCATCAGTGCCCAGCAGTGCCGCCCATCAGTGCCCAGCAGAGCCACCTATCAGTGCCACCTATCAGTGCCACCTATCAGTGCCCATCAGTCCCATCTATCAGTGGTACCTATCAGTGCCCATCCGTGCCACCCATCCGTGCCACTTATCCGTGCCACCCATCCATGCCATCTTATCTGTGCCCATCTTTGCCCATCAGTGCCGCCTTATCTGTGCCCATCGGTGCCGCCTTATCTGTGCCTATTAGTGCCGCCTTAACTATGCCTATCAGTGCCCACCAGTGCAGCCCATCAGTGCCCACCAGTGCAGCCCATCAGTGCCCACCAATGCAGCCCATCAGTGCCCACCAATGCAGCCCATCAGTGCCCACCAATGCAGCCCATCAGTGCCCACCAATGCAGCCCATCAGTGCCCACCAATGCAGCCCATCAGTGCCGCCTAATCAGCGCACTTCAATGAAGGAGAAAAATGACCCGTTTGCAAAATTTTATAACAAACTATTAAAACATGATTTTTTTTTTTTTTGCATCTTTTTTTGTTTGTTTAGCAAAAAATAAAACTCCGAGCTGTAACTAAATACCACCAAAAGAAAGCTCTATTTGTGGGAAAAAAATGATAAAAATTTCATTTGGGTACAGTGTTGTATGCCCGCGCAATTGTCATTCAAAGTGCATCAGCGCTGAAAGCTGAAAATTGGTCTGGGACTGAGGGGGGTTTAAGTGCCCAGTAAGCAAGTGGGATCCTGTGCATTTTTGTGTGCGGTCTAGGTGCCAATTCAGGGAAAAGTTTGCACCTGAATCGCACCTGAACTGGTGAACAGAAAGGCACGAGACACCGATCTGCAAAAGCCGCAGCCGCATATGTGAACCCAGCCTTAGGCAATTATTAACCACTTGCCGACCACTGCACGCCTATATACGTCGGTCACAATGGCAGCGGTGGGCAAATGGGCGTACCTGTACGTCCCCTTTAATTGGCAGGGATAGAGGGTGCGCGCACACTGCATACAGCGTAACTGCGGGTCCCGCAGTCTCAATGTCTGCTGGTGTCCCACGATCATGTCACGGAGCCGCAGAATGGGGAGATGTCTATGTAAAGAAGGCATTTCCCCATTCTGCCATGACATGACAGAGATTTACTGCTCCATGTCATCGGAGGCAGTGATCGCTGTCATGTCAGTGGTAGCCCATCACCCCCACAGTTAGAATCACTCCTTAGGACACATTTAACCCCTTGATCGCCCCTAGTGTTTAACCCTATTCCCTGCCAGTGCAATTTACACAGTAATCAGGGGCTATTTATAGCACAGATTGCTGTATAAATGACAATGGTCCCAAAATAACGTCAAAAGTGTCTGATGTGTCCGCCATAATGTCACAGTCCTGATAAAAATCGCAGGTTGCCACCATTACTAATAAAAAAAAAAAATTATAAAAATGCTATAAATCTATCCCCTATTTTGTAGACGCTATAACTTTTGCTCAACCCAATCAATATACGCTTATTGCTAATTTTTTTTTTTTTTAAACAAAAATATGTAGAAGAATACATAATCAGCCTAAACTGGGAGGAAACATTTTGTTTTTTTATATATTTTGGGGGGATATTATAGCAATGTTTATAGCGCAAAAAATAAAAACCGCAGAGGTGATCAAATAGCACCAAAAGAAAGTTCTATTTGTGGGGAAAAAAAAATAAAAATAAAAAAGGGCATCAATGTTGTTTTGGTGTAATATCGCATGGGCCGCGCAATTGTCAGTTAAAGCCACGCAGTGCCGAATTGCAAAAAAAGGGCCCTGGTCAGGAAGGGGGTAAAATCTTCTGGGGCTGAAACGGTTAAACAACTTTTTTCATAGAGTTGACATACACTTTACTTTATTACACAACTGCATTACTTGGAGTATCGTCTTGGATTTCACCTTTATAGTTGTATAGATTTATATTGTTACTATCCACTTCTAAATCAAGGAGCGTACAACCCACGGAATTTAGCCGCCTCTCACGCGAACAAATAAGCTACGATTGGTGTCATGAGTCGTGTCACAAACGTTTTTACGTTCGGCTTTAAATTATTTTCCAAATACATAACTGGCCTGGGTTTATTTTATATCATTTGCTCGGCGTTGAGCTACAAGAAACTGTTTCTTTCTACGCACGATCCTTCACACTCATAGTACGTGCCGATATGCCTGCTCATTGAGTAAATAGATTTCTGAATGCTCACAAGGAGCAAAAGGAAACACTATCCTTTAGGTAGGTAGGTGCCCGACAACCATAAGTCAGTGCTTGCATCAAACGTCAGCGAAGGACCCAGCCCGTGTTCCAGACACATATGCACACATGCCGATAGCAAGCATAGGGTAATCAAGCTGACACGTATGATTCATTCACTGCAAGTCTTGCCAACACAAAACCGTATTCCAGTCCACATAAGGAAAAGTGAATGAAGCTGCGGCTGAATGGCAGGGATGGAGAACCGGCATGAGCAGGGGGGGGGGGGGGGGGGGGGGGTGTCTAATGCTCCTTGTTAATTCAGCACTAGGCCTCAAAACAGCAAAGACCGGTTACAAAATGAGACACCAACAGTATCATTACAGCTAAACAAAACAGAGGAGTAAACAAAAATAATAAAATGCAGATGCATCGGTGTCAACTGATAGGAGGAGGTCTCTACGGCCGAGGGGGGGGGGGAGCACACCGAGCGTGACATTGAGATCTGCTCCAGAACACAACGGGTTAACGGCACAGACTTTTCCGCTAACCTCCTAAGGGTACGCTTGTGTATGATCACAAGAAATAATCCGCTGCAATCAATGCCCAGAGTTTTGGGGTTTTTTTTTTTATCTCGGAGAGCAGACCTCTGGAAGTAGGGGAGGTCATTCAAGAAATAACACACACACACACACACACACACACACACACACACACACACACACACACACAGCCCCTTTAACTCCCCATGTCATTGATGCACAAGACGATCGTGACATTCTGCAGCATTGCAATGTTAAACATTAAAGCGGTAGCGCAAAATGGGTTTGTGGTTACACAGGGTGAGGATGATGAACAGGCAATGGGGGAGGAGGGGGTGGGGGGGGGATTACACTGCAATCTCGCACAACCAGAGAACCCTAGATCACCAACCCAACGGTACATACTGTCACCCATCACTGCTCTGAATGCAAACAAATAGCATACCTATGGTACAGAGACCTGTATGGCTGTAGATGTCCTTTAGATATATTTGAACAGGGGACCATACTGTGCACTCGATGGGGGTTACAGAGACCTGATAATGAGGACACAATGTCATACATGCAACAATTTTGCTTTTGCACATCCTTGAAAGGAGACCTATAGGTGATATGATGATGGACTAGGAAACTTGGCCGAACTGGTCAGGGGTGATCACTACAATGGGGGTTATAATGCAGCACAGCACTGCATAGTCTTCTAGGAGGTTGGGTCAGTTCTAATATTTTGCATACTTAGCGGCAACTTTTGGAAGGTTTGGGGGGGGGGGTTTGGGGGAGTTCTCATAATGTTGTGATGTGTTGTAAGAGCAGCAGAAATGAGGGGGTCTTCCCTTTGACAGAGACTGGCTGACCTGCATGGGGGTCATCATTAGGACTGGTTATATCCTAGAATGTTGTATTCGGACATCTGGAAGTCCCCCCACACATAAGAGGGCGATTCCCCGTCTACCAAAAAGGGCCGACTTGGATGGAGGTTAACATTTTAGTATTACTAGGGTTCCTCCAGAGGTAACTAGGGGTTCCTTGAGGCCCCCCCCAGGACGCTGCTAGGGGTTCCTCCAGGGCCCCCCCCCCCCCAGGACGCTGCTAGGTGCTCCTCGAGGCCCCCCCCCAGGACGCTGCTAGGGGTTCCTCGAGGGCCCCCCCCCCCCAGGACGCTGCTAGGGGTTCCTCGAGGGCGCCCCCCCCCCCCCCAGGACGCTGCTAGGGGTTTCTCGAGGGCCGCCCCCCAGGACGCTGCTAGGGGTTCCTCGAGGGCCCCCCCCCAGGACGCTGCTAGGGGTTCCTCGAGGGCCCCCCCCCAGGACGCTGCTAGGGATTCCTCGAGGGCCCCCCCCCCCCCAGGACGCTGCTAGGGATTCCTCGAGGGCCCCCCCCCCCCCCCAGGACGCTGCTAGGGGTTCCTTAAGCAATTTCTGTCTCTTAAAGAAGTTCTCACTGACACCATTGATCTTTTTGGCTATCTTTAAGTTATTTCAAGGGTTTTAGGCCCCTTTCACACTAACGTCCCGTTCAGGCCCGCCTGTCAGTTTTTCAGGCGGACCTGAACGGGTGCTCCATAGAGCTCTATGGAGCGTCGGATGTCAGCGGTGACATGTCCGCTGACATCCGACCCGCTCCGATCCGAAAAGTGTGACGGAGGAAAAAGCTATTTTTCCATCCGTCTGCGGATCGGATCGGATGACGACGGGCACTGCGGTCCGTCGTCATCCGATCTCCCATAAGGGAGAGCGGCGCTGTGACAGGTCCGTCCCTGCACAGTGTGCGGAGACAGACCTGTCATCTCCCTGCTCAGCGGGGATCGGCGGAGTGATCCCCGCTGAGCAAACGGACATCCACGGGGCGGATCAGAACTGATCCGCCCCGTGTGAAAGGACCTTACTCTGTTGAAAAGGTTGAGAAAGGCTGTATTAGGATGGGTCTTTTATTGTCACATATTGAAATTCTGCACTCCAGTCCCAGCACCCCCTATATCTAAGGGGACCTTCATCAGGTTGGGAGCTCTTGAGGACTATGGGCACATGGATGGGGGTCATATTTCAGAGTTAGAAAAAAGGATAAATCATGTCAGGACATCACCATTAGGCTGGGTATCCTCTAGTACTATAGGTATGGGCTCACGCCTTGCAATTTGGAGAAGAATGGTCTTGCCGGGTATTACAATCATGCACACCCAGGACCCCCTATAAATATAGGGAGACCTTCATTGGCCTGAATGCCCACTAAGATAATGGAGACCACAGGAGGGGTGTCCTCTTGGACTATGAACGGGGTTGGGGTTAATATCTCAGCATTACAGGAGGGATGGGTCATATTGTCATGCAGTACAATTTTGCACTCATAGGACTCCCTATATATATATATATATATATATATATATATATATATATATATATATATATATCTCCATTAGGCTGGCTGCCTTCTAGGACTATGGGGGGCAAGGATAACACTTTCCTTCCAGAACAGATCATGTTTTTATGTATTACAATGTTGTACTGGCACACTCAGGGCCCTCTATGATCAGACTGGGAGCCCCTAGGCCTGTGGGGACAAGCAAGGGGGTTAATTAATATCTCAGTATGAAGGATGGGGCATTTCATATTACAATTTTGCACTCCTAGGATCCATTATATATATATATAAAAACATTAGGCCAGGTGCCCTCTAGGATTATAGGGCGGTGCTAAAAAATTTGAGATAGCTGGTCTTATGATCATATATTACAATTATGAACTCACAGGACCCCATGTATTTATAAGGAGACCCCCATTAGCCTGTGGGCCCTCTAGCACTGTGGGGGGCATTGTGAGCAATTTGGAGATGGATGGGCCATATTATGATCAGACTGGGTGCCCCCTATGATTTTAGGGACAGACATGGAAGGGTAAATCATATTGTCATGCATGGACCCTTCTACAAAATGGGGGGGGGGGTCGTTATGCTGGGGGTCCTCTAGGACTATGGATGCATGTGCAAAGAGACAGTCTTATGGTCCGGTATTACAATTTTGCACACCCTATAAGTACTACTGGGACCTGGAAAGGGGTTATTATATTTATATATAGCTTTAGCTATAGGTTATAGCTAACCTATTTGGAACTGGATGGGTCCTACTATAAACAGACTGGTTGGCCCTTGGATTTTAGGGATGGGGGGATATCCTTGTAATAGCAGCATGGGTCATATATTACAATTTTGCACTCCTAGGACCCCCTTGAATATCGGCAGACCCCTTTCAGGTTGGGGGTCTTCTAGGACTATGGGGGGCCGGGCTGACACCTTCCTATGTGGAGGAAGTTGGGTCATAATGTCAGGGATTACAATACTGCACATCCAGGATCTCTCTGTATATAAAGTGCTGGTCTTCCCTAGGACTATGGGGCAGGGCTGACACCTTGTCATTGACCTTCATTAGGCTTGGGACTAGGGGGGTGGGCTGACACCTTTGAGGATGGATGGGTCATATTATACTCAGGCTGGGGGTCCTCTAGAATTTGGGGGACAGGGAAGGGGGATAATGTATTTGCATTAGAAGAGTGGGTCATATTACAATTCTGCACTCCTAGTATATAAAGGAGAACGCCATTAGTCAGGGCCCCTCTAGGACTATAGGGCAGTCAGGAGGGCTTCTCTAGGACTATAAGGCAGTTGGGGAGGGGGGGGGGGTTCTCTAGGGCTATAAGGCAGTTGGGGGAGGGGGGGGTTCTCTAGGACTATAGGGCAGTCGGGGGGAGGGTAGTTCTCTAGGACTATAGGGCAGTCAAGGGGTTCTCTAGGACTATAGGGCAGGTGGAGGGGTAGCTCTCTATGACTATAGGGCAGTCGGGGGGTAGTTCTCTAGGACTAGAGGGAAGTGCAGGGGGTTCTCTAGAACTATAGGGCAGTTGGGGGGGGGGGGGGGTCTCTAGGTATTTAGGGCAGTGGAGGGGTAGTTCTCTAGGACTATAGGGCAGTGGAGGGGGGTTCTCTACGCCTTTAAGGCAGTCGGAGGGGGGTTCTCTAGGACTATCGGGGGGGGGGGTTAGTTCTCTAGGACTATAGGGCAGTCAGGGGGGGTTCTCTAGGCCTTTAAGGCAGTCGGGGGGGGGGGGGGGGGGTTCTCTAGGACTATAGGGCAGTCGGAGGGGGGTTCTCTACGCCTTTAAGGCAGTCGGAGGGGGGTTCTCTAGGACTATCGGGGGGGGTTAGTTCTCTAGGACTATAGGGCAGTCAGGGGGGGGGTTCTCTAGGCCTTTAGGGCAGTCGGGGGGGGGGGGGGGGTTCTCTAGGACTATAGAGCAGTGGAGGGGGAGAGTTATCTAGGACTACAGAGCAGTGGAGGGGGGGGGTTCTCTAGGACTATAGGGCAGTGGGGGGTAGTTCTCTAGGACTATAGGGGAGGTAGTTCTCTAGGCCTTTAGGGCAGTGGGGGGGGGGGGGTGTTCTCTAGGACTATAGGGAAGTCAGGGGGGGTAGTTCTCTAGGACTATAGGGAAGTCAGGGGGGGTAGTTCTCTAGGACTATAGGGAAGTCAGGGGGGGTAGTTCTCTAGGACTATAGGGAAGTCAGGGGGGGGTAGTTCTCTAGGACTATAGGGAAGTCAGGGGGGGGTAGTTCTCTAGGACTATAGGGAAGTCAGGGGGGGGTAGTTCTCTAGGACTATAGGGAAGTCAGGGGGGGGTAGTTCTCTAGGACTATAGGGAAGTCAGGGGGGGTAGTTCTCTAGGACTATAGGGAAGTCAGGGGGGGGTAGTTCTCTAGGACTATAGGGAAGTCAGGGGGGGGGAGTTCTCTAGGACTATAGGGAAGTCAGGGGGGGGTAGTTCTCTAGGACTATAGGGAAGTCAGGGGGGGTAGTTCTCTAGGACTATAGGGAAGTCAGGGGGGGGGGGGGTAGTTCTCTAGGACTATAGGGAAGTCGGGGGGGGGGGGGGTAGTTCTCTAGGACTATAGGGAAGTCAGGGGGGGTAGTTCTCTAGGACTATAGGGAAGTCAGGGGGGGTAGTTCTCTAGGACTATAGGGAAGTCAGGGGGGGTAGTTCTCTAGGACTATAGGGAAGTCAGGGGGGGTAGTTCTCTAGGACTATAGGGAAGTCAGGGGGGGTAGTTCTCTAGGACTATAGGGAAGTCAGGGGGGGTAGTTCTCTAGGACTATAGGGAAGTCAGGGGGGGGGTAGTTCTCTAGGACTATAGGGAAGTCAGGGGGGGGTAGTTCTCTAGGACTATAGGGAAGTCAGGGGGGGGGGGGTAGTTCTCTAGGACTATAGGGAAGTCAGGGGGGGTAGTTCTCTAGGACAATAGGGAAGTCAGGGGGGGTAGTTCTCTAGGACTATAGGGAAGTCAGGGGGGTAGTTCTCTAGGACTATAGGGAAGTCAGGGGGGGGGTAGTTCTCTAGGACTATAGGGAAGTCAGGGGGTAGTTCTCTTGGACTATAGGAAAGCCGGGGGGGTTCTCTAGGAACATAGGGCAGTTGGGGGGGTTCTCTAGGAACATAGGGCAGTTGGGGGGGGTTCTCTAGGAACATAGGGCAGTTGGGGGGGTTCTCTAGGAATATAGGGCAGTTGGGGGGGGTTCTCTAGGACTATAGGGCAGTTGGGGGGGGTTCTCTAGGACTATAGGGCAGTTGGGGGGGGTTCTCTAGGACTATAGGGCAGTTGGGAGGGGGGGTCTGTAGGACTATAGGGCAGTTGGGGGGGGTCTGTAGGACTATAGGGCAGTTGGGGGGAGGATTCTGTAGGACAATAGGGCAGCTGGGGGGGATTCTGTAGGACTATAGGGCAGTTGGGGGGGGGGGGGGGTTCTGTAGGACTATAGGACAGTTGGGGGGGGGGGTTCTGTAGGACTATAGGACAGTTGGGGGGGATTTCTGTAGGACTATAGGGCAGTTGGGGGGGGTTCTGTAGGACTATAGGGCAGTTGGGGGGGGGGGTTCTGTAGGACTATAGGGCAGTTGGGGGGGGGGTTCTGTAGGACTATAGGGCAGCTGGGGGGGGGGGGGTTCTGTAGGACTATAGGGCAGTTGGGGGGGGGTTCTGTAGGACTATAGGGCAGCTGGGGGGGGGGGGGGGTTCTGTAGGACTATAGGGCAGCTGGGGGGGGGGGGGGTTCTGTAGGACTATAGGGCAGCTGGGGGGGAGGGGGGTTCTGTAGGACTATAGGGCAGTTGGGGGGAGGGGGGTTCTGTAGGACTATAGGGCAGTTGGGGGGGAGGGGGGTTCTGTAGGACTATAGGGCAGTTGGGGGGGGGGGGTTCTCTAGGACTATAGGGCAGTTGGGGGGGGTTCTGTAGGACTATAGGGCAGTTGGGGGGGTTCTGTAGGACTATAGGGCAGTTGGGGGGGTTCTGTAGGACTATAGGGCAGTTGGGGGGGTTCTGTAGGACTATAGGGCAGTTGGGGGGGTTCTGTAGGACTATAGGGCAGTTGGGGGGGTTCTGTAGGACTATAGGGCAGTTGGGGGGGGGGGGGTTCTGTAGGACTATAGGGCAGTTGGGGGAGGGGGGTTCTGTAGAACTATAGGGCAGTTCTGTAGGACTATAGGGCAGTTGGGGGGGGGGTTCTGTAGGACTATAGGACAGTGGGGGGGGGGGGTTCTGTAGGACTATAGGACAGTTGGGGTTGGGTTCTGTAGGACTATAGGACAGTTGGGGGAGGGGGGTTCTGTAGGACTATAGGACAGTTGGGGGAGGGGGGTTCTGTAGGACTATAGGACAGTTGGGGGAGGGGGGTTCTGTAGGACTATAGGACAGTTGGGGGAGGGGGGTTCCTGTAGGACTATAGGGCAGTTGGGGGAGGGGGGTTCTGTAGGACTATAGGGCAGTTGGGGGAGGGGGGTTCTGTAGGACTATAGGGCAGTTGGGGGAGGGGGGTTCTGTAGGACTATAGGGCAGTTGGGGGAGGGGGGTTCTGTAGGACTATAGGGCAGTTGGGGGAGGGGGGTTCTGTAGGACTATAGGGCAGTTGGGGGAGGGGGGTTCTGTAGGACTATAGGGCAGTTGGGGGAGGGGGGTTCTGTAGGACTATAGGGCAGTTGGGGGAGGGGGGTTCTGTAGGACTATAGGGCAGTTGGGGGAGGGGGTTCTGTAGGACTATAGGACAGTTGGGGGGGGGGTTCTGTAGGACTATAGGACAGTTGGGGGGGGGGGTTCTGTAGGACTATAGGACAGTTGGGGGGGTTCTGTAGGACTATAGGACAGTTGGGGGGGGGGTTCTGTAGGACTATAGGACAGTTGGGGGGGGGGGTTCTGTAGGACTATAAGGCAGTTGGGGGGGTTCTGTAGGACAATAGGACAGTTGGGGGGGGGGGGTTCTGTAGGACTATAAGGCAGTTGGGGGGGGGGGGGTTCTGTAGGACTATAGGACAGTTGGGGGGGGGTTCTGTAGGACTATAGGACAGTTGGGGGGGGTTCTGTAGGACTATAGGACAGTTGGGGGGGGGTTCTGTAGGACTATAGGGCAGTTGGGGGGGGGGGGGTTCTGTAGGACTATAGGGCAGTTGGGGGGGGGGGGGGTTCTGTAGGACTATAGGGCAGTTGGGGGGGGGGGTTCTGTAGGACTAGGGCTGACACCTTCCTATGGTGGGGGGGTCATACTGTCACCTGTTACTATACAGCAGGGACCCCTGTATATGGAATGTTGGGGCCCCTCTAGGGATGTGGGGGGAGGGGGAACCTTTTTATATTTGGAGATTGATGGGCTCTATAATAGACAGTCTGGGGGCCCCACTAAGATTGTGGGGGAGGGGTTGGCTTATTTTATTTAGGGATGGATGGGCCCCTGTGGGTGGGGGCAGGGTTGCCCTGATTGTGGAGGGTGCGGTAGGTAGGTAGGTAGGTAGGTAGGTGGGTGGGTGGGTGCGGTAGGCTGGGTGCAGGGATGAGAAGACACCTTACCTTCCATCATGGTGGCACACTCTCATTCCTCAATCTCCTCAGGAGGCCGGAGAGGGGAGGGCAGCCGAGCTCCGCACTGAGGAGGATGGTGATGGTAGTGGTGGCGGTGGGTTGGGGCCCCGGGGGTGCTCTGTATCTAGGGGCCCGCTATCCGCCCGGAGGATGCTGAGACAAGACGGAGATCACACCGCTGCCAGGAGCCGGCCAATCCCCGCCCTCCTCCGGGGTCACGTGCCGCGCTCCCCTCACACAATACACACAGCCGCGCGCGCTCCCGCTGACAGACTCGGACACTCACACCGGGCCCGCGGTCACGTGATGCGCTCCCCTCACACCGCCGAGCTCGGTCCGTACATCACCAGAGACCCTCCCAGAGGGTGCGAGGACAGGGACTCCCAATGGGTGGAAATATCAGGGGCCAGGACGTTATAGGGGCCCCAGTGGGTGTGAAGGACAGTACAGGGGCCCCAATGAATGTGAAGGACAGTACAGGGACCCCAATGAATGTGAAGACAGTACAGGGGCCCCAATGGGTGTGAAGGACAGTACAGGGGGCCCAATGAATGTGAAGGACAGTACAGGGCCCCAATGAATGTGAAGGACAGTACAGGGGCCCCAATGTGTGCAAAGATGTGAGAGCCAGGACAGTACAGGGGCCCCTATGGGTGTGAGAGCCAGGACAGTACAGGGGCCTCTAAGAGCGAGTGAGGGCCAGGACAGTAGGGTGCGAGGACAGGGACTCCCAATGGGTGGAAATATCAGGGGCCAGGACGTTATAGGGGCCCCAGTGGGTGTGAAGGACAGTACAGGGGCCCCAATGGGTGTGAAGGACAGTACAGGGGCCCCAATGAATGTGAAGGACAGTACAGGGACCCCAATGAATGTGAAGACAGTACAGGGGCCCCAATGGGTGTGAAGGACAGTACAGGGGGCCCAATGAATGTGAAGGACAGTACAGGGCCCCAATGAATGTGAAGGACAGTACAGGGGCCCCAATGTGTGCAAAGATGTGAGAGCCAGGACAGTACAGGGGCCCCTATGGGTGTGAGAGCCAGGACAGTACAGGGGCCTCTAAGAGCGAGTGAGGGCCAGGACAGTAGGGGCCCCAATGGGTGAGTGAGGGACAGTACAGGGGCCCAATGGCTGTGAGGGCCCTTGATGGTTGATGAGGCATATGGGTGTCAGGCCAGTACCGGAGACCCCCGTTCATGCACTCTGCTAGTTTGTGAAGGATATCAATGTCAACTTATTAGAGGGGACCCAATGGGGCGCCTAGCTAGTATGTGAAGCATATGAGTGTCGGACCAGTAAAGGAAATTCAATGGGTGCATTGTGCCAGTTGGTGAGGGTTATGGGTAGCATGCCAGTAGAAGGGACCTAATGGGTTCTCCTTGGTAGTTGGTAAAAGAGATGAGTTTAATACTAATCAATGAGACCCAATGGAGCTCTTTGGTAGTTGGAGAAGGATATGGGTGACAGAACAGTAAAGGGCACCCAGTGGTGCTCCTTGGTAGTTGGAGAAGGATATAGGTGACAGAAGAGTAGAGGGGACCCAATGGTGCTCCTTGGTAGTTGGAGTAGGATATAGGTGACAGAAGAGTAGAGGGGACCCAATGGAGCTCCTTGGTAGTTGGAGAAGGATATGGGTAACAGGCCAGTAGAGGGTCCTCAGTGGAGCTCTTTGGTCGCTGGGAGAAGGATATGGGTGACAGGCCAGTACAAGGGGACTCAATGGAGCTCCTTGGTAGTTGGAGAGAGATATAGGTGAAGGAAAAGTAGAAGGGACCTAATGGAGCTCCTTGGTAGTTGGAGAAGGATATGGATGACAGGCCAGTAGAGGGACCCCAGTATAGCTCCTTGGTCGCTGGGAGAAGGATATGGGTGACTTTCCTGTAGGGGGACACAATGGAGCGTGGTGGTAGTTGGAGAAGAATATAGGTGACAGAACATTAAAGAGGACCCAATGGAGCTCATTGGTAGTTGGAGAAGGATACAGGTGACAGAACAGTAGAAGGCACGCAATGGAGCTCCTTGGTAGTTGCAGAAGGATATGGGTGACAGGCCAGGAGAGGGTCCCCAGTGGAGCTCCTTGGTCACTGGGAGAAGGATATGGGTGACAGGCCAGTAAAGGGGACCCAATGGAGCTCCTTGGTAGTTGGAGAAGGATATGGGTGACAGGCCAGAAGAGGGCCCCCAGTGGTGCTCCTTGGTCGCTGGAAGAAGGATATGGGTGACAGGCCAGTAGAGGGCCCCCAGTGGTGTTTCTTGGTCGCTGGAAGAAGGATATGGGTGACAGGCCAGTAGAGGGCCCCCAGTGGTGTTTCTTGGTCGCTGGAAGAAGGATATGGGTGACAGGCCAGTAGAGGGGACCCAGTGGTGTTTCTTGGTCGCTGGAAGAAGGATATGGGTGACAGGCCAATAGAGGGCCCCCAGTGGTGTTTCTTGGTCGCTGGAAGAAGGATATGGGTGACAGGCCAGTAGAGGGCCCCCAGTGGTGTTTCTTGGTCGCTGGAAGAAGTATATGGGTGACAGGCCAGTAGAGGGGACCCAGTGGTGCTCCTTGGTCACTGGGAGAAGGATATGGGTGACAGGCCAGTAGAGGGGACCCAGTGGTGCTCCTTGGTCGCTGGAAGAAGGATATGGGTGACAGGCCAGTAGAGGGGACCCAGTGGTGCTCCTTGGTCACTGGGAGAAGGATATGGGTGACAGGCCAGTAGAGGGGACCCAGTGGTGCTCCTTGGTCGCTGGAAGAAGGATATGGGTGACAGGCCAGTAGAGGGCCCCCAGTGGTGTTTCTTGGTCGCTGGAAGAAGGATATGGGTGACAGGCCAATAGAGGGGACCCAGTGGTGCTCCTTGGTCACTGGAAGAAGGATATGGGTGACAGGCCAGTAGAGGGGACCCAGTGGTGTTTCTTGGTCGCTGGAAGAAGGATATGGGTGACAGGCCAGTAGAGGGGACCCAATGGTGCTCCTTGGTCGCTGGAAGAAGGATATGGGTGACAGGCCAGTAGAGGGGACCCAATGATATGAGATTTAAAGAATCAGGTCCTTTGATGAAAATGAAACCAAACTGACCAAAGACCATTTTAAGGGTGCGGTCACATCTCTGCATTCTGGTGTTAGAAAAGTCTGGGCTTGCTGCATCTTTGATGTGTTTATTATCAAGGTAAGATTCCATAGAAATGAATAGTAAAGCCTGTAAAACATGCAAAAAGCCCAGAACCACCCTTACATTATACAGGGTTATGAATGTAGCTGAGGAAACCAAAGTGCTGCAAGGCAGTCAATGCCAACCAATTCCTATACCATTCTTCCGATTGATCCATGTATCCCTGTGGGGCGCCTAGGATCGTGGGCCCAGGCTGTACATGATTCTCCTTTGTGGGGTGTGACGGGGGGCTATCCCACGCCTACATACTTTTGCTAATAGGTGTCCCTCATTCCCATCTCAGAAAGTTGGGACGTATGCCAGTCTCCAACATCTATCGCATGTTTGTAGTCTCTAACCATCTCCTCCAGCATGGCTACACAATATCTTGTAGTACTTCTGTTGTCTTTGGCCATCTTCTACGTCAGCAGCCTCTAAAAGGTTTATGCAGCATTGCATTTACTGAATATTGTGTGTAGCCCTTTGGTGATGACAGGAGTCATGCTTGGGAACCCCCATATATCAGGAGAGTTGCCACCCCATGATTTACCTACTCTTTCTGGCTGTGTTAATAGGCAGTGGCATGATTACAGAAGAGGAGAGTACAGCCAGGTACACAGCCTCATGCATGCTGGGTGATTAGTAGGGTTGCACCAATACCGGTACTAGTATCGGTGCCGACACCAAGCAGTTGCACGAGTATCGGTGGAGGAAAAAATGTAGCAGCGCTAGGAAAAAACATGAATTGATATAACAAATATTACTAAGTGTTAACCAACCTATAAAAAAGATGCTCAGGGCATAAACAACAGTAAATATTAAAATTACTATGAAAAAAAATCCTAAATAATAACACAAGTGAATATAGGGTAAATGTCCATCAGTTGTGCAACTGTCCATAGCCCAAAATCCATAAATCAAGTGTATACATGGAATAAAACACAGTGATGAATCCTCCACCGCAACCAGAGTGTCAACACCACATGAAATGCGCACTTACCATATGGCAAGCTAGATACGCTTGCGGCCAATTACCCGGGCAGGGCCTTTATCCAGATATGGTAAACGGTGCCTCAAAATGGTCCAAAGGGTATAATCAGCAAGCAGCACGAATCCCCCAATCAGGAAGATTCCAAGAAAGTGCTCAGAGGTTGCCCAAAATGAGAAAGGAACTCGCCATAGCATAATTCCGATAGCACATAATTTATTAAGCCAAATAAAATGCACTTACAACATCGAAGATTTAAAACAGCAACAAACGGCCGGCTGGCTTGTGCAAACGCCCGTCCACTTGGACTTCAACGCACGATGACGTCAGTTCCTCCCAACGCGAGCTTCGTCATATGATGTCTGTACGGTACTCGTGCAAATGCTCCGATGCTTGATCCAATACCTGTTGTATTGGACCAGGCATCCTCAGTGTAGCAGGGGAGGGCAAGCAGCCTCACAGGTGATCTGTGCGGTGGGGGGGGGGGGGGAATTACAAGCATCGATCTCTCTGTAAAGCCTTTCAATAAAGCAGCTGACAGCCGCTTCTCCCCCTCTCCCTCCTGCGGCTGTCAGCTGCTTTATTGAAAGGCTATACAGGGAGATCGGTGCTTGTAACTCCCCTCACCGATCATCCCTGACTATCCCCTGTGTCCTCTCCTCCATGTCCTCCTCTGGCTTCAGGTGTCCTCCCTCCCTCCAGTGTCCTCTTCCCTCTCTCTCCGGGTCCCCCTCTGTGCTCCATGGAATAAAAAAAAAAAAAATTCTACAATAAAAATGAAAAAACGACTGTCAGTCCACACCTCATCAGTGCTGCATATAAATGCCACTCTCACATGACCTAAAAAAAAAAGTATCGGTATAGGTGAGTACATGAAAAAAAGTATCGGTACTTGTACTTGGTCTTAAAAAAGTGGTATAGGTGCAACCCTAGTGATTAGTATATAGAAAATTATTGGGCATTTTTTTTTAAATAACAAACATGTCATGCTTACCTCCACTGTGCAGATAGTTTTGCACAGAGTGGCCCCGAACCTGGTCTTCTGGGGTCCCCCGGCGGCTCTCGTGGCTCCTCCCCACATCGGCTAACCCCTTCGGAGAAGTGCTTCCCCCGAGGGGGTCACCTTGTGGGCGCGCTTCTGGGTCCAGCATTCGGCATCCATAGCCGCTGAATTTATGAGTCGGCCCGGCACACTCATAATTGGATTTGATGGACAGCAGCAGGAGCCAAAGGCTGCAATGCCAACAATCTATCCAATCAAGAGCCGAGAACCCTGGGCAGAGAGACAGTGCGTCCCCGGCGGGTCAAGTTCCAGGGCTCAGGTAAGTAAAACGGGGGGGGGGTCACTGCCAGGTGTTTTTTTTTCACCTTAATGTATAGGATGCATTAAGGTGAAAAAACATGAACCTTTACAACCCCTTTAAGTATCAAACAGTCCATAAAGTGTTTCCATATGTGGATAAGTGGTAAATGCAATGTATGGAAACAAAGCCTTGAAAACGTGTCCCAAGAGAAAACTAATGACCATTCACCCGAGTGCACCTTCACCGTAGTTGTATAAGATATTTGCTTACCAGATCCCTAGACTCCACATTATAGGAGTCTAGATAAGCATGGAATTACAAATCATGGCAAATGCATCCATCTGAAAGAGGTGGAGATAGTATCATGCCGGACCGCGCTGATTCAAGTGCAGGTAGCAAAATCGCTCATAAAGCCACTTCAGGTGGCTGCAATCTCTCAGCTTGCCAAAGCCTCCTGCTCGAGGAGGCCCTCACCAGGGTCAATGCTGGCTGACGCGTTTCGAAGGATGTTCTTCATCAGAGTCCCTACTGGGTGTTTACCCCCAGTGGGTGAAGATTGAGCGTTTAGCTGTGGGAAGAAGGCACAGGTGCACCATCCAGCCCCGCTGGTAGCAGCCTGTAAAAGGCCATGAGAGGCTAACAGCTGCTGTGGCTGTACAGAGCTGGGCATGGCAGCGACCAATACTTACATTGTACTGTAAAGTAGGAGGAGAAGAAAAAACGGGGTCTCTGATCCAGGCCTGGAGGCGTGAAGGGGTTTGCTACTGCTAACAGGTGGTGGGAGGAATGAAAGGGCCTGGATAGCTAGCAAAAACAAAATTAGGATAGCAAGGGTGTCCAAGTTGGAAATTAATTTAACCCCCCTGATGGTATTCCCGAGTCTGGCTCGGGGTGGAATTTTTATACCAAAAGCGGTAACCCCAAGCCAGACTCGGGACCGCATCGCTGGATCCAGGAGGACGCTTACTTACCTTCTCCCGCGCTGTACTAGCAAGCCGTGTCTCGCTCGATCTATCACATCGCCAAGCTCCGTTCCCTGTGAGCGTTGCAACGCACGGGGACGGAGATCGGCGCCAAATTCAAAAAGTGAAACACTCACTATACATACAGTATAATGTAATCTTACAGATTATATTGCTGTATGTAAATATTTCACACCCCCTTTGTCCCTAGTGGTCTGCCCAGTGTCCTGCATGCAGTTTTATATAATAAAAACTTCTTTATGCCTGGAAACTGGAGATTGTCCATAGCAACCAAAACTGTCCCTTTACATCAAAAATGATTTTAGACCAGCTAGAAAACAGCGATAATAAATTGGAATCACTCGCAGAATTGAGGGATTGCGATTTGTGGGGAGATCCGTCATCAAATACTGAAAAGTAATGACAGTGACAATTCTGCAACTGAGCAAATTTCAGTGTTTTTTATTTGATTACATTATTGAATCATTTTTATTATTGTTATATTATTATTTGGTACAATTATTTATAATTATTATATTATAATTTATGATTTCATTTTTCAAATTTTATCATACCCCGGATGTCTGCTAGACTCTGGTTTGGACAGATTTAAGTGAGTTATTGCTAAGAATTACAGGCCTACAATATAAAACGCCAAATTTTCATGCAAAGAAATTGTACCGCTTTTAGCACCTAAAATCCGAAATAATTGTACCGCCAGGGCGGTTAAAGTGGAGGGCCACCCTGAAAACAAAATTTTTTAAAAAATTACAAAAAAAAAAAAAAAATCAAAAAAAATTTTTTTTTTACTTACCAGAAATGCCTGTTGCTAGGCACATAATCCTAATCTTCCTCTTCCTCCTCCGCGGAGATCTTCTGTCTTCTCTCTTCGTCGCGGCGTCTTCTGGGTAATGGGTCGCGCTGTGTTCTGGGAACTGTGTGTTCCAGAACACAGCGCGTCCCATTCAGAAAGCGCTGCGGGACTCGCGCATGCGCAGTAGCTGCGGGACTCGCGCATGCGCAGTAGGAAACAGGGCAGTGAAGCCATAAGGCTCCACTGCCTGTTTCCCTTAGAGGGAATGGCGGCGCCGGGACCCGAGAGCCGAGGGACGGGTCGGCCTCGGGCGGCCGACATCACGGGCGCCCTGGACAGGTAAGTGTGTTTATTAAGTCAGCAGCTGCAGTGTTTGCAGCTGCTGACTTTTTTTTTTTTTTTTTAACGGCCCTCCTCTTTAATTAGAAGAAGATCCTTGAAGCAAATCTGTGTAGGATGTATGGTTAAAGTGTGTTTCTTTGAGTTCAAGTGATGCCAATCAGTGATGCCTATCAGTGCCCATCATTGCAGCCTCATTAAAGCTGCCTCATTAGTGCCCATCAGAGAAGGAGAAAAAATACTTATTTACAGTAACACAGTTTTATTACCTCTTGATCCTTTAAAATCACACGGCAGCAGTGTCACCCTGTGGATAAGTTAGTCTTATGCCGCGTACACACGACCGGACTTTTCGACGGACTTGGTCCGGCGGAAAATCCGACGGACTTTGCAGCTGAGGTCCACCGGACTTTCAAACGAACGGACTTGGCCACACACGATTCGAACGTGTTGACGTAGAATAAGGAAGTTCATAGCCAGTAGCCAATAGCTGCCCGGCAGACAAATTTGAAGCCTGTCTTATTTCTAGGTCCGCTGGACTTTTGGGAAGAAAAAGTCCGCTGGAGCCCATACACTATTGAATTGTCTGGCGGACCAAGTCTGATCGTGTGTACACGGAATTAGATGAACTTGTAGATTTAAAGGGTACCTCCACTTTCATGGAAAAAAATAATAATATAGTGTATACACAATAATAATATAGCAATAATAATATAGTGTATACACCAGTCATACTGTATTTGAATATTATTGAAAAAATTACCTTTCCTTTTCAATCTGCAGCTCTGTAATTTTCTGTAAAATGCAATATGGCAACCTGGAGGTGTTTTGCACACACATCATGTACAGAACAACCCCCAAGAAATGAAATTTCCTGCTTATGTGATTGGCTCAATAATTTTCCCTGAAGTTTGCACTTAGATACAAGTCAGATCTTTGGCATCCCCTGCAACAAAAATTACATTTTTGGTGAGATTCGTCCAAAGGGAAATCGCATCTAAAGGGATGCATACCCTGCCTCTTTCCTCATTAGAGCCCTGCAGGTGCAGCAGCTGATTGTTAGTTAAAAATAACATTCCCATACAGATTCAATGTATTGTGCACGTGGACACAGACAAATTACAGCTATTTCTTCAGAATAACAAAAGGTAGGAATTTGCAACAAAGTTTTTTTTTTAAATCCCTGCAATGTACACAGATGTACATAGATCCCCCAGAGGGGTATGTTTTTTTCTCAACAGAAGTGGAGTTACTTTTTGTCCTCCTCACGTCCGCGCTATAGCCGAGTGGCGGCTACAGCGAGGTCGCACGTTGTCGGGAGGGCATCATATGACATTCTCCCATGATCACGCTTCCCTTCGGCCCCCTGCGGCGCGCATCAGCAGTGATCCCACTGCAAAGGTAGAAAGGTAGTCTTTTTTTTGTAATTCCCAGAGTTGGGCTTTAGAAAACAAATACTGCTGAATTGAGGCTACATTTTATTTTGTTCAGGGTTCCACTTTAAAGCAGTAGCAAAGCTCTGAAGAAAAAAAAAAATCCTTATTATAGGCTTACCTGCAGGTGAAAATGTGTAAGTGGAATAAACGACCGCTTTAACAGCACACGTTAGAGACAATGAGGGGAAATGATTAATTCTGTGGCATGGCATGGCTGTGCAAAATAGAAGCAGTGAGATAGATTTAGACCTCTTTCACACTGGAGGCGTTTTTTTTCAGGCGCTTTAGCACTAAAAATAGCGCCTGTAAGCCCTTTACACATGGTCGGACATTCTGACAACCAAATCCGTTGGATTTTGCCCGATGGATTTTGTCTGAAACTGTTGCATACACACAGTCGGACAAAGTTGTCGGAAAATCCAATTGTACATAACGTGATGACGTTATTTCGTTACGACGGGACTACATTCAGGCTAGTAGCCAATAGCTTTGGTCTTGGAATTTGATCTGAGCATGCGTGGCACTTTGTCCGTCGGAGTAGGCTACACATGATCGGAGTATGTCCGATCTGAGCATGTTGTCGGAAAATTTTATAGACAAGTTGGAAAACTTGGTCCGTCGGATATTCTGACGGAAACAGTCCGATGGAGACCACAGATTATCCGACAAAACGGTCCGATAGGACACATTCCGTTGGAATCTAAGACCGTGTGTACAAGGGCTTAGGCACCTGAAAAAAGCCTCATCTGCAATCCCAGTGTGAAAGCCAAAGTGCTTTCACACTGGGGCGCTGCGCTGGTAGGCCGTCAAAAATAGTCCTGCAAGCAGCTTCTTTGAGGCGCTTTAGGAGTGGTGTATACACGCCGGGCCACTGGCTGTGTGAAAGGGCTCTTACTATACGGTGTCAAATTAAATCAGAAATTGCCCCCTCTGCTGCTAAAATTTAGCACTTCAACAAACTAAAGCAACTCGAGTAATCTTTAGTAGCATAGTCAAGTGGTAGTGATTGTGGTAAGTGAATAGAGTAAAGCTGGATACACAATATACAACTTTTGTTGTTCGATTTCCTTTAGATTTACCTTCAACTATGTAGTGTAAGGGCCTGCCTGATTGCATACAAATTTTAAAGTGTTTAGGTTTAACCTCATCGAAAGAAAATTGTATAGTGTGTATCCAGCTTTAGGCTGGGTTCACACTTGAGAATACAGCGGCTCACAGCTGGGGTCCGGTGCATCTCCATTCACCGCTTCAGGTCCAATTTCAGCCTGAATTTTGGGCTGAATTCAGACCTAAAAGGGATTAAAAGACACACAGGGTTACCATACAATTTGCACCCGGGGCTGCTGCGGAGATGTGTGAACCAGTTCCATAGAGGGCCAGCCACAATCTCCTGCTATGCGAATTGGATGTGGAGAAACCAGCATCCAGTTCGCAATAGTGTGAACCTAGCTTTAAATGTTACCTTATGTGCAAAGTAGACTGCTTATATTTAGTAGCGATGAGCTGCCCACTAGGGATGAGCCGAACACCCCCCCCCCCCCCCCGGTTCGGTTCACAACTTGCGAACAGGCCAGAAATATGTGCAAACACCATTAAAGTCTATGGGACACGAACATGAAAAATTAAAAGTGCTAATTTTAAAGGCTTATATGCATGGTATTGTCATAAAAAATGTTTGGGGACCCGGGTCCTGCCCCAGGGGACATGTATCAATGCAAAAAAAAGTTTTTTCAGGAGCAGTGATTTTAATAATGCTTAAAGTGAAACAATAAAAATGAAATATTCCTTTAAATATCGTGCCTGGGGGATGTCCTTAGCCTGCCTGTAACGTAGCGCATCTTTCCCATGTTTATGACAGTACCAGAGCAAAATTACATTTCTAAAGGAAAAAATGGCATTTAAAACTGCTCGCGGCTGTAATGAATTGTTGTATCACTGCAATATAGATAAAAATCATTGTACAACCCCCCCCCCCAGTCCATTAACAGGCCCTTTGGGTCTGGTATGAATATTAAGGGCAACCCTGCACCCAAAAAAAAAATGCGTGGTGACCCCCCCAAAATCCATAACAGGCCCTTCAGGTCTGGTATAGACATTAAGGGGAACCCTGCACCATTTTTTTTAAATGACGTAGGTGTCCCCCCAAAATCCAAACCAGGCCCTTCAGGTCTGGTATGGATTTTAAGGGGAACCCTGAGCCAAAATTAATAAATGGCGTAGAGGGCCTCCCAAAAATCCATATCAGACCCTTATCCGAGCACACAACTTGGCAGGCCGCAGGAAAAGGGGAGGGCGAGAGAGTACCCCCCCGCCCCCCCTGAACTGTACCAGGCCACATGCTCTCAACATAGGGAGGGTGTTTTGGGGTCCCCCCCAAAAGCACCTTGTCACCATGTTGATGGGAACAAGGGCCTCATCCCAACAACCCTTGCCCGTTGTGGGGGTCTGTGGGCGGGGGGCTTATCGGAATCTGGAAGCCCACTTTAACAAGGTGACCCTCAGATCCCAGTCCCACCCCTATGTGAATGGGTACATTGTACCTCTACACAGTCACCAAAATTTTTAAAAAATGGCAGGAGATAGTTTGGGACAAGTCCTTTATTTAAAAAAAAAAGTGTGAATGAAGATGTTCATTCATCTTCAATCATAGAGTCCGACGGACCGAGAAAGAAAAACGGAAAAAAACTGCCTCCATGGGAGGCTTCCGCTGACTGCAGGCTTTCTGCATTGACAGCTGTATAGCTGAGGGCTGGGCCACCCGCTGACATAAACAGGTGACCACATCCGCTTCTGATGTCATGTGATGTCACATAACATCAGAGGGGGCGGGGTCACCCGTTTATGTCACCTGGTGGCCCCGCCCTCAGGTATATAACAGCTGTTAATGCAGAAAGCCTGCAGTCAGTGGGAGCCTCCCACTGAATTTTTTCAATTTTTTCTTTTTTTTTCTTGGTCCGTCAGACCCACTCTCTCGTCTCCCCATTCCTGCGGCCTGCCAGGTTGCGTGCTCGGATAAGGGTTTGGTATGGATTTTAGGGGGGGGGACCCCTACGCCATTTTTTTAAGATTTTGGTGCACGGTTCCCCTTAATTTCCATACCAGACCTGAAGGGCCTAGTATGGATTTTGGGGGGACCTCCACGCAATGTTTTTTTACAATTTTGGTGCGGGGTTCCCCTTATTATTCATATTTATCTATATTGCTGGGATTCAGCAATACATTACAGCCGGGAGCAGTTTTAAATTACATTTTTTCTTTTGCAAATATACTTTTGCTGCTCTCATTTTATAAACTACGTATGGCTGCTGTGTAAGCAGCCTTACATAGTGTGTTTGCCCGTTTGCCGAATACTGAACATTATGGGGCATTCGCAGGAAATTCAGGCGCCCGCGGAACGCGCCATAATGAACGGCAAGACCATCGCAGTGCATAGATGGCTGCTGATTGGCCAAAGCATGCACCTGATCTGCATGCTTTGGCCAATCACAGTGCGCTCTGCTGTGAGCCATGATTGGCCAGTTCATTGATGGTCTCGCCATTCATTATGGGACATTTTGCAGGCGCTCAAATTTCCTGTGAACGCCCCATAATGTTTAGTATTCGGCAAAGGGGCTTACACAGCAGCCGTACGTAGTTTATGAAATGAGAGCAGCAAAATTATATTTATAAAGGAAAAATTGTCATACTGCTCGCGGCTGTAATATATTGGCGATCTCACAGTGCATTGACGGTCTTGCCGTTCATTATGGCGCATTCCGTGGACGCTTGATATTCCACCCCATAATATTTGGTGTTTGGTGAACGGGCGAACGCCCTGATGTTCGACTTGAACATCAGGCTCATCCCTACTGCCCACAACTAGATTGGGCGATAATAGGAGAGGGGGAGTCATCACTACTAAATGCTACTTCTGTGGCTCCCACTATAGGGAGCCATTTGTGTCATCTGGTTTGCTATTAGGCCTCATTCATATACATCCATGGCAAGGGCCGTATCTTTAACCACTTGACCTCCGGAAGATTTACCCCCTTCATTAACAGGCCGTTTTGTGCGATATAGCTCTACATTACTTTAACTTCCAATTGCGTCATTTTGCAACGCTGTACCCAAATGAAATTTATACTAGTAATGGTGGCAATCAGCTACTTATAGCGGGACTGCAATTTTGGGCCGGACAATCGGTCACTGACACTTTTGACACTTTGTGAGAACCAGTGACACTAATACAGTGATCAGTGCTAAAAAATATGCACTGTCACTGTACTAATGACACTGGCTGGGAAGGGGTTAAACATCAGGGGCGATCAAAAGGTTATTTACTAAGGGGTGTGATGGCTTTTTAGCCATCACGTCTCTACTGTCAGAACAGAGCTCTGCCTTGTTTACATAGGACATTTTACTGCACAGGTAGTGTAAACTGGATCTTTAAGAGGAGCTGCAGTCATATTACTGAAACTTGAAAGTCAGCAGCTACAAAAACTGTAGCTGCTGAATTCTAATAAACCGACACTCACCTGTCCTTGGATCCAGAGCTGTGCTCACTCGAGGAGGCACCTTAACTGTGGGCAACCCGGCTGTGAAGTCACAAACTGTCCACTGCACATGCGCAAGCACATTGTGAATGTTCCTACAGTCTTCTGGGACCTGTGATGTGCCCCTGAAAACTGAGGGGGGGGAGGAGAATTTCCGCTCAGACTCCTGTCAGAACCAGGTACCCCCCCCCCCAACAAAAATAAGTGCCAAATATTACAGAAGAGTGGGGAGGGAGGCCTAGAAGCGGAACTTCCCCTTTTGGGTGCAGTATCAATGTTTACAGAGCTGCATTCATCTGTGCTTTTATATAATCTTTAATGTCTAAATGAATGCCATTTAGTTTTTTCACCACGGCTTCCTGTTTTCAGGACACTATCCACAGCACCCCACTGGCCATTTTCTGCTGGAATTACATGGAGAAGCACAGAGTCTAAAATAAGGTACCGTATATACTCGAGTATAAGCCGAGATTTTCAGCCTCTTTTTTGAGGCTGAAAGTGCCCCCCTCGGCTTATACTCGAGTCATCGCTGTCTGTCTGCCCGATCAGCGTGTCGAGCAGACAGACAGCGGCCATTCTAGGATTCAAAGGCCGCGCCTCCGTCTCCGCCTTCGCCTGTGATAGGCGGAACACTGAATTTCCCAGCAGTCTGTGTTCCGCCTATCACGGACGTCCTCTCATCCTCGTCCGTAGTATGAGGATGAGCGGACGTCCATGATAGGCGGACCACTGACTGCTGGGAAATTGAGTGTTCCGCCTATCACGGACATCCGATAGGCGGAACACTCAATTTCCCAGCAGTCAGTGGGAAATTGAGTGTTCCGCCTATCACCGACGGAGGCGCGGCTTTTGAATCCTAGAATGGCCACCGACGAAGAGCTGCGGGACGGGCCGGGACGCAGGCCGGGACGGGACGCAGGCCGGGACGCAGGCCGGGACGGGACGCAGGCCGGGACGCAGGCCGGGACGGGACGCAGGCCGGGACGGGACGCAGGCCGGGACGCAGGCCGGGACGGGACGCAGGCCGGGACGCAGGCCGGGACGGGACGCAGGCCGGGACGGGACGCAGGCCGGGACGGGACGCAGGCCGGGACGGGACACAGGCCGGGACGGACACAGGCTGGACGGACACAGGCAGGCTGGACACAGGTAGGCTGCACGGACACACACACACACACACACACACACACACACACACACACACACACACACACACGGATGCATGCACACACAGGGATGGATGGAAACACACGGATGCATGGACACACACACACACACACACACACACACACACACGGATGCATGCACACACACAGGGATGGATGGACACACACACACACGGATGCATGGACACACACACACACACACGGATGCATGGACACACACACACACACACGGATGCATGGACACACACACACACGGATGCATGGACACACACAGGGATGGACGACACACAGGGATGGACAGGCATGTCTCACCCTCGGCTTATACACGAGTCAATAATTTTTTCCAGTTTTTTGGGGGTAAATTGGGGACCTCGGCTTATATTCGGGTCGGCCTATACTCGAGTATATACGGTATGTAAAGAAGACGGAAATGTTTTATTGAATAATTCATTAGTGTGTTGATGAGGTGGTAGGGAGGAACAAGGGGATGCAAAATTTAAGCAGAATAAATTGTTACAAAAGTCAGATTTTTTTTTCTTTTAATTAAATTAACAAACATGTTATACTCACCTGCTCTGTGCAGTGGTATTGCACAGAGTGACCCCGATCCTCCTCTTCTCGGGTCTCTGGTGGCAATCTTGGCTCCTCCTTTTTTTTGTGTGTCCCCATAGCAAGCTGTTTGCTATGGGGACACACAGTGCGTGCTCGCTCCTGACCTGTGTGTCTAGTGGAACTTAGGTCTGCCGCATCAAATTCCTCTTCACTGCATTTGATTGGCAGCAGCAAGCGCCAATGGCTTCTGCTCCAATGCTGTGTAAAGAGTAGGGATGAGCTCAGGTGTGTTCACATGGAACACGTGCAGAGCCAGGAAGTTGGCGCAGCACTGCGCTAATCACAGGCAGTGAGACATTACCCCGATGCGCGGCTGCAGAGATCGGGCAATGTCTCACTGCCAGTGTTAGCGCAGCGCTTCATTGACTTCCTGGCGGGCTCTGCGCGTGTTCCATGCGAACACGCCTGAGCTCATCCCTAGTGAAGAGGAAACCCTTGTACACACGGTCGGAAATTCAGACGGAAAATGTCCGATTGGACCGCGTTGTCGGATAATCCGACCGTGTGTGGGCTCCATCTGACTTTTTCCGTCGGAATGTCCGACCAACAAAGTTTGAGAGTTGAATATAAAATTTTCTGACCACATGATCCGATCGGACTTTGTCCGATTGTTTGTTGAGAATCCTGATCGAAAAAAGTGCCACGCATACTCAGATCAAATTATCAGACCAAAGCTATTGGCTACTAGCCTGAACGTAGTCCCGTCGGAACAAAAAAACTTCATCACGTTCCAAACGATCGGATTTTCTGACAACTTTGTCCGACCGTGTGTATGCAACACCAGTTTCGGACAAAATCCGTCGGAAAAAATCTGACTGATTTTTTTGTCGGAATGTCCGACCGTGTGTACAAGGGCAAAGAGGAGGGAGAATAGATGCAGCTGCGCACAGCAGTAATCTCTTCTCCCCTCTCTTACTCTTCCCACAGGGGAAGTGGGGGCACAGGGAAACTGAAAAAAGTTTTTTACTGGAATGTTTTTTTTTTTTTTTTTACTCGATCCTATCATTATAATCAATACAAAAACTAGTATACGATGTTTATTATGTATTTAGCAAAAATATTAATTTCTTACTGAATCTTTTATGCCTCCTGTTGTCGCCCTTGCCATCATGATTGTGGACAAGTGAAGCCCAATCGAGATCTCTTCCTGGATTCGTTTTGGAGAGGTGCATGCTGGGTAACCAGCATGCACCTCTCGATCCCGCGCATGCGCGATTCACAGGCCGTAGCGATGATTGTTTCTAAAGTTGCCATAACAACGGGCGGCGACGGAGGAACATCCCGCCACGTTGTTATGGCAACATCACAGTACTGCCCACAGACTCCTGGGAAATGATGACACATCATTTCCCTGAAGCACAGGCGAGGAAAGAAGTGACGAGGAGCTCCATGGACCAGCAAGGACTACATAGCAACAGGGCAATACTGGTAAGTATAGAATTTTTTTTTCCTCCAAATGTTTTTTTATAGGTTTTAGCCCTTGTACACACGGTCGGACATTCTGACAACCAAATCCGTTGGATTTTGTCCGAAACTGTTGCATACACACGGTTGGAAAATCCGATTGTACATAACGTGATGATGTTATTTTGTTACGACGGGACTACGTTCAGGCTAGTAGCCAATAGCTTTGGTCTAGGAATTTGATCTGAGCATGCGTGGCACTTTGTCCGTCGGAGTAGGCTACACATGATCGGAGTATGTCCGATTGGAGCATTTTGTCAGATTTTTTTACGGACAAGTTGGAAAACTTGGTCCGTAGGATACTCCGACGGAAACAGTCCGATGCAGACCACACACAGTCGGATTATCCGACAAAATGGTCCGATAGGACACATTCCGTCTGAATCTCCGACCGTGTGTACAAGGGCTAAGAGGAGTCCGAATTTGAAAAATAAAATTTCAGGATGGAACTGCTTTAATGCAAGCAATGTTGCATTAGTTTTCTATTTTTTTCATGCTGAGAACATTTTCAGCAAATACCAGCTGACCCTCCCAAAAGTACTGTGTCCTTGTCGCTTCCTGTATTCTGCACCAAAGAAAAATTTCCTTCCTTGCTATCTTCTCTAATCTACAAATTGCCCTGCCACCATGTAATGCAGATGAGCAGATACAGACATTTTTGTAGTCCATATCAGAAGAGCAGCCTAGGGTGACAACCATGGCTCCCTCCATAGATACAATGGAAGAATGACGTAGCCACCCAGGGACAAGAAGTGTGTTATTTTCAGGATCACCAGGTGAAAAATAAAGCAACTGAATACTGCCACCTCACCGAGGACTAGTAAGCTGTAATATAGTATGTTTTTTGGTTTTGGGTTTAGATACACTTTAACTACAATAGTAAACCTCTCAAAATCTTTGCAAAATGATCGGCTGCCCGGGATTTCATGGCCAAGAGACACAAATGCTTTGCTAATTGAGAGGTCAGCCTGATTTGCAATGGATGTTTGCCTAATTTTGTTGTTGAGCTGCCTGATAAATTGCCCATGAAGTCAGAAGTCAGGGAATGGACAGGACAGCTACTGTCAGATTTTCAGTGACCTCTTGTTCTCTAATTACTTCAGCAAGGGCAGTTCCTATATTTCCATTCTGACAGGTTCCCTCTAAAGTACATGATGTGCTTTTAAGTTAAATAATCAGTTTCCGGAGAAGGCAGTTAAAGCGGAGGTCCACCCTAACTCTCCCCCCCTTCGGCGCCACAATTGGCACCTTTCAGGGGGGTGCAGGTACCTGTACTGTACAGGTACCTGCACCCACTTCAAGGGATAGCTCTCTGCGGAAAGGGACGTAGATTACGCCCCTTTCCGAAAGTCCCCCGCTGCCTGCTGGGAAACACACAGATCCCAGTGGCAGCGGGTCCATCCTTATTGCGCAGCGCGACTCGCGCATGCGCAATAGGGAACCGGGAAATGAAGCTGAAAGGCTTCACTTCCTGATTCCCATACCCAAGATGGCGGCGGCAGCACCTGAGAGATGATCGAGAGATCGGCTTCGGGTGCCGACATCGCGGGCGCGCTGGACAGGTAAGTGTCACTATTTTAAAAGTCAGCAGCTGCAGTATTTGTAGCTGCTGGCTTTTAAAAAAAAAAAAAAAAAACGCGGAGTCCCGGCGGACTCCCGCTTTAAGAGGAGGTGAGCCCGTAGCACACTCTAGAAAGAGATGGCTGCACTTTAAGGCTGGGTTCGCACTGCTCCGACACAAAAATCGTGGCGACTTTCAATCTGACTTTGCCCTAGTGCAGTGCAGAAAAGCAAAAAAATCGCCTGGTCATGAAGGGGGTAAAATCTTCCGGAGCTGAAGTGGTTAAAAAAAGAAAAACAACAACATATGGAGGATGAATGAAGTTCCCATTTACCTGCAACAAAGAAAAGTCAGATAACCCTCAGCCTGTCGGACAGGGCTATACTGTGCAAACTACAGGTCTGGATGGGCAGAAATTTGAATTATTTGACAGGTAAAGCCACTTTACTGTGTATAACATACAGTACTGTACAGTAGCTGCTTGTTGCTGTAGAGTTCCGCTCTAAAGGAGATATTTGGCCACTCCCATTGCCATCCTCGTGCATAATTTCAGCTGGTGAACAAATGATATGGGAAATTTAACTTAAAAAAAAAAAGGATTACAGGTGATTACACCCAACACAGCCTAAAAATAAGTTTCACATCTTTGTTGCTGAACACATTTAAACAAAATTGTGGGTTTTATTAAACATCTGCAAGGACATTAATTATGACAGAAGCACTGTGATGAAACGGGTTTCTCATCAGAACTAGAGGTACGCCACTGGCGGTATCCAGGCAACACAGCTCGATTCCTCCATTTTTCCTCTCTCTGCCGGCAGTAGAGAGTCATGTGCGGATGACAGGCCTATACATCAGATGTCTTTCATAAGTTTCTATTTTCAGATCCCTTTTGCAAAGCAAAAGGAAGAGAATGAGATACTTGTGGAAGTGACAGATTGTAACGATGAAACCAGAATACCAGATGTCCTGCATATAGGCTGTGTCCTCTGCTTCTTATTGCAGAATATAAAGTGTACCCTGTCACATGCACACAGCGGGGCAATCGCTTGGGATTGCTTGCTGGTCCATTAAGAAAACATACAGATAAAATCCACTTCACTAATTATTATTATAATTATTATTATTATTATTATTACGGTATAATACAGGTTTTATATAGCGCAAACAGTTTGCTCAGCACTTTACAACATGAGGGCAGACATCAGAGTGGAATCAGAGGGCCCTGCTCATTAGAGCTTACAATCTAAAAGGTAAAATATTTCATTTACATATACTGTAAATTAAGGCCTCATTCACACAGGGTACTTAAAGCGGGATTCCACCCTAAAGTGGAACCTCCGCTGATCGGATCCCTCCCCCCCTCCGGTGTCACAATTGACACCTTTCAGGGGGGAGGGGGGTGGAGATACCTGTCAAAGACAGGTATTTTCACCCACTTCCGGGCATAGACTCCCGTGGGAGTCTACGCCGTTTCCTGCCCTGCCGCGCTGTCTGCTGGGACACACACAGGTCCCAGTGACAGCGCGGAGATTTCCTATTGCGCGGCGCGGCTCGCGCATGCGCAGTAGGGAACCGGGAAGTGAAGCCGATTCGCTTCACTTCCTGATTCCCTCCCCTGGAATGGTGACTGCAGCAGCCGAACCGAGCGATCGATCGGCCTCGGCTGCCGGCATCGCTGGAACCCGGGACAGGTGAGTGTCCATTTATTAAAAGTCAGCAGCTGTAGTATTTATAGCTGCTGGCTTTTAATATTTTTTTTTTTTTGGTGGAATCCCTCTTTAAAATGCTTGTTTTGCATTCTATGCAATAAGGTGAAAAACCTTCTGTGCTGCAGCTCCCCCCCCCCCCCCAAGTCACCTCCCCCCTTTCTTACCTGAGCCCAATCCGATTCAGGGATATGCAGGAGCGCAGCGGCTCCAGCTGCTGTCGCTCTCCTCATTGGACAGATTGATAGCAGCACTGCTGTCAATCAGAAGATGTGACACTGGAGCGGGGGCGAGTCCCGTGTCAATGGACGCAGCAGTGGGACTCGGGAGTGAGCCCACAGCAATGGTAAAAAAATTTTTTTAAATAAATAAAACACTTGTGGGTTTAACTAATATTTTTTGTATAATTCACCTTTAAGGGGGGCGTGACAGGGGGTGTCCTATGTCTATATACTTTTGCTAATACATGTCCCTAGTACCCATCTCAAAAAGTTGGGTGGTATGCACATGGCAGGCAGGCACATGGTAGTTCACATTCACTCAACTCAGGAAACAGTGCATGTCTTTTTGCAATGTTTCTGCTGTTTAAACTCGGGTAGGGTGCGGGTGAGCCTCCACCTTGAGACACTCAGCTATCACAAATACTACGGAGGACACCTCTAACTGTTCTGTCTCTTCAAGGTGCAACCACCCTCTCATATTGAGTATTTGGTGAACTACAACTCTGGGGAACCCAAGTCAGCAAACTGGAGTGGAGTGAGCTCTTCCAAAGGTGACACAAACAGTCCCTAGGTTCTTTATCCACTACCGCCCAGAAGGCTTTTCATGACCAGACCATTTTTTGCGATATGGAACTACGTTATTTTTAATGAATCAATTGTGCGGTCATGCAACGCTGTACCTAAATAAAATTGATGTCCGTTTTCTTCCCGCAAACAGCGCTTTCATTTGGTGGTATTTGATCACAGCTGAAGTTTTTATTTTTTTGCGCTATAAACAAAAAAGGAGCGACAATTTAAAAAAAAAAAACTGTATTTTTTACTTTATGCTATAAAACACATCCCATAAAAAAAATGAATTTCTTCATCAGTTAAGGCCAATATGTATTCAGCTACATATTTTTGGTAAAAAAATCACAATAAGCGTATATATTAATTGGTTTGTCCAAAAGTTATACAAACTGTGGAATATTTTTATGGCATTTTTATTTTGTTGGAAGGATGTACTGGAAATGGAGCGAGTACAAGGAAGGGCAACAAAGCTAATAAAGGGTCTGGAGGATATTAATTATGAGGAAAGGTTGCGAGCACTGAACTTATTCTCTCTGGAAAAAACACTTGAGAGGGGATATTATTTCAATTTATAAATACCGTACTGGTGACCCCACAATAGGGATAAAACTTTTTCGCAGAAGGGAGTTTAACAAGACACGTAACCACTCATTAAAATTAGAAGAAAAGAGGTTTAACCTTAAACTATGTAGAGAGTTCTTTACTGTAAGAGTGGCATGGATGTGGAATTCCCTTCCACAGACGGTGGTCTCAGCGGGGGGCATCGATAGTTTCAAGAAACTATTAGATAAGCACCTGAACAACCACAACATATGGGGATATACAAGGTAATACTGACATATAATCACACACATAGGTTGGACTTGATAAACTTGTGTCTTTTTACGACCTCACCTACTATGTAACATGTCATCCAAATGTGATAGCGAAAAGGGAAGAGGCACATAAATTTACAAACATCATGTACCTGTTCATCACCTGCACTACCAGTATAACACATCAGTCTTAGCGGCATGTATGGAGATGGGCATAGCTTTTGTGACCAGTGTAGAAACCCCCCAACAATATGGTCCCTTTTTAGAGAGAACCCTGTAAATGAGTCTCCCGCAGAAGGATTAAATGCAGTTTATACTTTTTTATAAAGTCAAAAATCAAAACGTTTACATTTGGAATTAAGGCCTCTGACATTCCAGGTCAAAACCCTAATGCCGCGTACAGACGATCGGACATTCCGTCAACCAAACCGTGGACTTTTTTCCAACGGATGTTGGCTCAAACTTGTATTGCATACACACGGTCGCACAAATGTTGTCGGATATTCCGGTCGCCAAGAATGCGGTGACATACAACACGTAGAATGAGCTGAGAAAAATGAAGTTCAATAGAATTGTGTACACACGCTCTGAATTTCCAACAGCAAGTTTTTTTGTCGGAAAATTTGAGAACCAGCTCTCAAACTGTTGTCGGAAATTCCAACAGCAAATGTCCAATGGAGCATACACATGGTCAGAATTTCCAACAAAGCTCGCATCGAGAATTTTTTGTCAGAAATTCAGATCGTCTGTACATGGCATTAGACTCGCCTCCATGGCTACGGAGTGTTAAGCCGGTGATCTCCCCCCTGGCACACAGGGAGCCAAACGAGTACCCCTCCCACACATACAGAGCATAGTAGCAGCATAACTGTATAGGACTTGTTGCACCCACACTGAAAATACATGTCAGGTACATAAATATTGGGACATCGACACAATTCTAATGTTTTTGGCTCTATACATACTGAGGTGAATGGTGTAGGAATTACAACAGTTTGTATATGTGCCTCCCACTTTTTAAGGGACCAAAAGTAATGGGACAATTGGCTGCTCAGCTGTTCCATGGCCAGGTATGTGTTATTCCCTCATTATCCCATTTAAAAGGAGCATATAAAAGATCTAGAGTTAATTTCAAGTGTGCTATTTGCATTTGGAATCTGTTGCTGTCAACTCTCAATATGATATCCAAAGAGCTGTCACTATCAGGGACGCAAGCCATCATTAGGCTGAAAAAAACAAACAAACTCATCAGAGAGATAGCAAAAACATTAGGTGAGCTCTGCAATACCAAAAGACCCGGAAGACCATGGAAAACAACTGTGGTGAATGACTGAAGAATTCTTTCCCTGATGAAGAAAACACTCTTCACAACAGTTGGCCAGATCAAAAACACTCTCCAGGAGGTAGGTGTATGTGTGTCAAAGTCAATAATCAAGAGAAGACTTCACCAGAGTGAATACAGAGGGTTCACCACAAGATGTTAACCATTGGTGAGCCTCAAAAACAGGAAGGCCAGATTAGAGTTTGCCAAACAACATCTAAAAAAGCCTTCACAGTTCTGGAACAACATCCTATGGACAGATGAGACCAAGATCAAGTTGTACCAGAGTGATGGGAAGAGAAGAATATAGAGAAGGAAAGCAACTGCTCATGATCCAAAGCATACCACCTCATCAGTGAAGCATGGAGGTGGTAGTGTCATGGCGTGGGCATGTATGGCTGCGACTGGAACTGGCTCTCTTGTATTTATTGATGATGTGACTGCTGACAAAAGCAGCAGGATGAATTCTGAAGTGTTTTGGGCAGTATTATCTGCTCATATTCAGCAAAATGCTTCCAAACTCATTGGACGGCGCTTTACAGTGCAGATGGACAATGACCCTAAGCATACTGCGAAAGCAACCAAAGAGTTTTTTTTAAGGGAAAGAAGTGGAATATTCTGCACTGGCCAAGTCAATAACCTGACCTGAATCCGACTGAGCATGCATTTCACTTGCTGAAGGGAAAATGCCCCAAGAACAAGCAGGAACTGAAGACTGTTGCAGTAGAGGCTAGGGGTGCAACGGATCAAAAAACTCACGGATCGGATCGTTCCTCAGATCAGAGTCACGGATCGGATCATTTTTCGGATCAGCAAATAATAATTGAATTTGCAAAAACCTGTGAAAATGCCACCACCATATAGTCCCCACTGCAATATACATCTCCCCCACTGTAATATACATCTCCTCCACTGTAATATCCACGTCATCTCCCTCAATGTAATATTGGCTGAGCATGGATGGGTAAGGCTGGGTATTGGCAGAGTAAGTATTGGCAGGGTATTGCAGAATATTGTCAGGATAAGTATTGGCAGGGTATTGCAGATTATTGCTGAGGATTGCAGATTATTGCTGAGGATTGCAGATTATTGGCACGGCATTGCTGGGTATTGCAGAATATTGGCAGGGTAAGTATTGCAGAGTATTGGCAGGGTATTGCTGGGATGGCTGTGGCTGCCATCCGATTTCTCCCCTCCACTGTACAGATCAGTATAGAGAAGGGAGAGAGGAACCGGCGTCATGATGAAGCCAGTTTGTTTACAGGTGATCGCTCCGTCATTTGACGGAGCGATCACATTGTAAAAGCCGACGGGTGTACCAAGATGGCCGCCTTTCCTAAGGCCGAGACCGTGGATCGCGGCGTGTGCCGATTCGAGCGGGGTGACCCATTCGGAACGCGGATCGGTGGCGATCCGTTGCACCCCTAGTAGAGGCCTGCCAGAGCATCACCAGGGATGAAACCCAGCGTCTGGTAAAGTCTATGCGTTCCAGACTTCAGGCTGTAATTGACTGCAAAGGATTTTCAACTAAGTATTAAAAAGTGAAAGTTTGATAGATGATTGTTAATCTGTCCCATTACTTTTGGTCCCTTAAAAAGTGGGAGGCACATATGCAAACTGTTGTAATTGCTACACTGTTCACCTGATTTGGATGTAAATACCCTCAAATTAAAGCTGAAAGTCTGCAGGTAAAGCACATCTTGTTAGTTTAATTTCAAATCCATTGTGGTGGTGTATAGAGCTAAAAAGATTAGAATTGTGTCATTGTCTCAAAATTGATGGACCTGACTGTAGATAATCCCAGCCAGACACAAATACATTTTCCCCAACAATGAACACTTCCCCTATCCCCCCTTCCCGCACCCAGCCCCAACATGCCAGGCACTTTGTTCCCATAACCATGTATTAAAAGAGGTAACAGATGTGTGACTTAATGTAACAGATCAGAGTACCTGATTGGCGGAGAGGTGGTTTAGTGTTAAGAAAGCGAATATTCATTAGCTTTTCTAACACAGCTGAGTGACCTGCAAGCACCCAGCATGGCGCACGCAGGTCACCTTTTTTTGCCACCTATTAGAGCCTATGGATTTAATCAGGTGCTTAAGAAAAAACCCTGCCTCTGTAATTCAGGCATCCAGCCATTCCGAAGCTTCAGTAGGAGTAGTGAAAAAGTAGGCTTTTCCACAAAGCGCACTTTAGCAGGATATAACATACTGTAGATCAAGTTAAGATCCCTAAGATGCTTTTTTTATTGGTTGAAATGAGTCCCTCTGTTTCTGAGTGGCAGCTGAGAAGTCAGGGCAAATGGATATTCGGTAGCCATTAAACTCAAGCTCAGGGCCAGCCCTAGCTCCCTTCAGAATATTCTCCCAGTCACGGAAATGTAATACCTTTGCTATCATAGATCTGGGAGGGGCTCCCTTTGGCGGAGCTGCACTTTTGCGAAGAATCTGAGAGGGGGTGACACTGATAATTAGCCTAGGAGGGCTTGGTACGCTGACATAGAGAGTCTTGCCGGGATTGCTCCTTGAACACTCCCAGTCCAGCGGGACCTCATGGTCTTGAGTCCTGTATCTGCACACTGTTGAGCCTGGAAGCTGGTTTCAGGGAACCTCGGTTACAGGAATTGGAAATTTTTGTTTCCTGGGGGAAGTCAGGAAGTGGCACTCACAGGAATATGAGTGGGAAATTTTCTTATCTTTCTCCAATCAGTAGTGGGCTCATGAAAGCAAAAGCAGGCCTTTCCAAAGCATTTTGTGGAATTTGCTTTCATCCTTTATCTGAAAATGAAAGAGCAAAGAAATGAAAACCCTGCATCTCAACACAAGCAAGGGTACTCAATCTTTTGAAGAGTTATGGCCACTTAAAGTGGAGTTCCACCCAAAAGTGGAACTTTCGATCATTTCTCCCCCCCCCCCCGCAGCGAATTATGTCAGCAGCTTGGGTCCCTATTATGCGCAGTAGGGACCTCGCGTGAAGCCGTAATGTTTCAATACCTTGCAGGCAATGGCGGTGGCAGCACCCGACAGCTGATGCTGATGTGCTGACATTGCTGGACTCCAGGACAGGTGTCCTATTATTAAAAGTCAGCAGCTGTAGTATGTGTAGCTGCTGGCTTTTCATTTTTGCAGGGATGGGAGGACCTCTTCTTTAAAGTGATATTAAAGTCTTTTTTTTTTTTTGTTTTTGTTTTTTAATAACAGACGTGTTATACTTACCTGCTGTGCAGTGTTTTTTGCACAGAGCAGCCCAGATCCTCAGCCATCGGTGCTCCTGGCCCCTCCCTCCTACCCCTATAGCAAGCAGCTTGCTATGGGGGCATCTGAGCTGTGCCACAGCTCTAGGTGTCCATTCAAACACAGAGCCACGGCTCGGCCCTGCCCCCCCTCACTCTCTCTCTCTCTCTCTCTATTGGCTCACTGACTTTGACAGCAGCGGCAACCAATGAGGAGGGAGACTCTCGTGCAATATCACTGGATTGAAATGGGGCTTAGGTAAGTATTAGGTGGAGCTGCTGCACACAAAAGGTTTTTTATCTTACTGCATTAAGATAAAAAAAGTTCTGCCTATAGAACCCTTTTAAAGTGGCTGTAAACTGCTGGACGTTTTTTTTTTTTTTTTCTTACCTGCAAGGTAATGTCATAATGAGCTAGGTAAGTTTCACATAATGTACTGGTATGCATTGCATACCAGTACATTATGTGAAACTTGCCTTAAAATGAAGCATTCCAGCGATATGATGTCATCATTGGAGGCCGCTTCCAGCTTCCACCGCCTTGCTTCCAGGTTCTCAGACTCGGAAGCTGTGATTGGCCAGAGCCACGATGATGTCACTTCATTTGTAATGATTTAGACCCCTTTCAGACTACCAGGGGGCTGCGTTAGCAGTAAAGTGGCACTAGTTTTAGCGGCACTTTACCGTCATTTTAGTGGCACTTTTCGGGGGGATTTTAGCCCCCACTAGCGGCCGAAGAAAGGGTTAAATGCAACAGAAAAGCATCGCTGTTGGAGCACTTTGCAGACTGTTATAGTCGCCAGCAGAGGGTTGAAGGACCCCGAGGAAGTGACAGTAGGATTCCACGTCTTAGTACCCTCCAAATGCGAAGAGGGCCTTTCCTTCTTCCCAGTAACAATATGTTCCAATGGACCCAGGTTTTGGAAAAGGTCTCATACCTGTTTTGGGCAGAAAGTAACAAGTTTTCCATCTTGTTCACCTCTTCAATTTTCAAGAGCCAGAGCGAGGAAGGTCGAGAGTCTCTCCAACGCAGCGCAATGCCCAATCTGGCACCATTAAGGAGACGGCATAGAACTGATTTGTTGTACGTCTTCTCAGGAATATTATTCGAGACATGTAGGTGAAAGCAAGCAGGGTCTTCTGGAAAAGTTGTAATCTGTGAATTTTTGAGAAATGCGATGCACCTCCTTCCACCAAGCTGCATGTTTTAACCATTGCAATACTAGCATGTTTTTTTTTTATTTCCAGGAAATGGTGGCAAAAATCCCCTTTTGGCTGTCTACTTTTTTAACCACTTTCCCCGGGTAGACGTCACATTAAATCATGCCTGCAGTTGCAGGCAATGTCCAGATATCTTTTTTTTTCAGCTGGCATTTTCTACATGTAAAAGCCATCATAGCGGCTGTTTAGCCACTTGATTGCTTTTAGAGGCAGTGGGAGGAGACGTCCCTCTGCCCTCTGGTGCTTCTCTGGTCTCTCCTGTGCGAGGAGCAAGAGAATGAATCCGCTGGCAGCTATGGTTTACCACAGAGCTGGCCGGGGACCAGATGATGTCACTTCCGGCTCTGGTAGATGTAAACACTGCAATTCTTTTCGCTGGAAAGCCTGAGATCGATTTTTTTTTATGATCTCAGGCTTTCCAGCATAGAAGTTAGATGTGGGGACTAATGCCCTGTACACATGGTCAGACTTTCCGACGGAAAATGTGCGATCGGATCTTGTTGTCAGAAAATCCGATCGTGTGCGGGCTCCACCTGACTTTTTCCGTCTGAATTTCCGACACACAAAGTTTGAGAGCTGGATCTAAAATTTTCCCACAACAAAACCTGATCGTTTAAATTCCAATCGTGTGTAGACAATTCCGACGGACTAAGTGCCACGCATGCTCAGAATAAATTACGAGACGAAGGCTATTGGCTACTGCCCTCTTTATAGGCCCGTCATACGTGTTCTACGTCACCTCGTTCTGAATGATTGGATTTTCCGACAACTTTGTGCGATCGTGTGTATGCAAGACAAGTTTGGGTCAAAATCTGTCGGGAAAAAATCTGATGGATTTTGTAGTCGGAATGTCCGACCGTGTGTACATTGCATTATAGACTGCAGATCTCTTCGTAAAGAGGACCCGTCATGTCCAACTCCTATTACAAGGGATGTTTACATTCCTTGTAATATAAATAAAAGTGATAAAAAAAAAAAGGGAAAGTGTAAAAAATAAATACAATAAAATAAACAATAAAACAACAAACATTTTAAAGTGCCCCCATCCCCTCTGTAACTCTAAACTGGTAACCTGTAAAGAAAAAAAGAAAATTAAAGCGTCACCTAATGAGATTTTTAAGTACTGTCGTTTTGGCGCCATTCCACAAGTGTGCGCAATTTTAAAGTATGAATGTTTGGTATCTATTTACTTGGCGTAACACCATCTTTTATATTTTACCAAAAATCGGGTTATCTATTGTGTTTTCTTGCATTAATATTCATGAATGTGTATTTTTTTTCCCCAAAAAATTGTGTTTGAAAAAGTTGCTGTGCAAATACTGTCTGACATAAAAAAAATTGCAACAATCGTCATTTTATTACCTAGGGTCTCTGCTAAAAAAAAAATATATATATATATATATATATGTTTGGGAGTTCAGAGTAATTTGCTAGCAAAAAAAAGTATGTGTAGGGGAGAAATGGCAGAATTGGCCTGGGTGGTAAGTGGTTAAAAGGGGTAATTTCAGGGATTTTCAAATCTCCGAAGCTGAACGGCGCCTGCGCCGTGAGTGGAGGTGGTAGCCCCACCATCCAAGCGGACATAGGGTTGTGAATTTTAGAGGGCCCCTCGCGGGCGAGCTTTGCTCGCCACGCTTCGGGCTCGGCCTCGCTGCGCTCAGCTCTTTTTTATTCCTACTCTATGTCCACTTGGATAGTGGGGCTAGAACCTGGACTCACGGTGCAGGTGCCGTTTATCCTCGGCAATTTTCGGAATCTGTGTTGCTGTGTATTGCGCATGCGCAGTACGCAGCGGACACTATCCGATGGAGGACGTTATTTGACAAGACACCGGCTTTTCCAATTGATTTGTTTTCTAACAGAAAGCAATGGAAATCCATTTGTTTACAGTATTGCTTGACCTACCAATCTATCAAACTATCACAGCACTGAAAAATGGCCTGCTTATGAAGGGGTATTACAAAGCTAGTACTGCAGTGGTTAAATAAGTCTTCAGCAGACCGACAGCTCTGCAAATGCTTTGCAAAAGCTTGCTTTACACACTGCAGTTATACAAAGGTAGTGGACCAGAGGTTCAAGGGCATGGCTGTTTCCTTATGTTATGCAATATCTTATTTTTCCACTAGATGGAGCTGTTGCCATTCATTTTTTTTTTTTATTAAATGACATTAAGTTGAGCAGATATGTGAATGTGAAAAAAATTTGCTGGTTTATAACCACTTCAGCCCCGGAAGGTTTTACCTCCTTAAAGAGGGATTCCGCCCAAAAAAAAAATATTAAAAGCCAGCAGCTATAAATACTACAGCTGCTGACTTTTAATAAATGGACACTTACCTGTCCCGGGTTCCAGCGATGCCGGCAGCCGAGGCCGATCGACCGCTCGGGCCTCGGCTGCTGCCGCCGCCATTCGAGGTGAGGGAATCAGGAAGTAAAGCGAATCGGCTTCACTTCCCGGTTCCCTACTGCGCATGCGCGAGCCGCGCCGCGCAATAGGAAATCTCCGCGCTGTCACTGGGACCCGTGTTTGTCCCAGCAGACAGCGCGGCAGGGCAGGAAATGGAGTAGACTCCCGTGGGAGTCTATGCCCGGAAGTGGGTGAAAATACCTGTCTTTGACAGGTATCTCCACCCCCCCCCCCCCCTGAAAGGTGTCAATTGTGACACCGGAGGGGGGGGGGGTTCCGATCAGCGGAGGTTCCACTTTAGGGTGGAATCCCGCTTTAATGACCAGGCCATTTTTTGCGATACGGCACTGCGTTATTTTATTTTATTTTTTAAAAGTCTCTTTATTGAATTTTAATAGATTTACAAAAACAGAGCCTTGGGGCATTCCCTGGCTCAAAAATGTACTATGTAATATGTAAATCGGTACCTAACGACAGGTTATCTACTTAAACAGTGCTGTTAGCAACAGAAAAAACAGACAAAAAAAACACCAAGATACAAACTGTAAAACATCACTGCTCAGCCACTCCATTTAGAGAAATTATGAAAGAAGAATGTGCTACTCGTCTTCAATAGAGGTGAGGTTTCATAAGAGGGAACTCTGGTACTAGGCCTAGAATACTAAGGGTTCAACTATAATGAGAAAGGACTATCTACTGTAAAGGTGTACCACACCCCGGGAGAATGGAAATAGAGTATCCCCTATATATGGGACTTTTTACGTACTACTATGTCAAAATTAGTAGAAAAATATAAAATTTATTATACACAAAAAATACATAGAAAACCAATAAACAAGGATGCATAATGATGTACAAATGATAGTAAGCAGATACAGTGCAAGATCCTATACCCTAAGGGCCCATCTTGGTACACCCTGCACTCGGCCGCAGTAAGCCAGCAGTGCACATCTTGTTACACCCAGCCCATATAGTTCGGGCTGGGTGCAACAAGATGGCCGCTGCTGCTTTTATGCGGCCGAGTGCAAGAAGTACCAAGATGGGCCGCCACAGGCAGCCTTTCCTCATGACATTTCAGTGCCTGCCCATCAGTGCCCATAAATGCCACCTATCAGTACCCAATGCCCATTAGTGCCATCTATCAGTGCCAGCGCAACCTATGAATGCCATCTATCAGTGCCAGCCATTTATCGGTGCCAGCAATCTGTCAGTGCCACCTATCAGTGTCAGCCACCTGTCAGTGCGAACCATCAGTTCCATCTGTTAGTGCCAGCCATCAGTCAGTGCTCATCAGTGCCACCTAATCATATCAGTGCTCATCAGTGCCACCTATCAGTGGCCATCAGTGCTGCATATCAGTGCCACCTAATCTGTCTTGTGCTTTGAAAACTGTCACATGACATAAAAAAAAAGTATTGGTAATCAGTATCGGCAAGTACTTAAAAAAAAAATATCGGTACTTGTACTCGGTCTTAAAAAAGTGGTATCGGAACAACCCGGTATTTAATCACCGCTGTGTTTTTTATTTTTTGCGCTATAAAAGAAAAAAGACAGAAAATTCTGTAAAAAATGCATTTTTCTTTGTTTCTGTTATAACATTTTGCAAATAAGTACATTTTCTTCATAAATTTTGGCCAAAACTTATACTGCTACATATCTTTGGTAAAAATAACCCAAATTGGTGTATATTATTTGGTCTTTGTAAAAGTTATAGAGTCCACAAACTATGGTGCCAATCACTGAAAATGTATCACACCTGAAGTACTGATGCCCTATCTCATTTCTTGAGAACCTAACAAGCCAGGAAAGTATGAATACCCCTCAAATGACCCCTTTTTGGAAAGTAGACATTCCAAGATATTTAGTAAGAGGCATAGTGAGTTTTTTTTATGTAATTTTTTCCCACAATTCTTTGCAAAATCAAGATTTTTTTCCCAAATTTTTTTATATTAGCAGGTTATTTCTCACACACAGCATATGCATAGCACAAATTACACCACAAAACACATTCTACTCCTCCTCCGGAGTATGGCGATACCACATGTGTGAGACTTTTACACAGCCTGACCACATACAGAGGCCCAACATGCATGGAGCATGGTCAGGTGTTCTTGGAGCATAAATTACACATAGAATTTCTTGACTACCTCTTACAGTTTTGAATGCCCTGGAGCACCAGGACAATGGAAACGCCCCAAAAATGACCCAATTTTGTAAAGAAAACAACCCAACGTATAATCTATGAGGCATAATGAGTCTTTTGAATGTGTCATTTTTTTCTACAAGTTTTTGCAAAATGTGTAAAGAAAATGAAAATGCATTTTTTATTTTACACATAGTTGTCCATTTATACAATATTTCTAACACATAGCATGTACATACCAAAAATTACACCCCAAAATAGATTCTCCTACTCCTCCTGAGTACAGCAATACCACATGTGGGAGACTTTTACACAGCCTGGCCATATAGGGAGGCCTAACATGCAGGGAACACCATCAGGTGTTCTAGGGGCATACATTTCAAATATAATTTGACTACCTATTACACTTTTGTGAGACACTGTAATGGAATGGATGAGCATGAATGGTGATGGATGAGCCATGGATGGGGATGACTGAGCATGAATGAGTATGGCTGGTGATGGCTGGGTGCAGCTGGGTACGGCTGGGTATTGCTGAGTACGGCTGGGTATGGCTGACTATTGCTGGGAATGGCGGAGTATGGATGGGATGGCTGAGCATGGATGGATGAGTATTGCTAAGTATGGATGGATGGCTGAGCATGGATGAGTATTGCTGATTAGGGATGGATGGCTGAGCATGGATGGATGAGTATTGCTCTGTATGGATGGATGGATGGATGAGTATTGCTGAGTATGGATGGATGGCTGAGCATGGATGGATGAGTATTGCTGAGTGTGGATGGATGAGCATGGATGGATTGCTGGATGATGAGTATGACATCATGGATGGATGAGGCTGCAATGGGCACAGATCGGTGCAGTGGGCACTACAGATCCAGCCCACAGCGCTGCTGCACCCGATGTCTCCCTTCTCCGCTCACAATATACGGATCGGTACAAAGAGGGGAGAGAGGAACTGAACATGACGCCGGTTTGTTTACAAGTGATCGCTCTGTCATTTGACGGAGCGATCACATGGTAAACGGCCGCTGTTACCAGCCATTTACCATTTATCCGTGACCTAGAGGACCCGGCGGTCACGGATATTCCTGGGTGGGTGCCCCAGGCGCGGGATTCTGGTAGGACGTCAATGTACACCCTCCCAGTTATTGAGCCACGATGTAGCCATCATTCGGCTATGGCGCGGTCGTTAACTGGTTAAAGTGATATTAAACATTACATTTTTTTTTTAATTTTAAATAATAAACATACTTAAAAATATCGCTGCTCAACCCTATCCAGTCTATGTGTTTAACATGTATAAGTTGGCCTCAGCCTTGCACCACTCCACACACCACGTCCTCTGACATGTTTCGGGGGGGGGGGGGGGGGAGGGCACTCATGCAGGCTCTCTCCCGAGCCACCCGGTCTGTGTGTATTGGCACAGTGGCTCGGCCCCCCAATAGAAAAGTAAAAAAAACCTTCCTTCAGCCTTTACAACCACTTTGATTTCATGTATATTGACCTTTACGCATATTTTTTCACATATATGTGTTATTGATTTATGGTACATTTAAAGTGCTGCGTGTTTTTTTATTTGATGATATTACATGTTAACAATATCTGTTCTGGCTGCTTTCATTTGCTTTTGATTTGACTTACCTGAGCAGATTTTTTAATTTTTTTACACATTTTATGTACAATGTATATTAGCTTTGATTACTTGATAGTATTTCTGTAAAGCGTTGGCTGTATATTGCCCTGATCCGTTCAGTCGTTTCTTGGTTGATGTTTCTACAGAACTGCAAGTGAGCGACTGCAATCCTAGGGAAAAAGAATTGCAATTAGATCTAATCAGGCAGGGCCCTCATACTGGTAGTCGTTGGTGTATTTGTTATAATATGTTCTCAAAAAGTCAGTAAACAGAATTCATAGGACAACCCGTGCTGATTATGTGAAAAGGTTGCGTCAGCATTGGATGAAGCAGATGATTCCAATAGGTTTCCTCCAATCATACTAGCCTAGCCTAGTTACTTGGGCACACATTATAGTTGTTAGCCTTGAACAGTGTAATATGTTTAAATTCCACTAGATGGGGCCATTGTCATTCAAAATTTTGAATTCGAGTTCAAGTCACTGGTGATGATGAATGAAAATGTTTGTAAATTAATTACGGTAAAGGGAAACTTTTTTATCGCTTTCTGGGGTCCCTAAACTATTTTTTTCTTTAGACATTTTGACAAAGATAAAAAAAAAAAAAAAGGTGACAATGAAACTGTTGTAATATTGGCTCCACACATTGCAATCAATCTGTATAGTCATGTGAGACTGAAGTGAATTGTACAGAAACCCCAGTGTGGAGCTCCAGCTGGGGACCCAAGAAGAGGAGCATTGGGGCTTCTGCAGTATCTCACAAAAGTGAGTACACCCTTCACATTTTTGTAAATATTTTATTCTAAAATATTTTATTTATTCATTTTTTTAATCACATCGACACAACCCATAGATCACCATGCTTTTTTCAGAGCCCATAAAAACAAATAGACCTACGGTATGTATCTCACATTTTGTAAAAAATTAAAATTCTATCTTTTCATGTGACAACACTGAAGAAGTGACAAAAGTAAATTTGCTGTCCCCTCAAAATAACTCAACACACAGCCATTAATGCCATTAATGTCTAAACCGCTGGCAACAAAAGTGAGTACACCCCTAAGTGAAAATGTCCAAATTGGGCCCAATTAGCCATTTTCCCTCCCCGGTGTCATGTGACTCGTTAGTGTTACAAGGTCTCAGGTGTGAATGGGGAGTAGGTGTGTTAAATTTGGTGTTATTGCTCTCACTCTCTCATACTGGTCACTGGAAGTTCAACATGGCACCTCATGGCAAAGAACTCTGAAGATCTGAAAAAAAATAATTGTTGCTTTACATAAAGATGGCCTAGGCTATAAGAAGATTGCCAAAACCCTGAAACTGATCTGCAACACGGTGGCCAAGACCATACAGCGGTTTAACAGGACAGGTTCCACTCAGAACAGGCCTCGTTCCAGGAGAATGCTTGTAATCCAAAGCACTCGCATATCAAAGCGAGTTTCCCCATAGAAGTCAATGGAAACGAAGATAATTCGTTCCGCATTGACTTCTATTGCATGCAATACTGCATGTGGGGGGTGGCGCCAGAGAGCCTCAGAAATACTCGGCACAGCTCGGCTAAACTCGGAAAGGCTCGGTAACAGAGTAATTCCGAGTATTTCCAAGTGGCTCCGAACCATTCAGAGTGTTACGGCCGCCCCCGCACCTCTTTCCAAATGTGGTACTGCACACCCCATTAGCTTGAATTCTGCTCATTTTGCGAGACAACACTCGCAAACCGAGTCAGAATAAAAAAAAAAAAGTTGCTCGTCTTTCAAAACGCTTGTTAAGCGCATTACTCATAAACCAAAGTTCCACTGTACTGTACTAGGGCCAATTAGAAGAGTCTGGAGTAACCCTACCAGCATGTCTTTGGAGTGTGGGAGGACCTGGAGGAAACCCACCAAAGCACAGGGAGAACATGCAAACTCCATGCAGATAGTATCCTGACCAGGATGCAAACCGGGGACCCCAGTGCTGCAAGTGCTAACCACCGAACCTCTGTGCTTCTCCTACGTGTTTGAACGTACATCAATAATGCACATCAACGCACAAAAAAAAGATACCTGTACACACACACACACACATATATCTAAAGGGACCCTGAGGCTGAAATGACACCTATGCCTTTTCCCCTGATGTTTTTCTATTGGTGTCAATGGAAGCACATCTGCACACTCATACATTATCATAGAGGATAAGTAAAATAAAGTTCCTGATGAAGTCATTGTGAAACCCCCCAGTGAGATTGCTCTAACTTTCCAGCAATAGAAACATGGTACAGCTGCCAACAGAAATAATGGATTTATGTCATTCTGCGTCTCTGCTGGCCTATCAGTCTAGACAGCGGCTCACCCTGAACTCCTGAAGCTGACAGCCACTCACATTGCCGGGAGATTGCATTGCAATCTGGTCCATGCAGTGCGCTCAGCTCTCCGCCCGCCGTACATCGGGGATGGTTCAGATAGTGCAAAACATAAACAAAACCTGGAGGAACTGACTGAGTTATCACAACTTTGCACTGTTCCAGGGAAAAACAGTTTGTGTGAGATGCAAAAGCTGACACGTATTCAAAGGGGACCTGTACTCAATTGTGGTGTATTAAAAAACTGAAGAGCTATTCCTGAACATCTGTGCTGATCAGTACAGATCTAACTGGTATCTGCTTATCTGAGTCAATGTAACCACTTGACCACCAAAAGGTTTTACCCCCTTCATGACCAGGGCATTTTTTATTTTTTTTTGCTATTCAGCACTGCGCTACTTTAACCACCTCCCGACCGCTTCATGCAGATATACTGCGGCAGGAGGGCACATATAATCAGATTCACGTACCTGTATATTGCCCTTTAAGAGGAGGCTTGTTGACGCGTGCATTCCCGCCGGGAGCTTCGTGAGCATGATCGCGGGTCCCCCGGACTCGATGTCCGCGGGGATACTCGCAAACGTCTCACGGAGAGGAAGAACAGGGAAATGCTAATGTAAACAAGCATTTCCCCGTTCTGCCTATTGACACTGACACTGATCACAGCTCCCTGTAATCAGTAGCAGAGATCAGTGACATGTCACACGTAGCCCCTCCCCCCACAGTTAGAATCACTCCCTAGGACACACTCAAGCCCTACAGCGCCACCTAGTGGTTAACCCCTTCACTGCCAGTCACATTTACACAGTAATCAATGCATTTTTAATTGCACTGATTGCTGTATAAATGTGCATGGTCCCAAAATTGCAAAAGTGTCCGATCTGTCTCCCATAATGTCGCAGTCACTATAAAAATCGCTGATCGCCGCCATTACTACTAAAAAAAAAAAATATTAATAAAAATGCCATAAAACTATCCCCTATTTTGTAAATGCTAGAACTTTTGCGCAAACCAATCAATAAACGATTTATTGCAATTTTTTTTACCAAAAATATGTAGAAGAATACGTATCGGCCTAAACTGAGGAAAAAAGTGTTTTTTTTATATATTTTTTTGGGGGGGGGATATTTATTATAACAAAAAGCAAAAAATAATGCGTTCTTTTCAAAATTGTCGCAATTTTTTTCTTTATATCGCAAAAAAAAAAAAACGCAGGGGTGATCAAATACCACCTAAAGAAAGCTCTATTTGTGGGGGAAAAAAAGCGCACCTTCACTGCGTCTGAGCACCACGAACCAAAAACTGTTTCTAATTAATTTTTAATATTCAAAGCAAACTCCCCCATCCATCCATGTCTCCATTCTTTATGTCAGGGATATGCAATTAGCGGACCTCAAGCTGCTGCAGAACTACAAATCCCATGAGGCATAGTGAGCCTCTGACAGCCACAAGCATGACACCTAGAGGCAGATGCATGATGGGACTTGTAGTTTTGCAACAGCTGGAGGTCCGCTAATTGCATGTCCCTGCTTTTTATGTTGTTGAGAAATCACTTTGAAAAACAACCACAGTGGTGTAGTGGGTAGCACTCTTGCCTAGCAGTAAAAAGGGTCGCTGGTTCGAATCCCAAGCATGACACTACCTGCCTGGAGTTTGCATGTTCTCCCTGTGCCTGTGTGTGTTTCCTCCGGCTTCCTCCCATACTCCAAAGACATGCAGGTAGGTTAATTGGCTTCTGTTCAAAATTGGCCCTTGTATGTGAATGGGGACCTTGGATTGTGGGCTCCTTCAGGGTAGGGACTGATGTGAGTGTGCAATGTACAGGGATAGGGAAAATTGTATTCACTCACTCGGGTTGAACTGGATGGACTGGTGTCTTTATGCAACCATACTAACTATGTAACCCCCTAACATTTCTGGCCATGGCCATCTTGAGTAAGGGCAAATGATTCATGTAGCATTTACTTCCTGGAATCCATCTGCCCTTAGCTCAAGCATGCATGCAGGAGAGTGTGCTCAGCTGAGAAAACCCCTCCTTTTATTATCCTTTCCTGAAGACTCCTGGGTTACTTAAAAAGTAACCCAATTTGTTGACACTCCTGGGATGTATGAAAAAATTTGCCTAGGCAAGAAAACCAGGAAGTAACTGAAGAAATGTAAAAAAAAAAAAAAAAAAAAGTTTAAACCAAGTAAATATGTTATACACTATATTGCCAAAAGTATTGGTACATCTGCCTTTAGACACATGATTTTTAATGGCATCCCAGTCTTAGTCTGTAGAGTTCAATATTGAGTTGGCCCACCCTTTGCAGCTATAGCAGCTTTAACTCTTCTGGGAAGGCTGTCCACAAGGTTTAGGAGTGTGTCTATGGGAATGTCTGACCATTCTTCCAGAAGCTGCTTTTATTTTCTGATCTGGCAGTTTTTTCTCCCTGTTTTTAAGGGGAGAAGAAACAGATCGATGTACACAGAGCTCTGTGTGTTTGTAAATACAGAACTCTGTGTGTGATTGGACACAGCTGATCAGCAGGTTTTAGCCGAAATCATTGACTGAAATCAGCTGCCGAACTCGTGCTGTGTCCAATCACAGCACAGGTTGGCAGGGGGCGCACGCATGCATGCCCCAAATCTGAAAGAAGGCCGGCCATGTGCATGTACGTGACTGTGCCTGTACCTGCCACCCGCTGGCAGTATATTTACAATGAGCAGTGAGTGGGCAGGGGGTTAAAGATGAATTGCAGGTATGACATTTCATACAATTACATTGGTCCAGCGTGGTCCAGTGTAACTATTCATATACCATACATGTGTGATCCCTCTAGAAACTGGATTCACCTTTGGGATGAATTAGAGCGCAGACTGCAAGCCGGGCCTTCTCGTCCAACATCAGTGCCTGACCTCACAAATGCACATCTGGAAGAATGGTCAAACATTCCCATAGACACCCTCCTAAACCTTGTGGACGGCCTTCCCAGACGAGTTGAAGCTGTTATAGCTGCAAAGGGTGGGCCAACTCAATATTGAACCCTACGGACTAAGACTGTGATGCCATTAAAGTTCATGTGCGTGTAAAGGCAGGCGTCCTAATACTTTTGACAATATAGTGTATTTCATGTCCGAGGTTTACAAGTACTTTAAAGATATCCTCAAAATGCTTTTTATTTTATTTTTTTATTATTTTTTTTTATTTTTTTTTATCGCCTAATGTTGTAAGTAGCAGGATCAAGTATATTTGTATTGGGGGACTTACAGTGGGACCATCAATCAGGAATCGTCATCGGCGGCTCATTTTAGATTTGCTGTTTGTTTTTGGTACACGAACGGCGACAAGGAAAAATAATCACAAATCAAAGAGTTTCAAAAGATTTTTTCAAAGAAAATACAAAGTTTGTACAAACTGTAAATATTGTTAGTGGTACTTGACATTCCGTCACGTTCCCCAGCATCCAGTTGTTTCCAGTCCGTCACTGGGGATATGAACGCACACCATAGGGGGAACCTTTCCAGAGAAAAACTGCAAACAGCAACACTTATATGGAACAGTTGGGAGGCGTATCATCGCAGATTTCTTGTAAAGTACCCCCAAAACTGATTATTTATTGCTGGTACCCTCGGAGTATATATGGCATACATTTTCTAAGATAACATATATGTTTTTAAATCCTGTGTTTACCTGCTGGAGTGTGCTCTGTGCAAAGAAAATTCTTGAGGCTCTGCAACCTCTGTACTGCATATTTTCAGTGCAGTATACAGATGCTATTGGCACAGAGGTTTTGGGCGCAGGATGAGGAGAGTATGAAGTAGAGCAGAGGTCTGTGTTAGCCCTTGTACACACGGTTGGAGAATCCGTCGGAATGTGTGTGGTATGCATCGGACTGATTCCGTCGGAATATCCGTCGGACCCAATTTTCCAACTTGTTGGAAATATTTTCTGACCAACTGGTTCGATCGGACATACTCCGATCATGTGTAGAGAATTGTGATCGGACCAAGTGCCACGTATGCTCAGATCAAATTCCTACATCAAAGCTATTGGCTACTAGCCTGAATGTAGTCCCATCGTAACGAAATTACGTCATCACGTTCTGAATGATCGGATTTTTCGACAACTTAGTCCGACCGTGTGTATGCAACAGTTTCGGACAAGTTCCGACGGACAAAATCCGACGGATTTGGTTGTCGAAATCTCCGACCGTGTGTACAGGGGCTTAGACAGGGCCAGGCCAAGGGGTATGTAGAAGAGGCAGCAGCAGCCTCAGGCAGTTCTGCAGGATGGGGTGCAAACTATGCTTTTAAAGTAGTTCAAAATGGGGGGGTTTCAGTTTGGCATTTTGGCCTTGGTCACCAAAGGACCTTGTCCCGACGCTAGAGTTAGAGTCTTCTTTAGGGATTAGGTTGCCAGGCAAAGGACAGAGAGGGCTAGTCACCGGTATTGCCTGTGGTCTTCCTGCAGCTGAGCATTTTACTATTACTGAATTACAATGGTTTTTTTGTGCATTTTGCGTGGAAGCAGCCATTTTGTCAGAGCCACGGCTTTGCTTTCTCATGTCAGAGCCTCCAGCAAAGATAACCATGAGCAGCACAATTATGACATTACCAATGGTATGGCAAGCCATAGACCAAAAGTTGCAGGAAATAAATTCACACGATTCTCCCTTCAACACAGACAGTGCTGACAGGGGAATGCCTCCTGCCCCGACATTTTATTCACCCGGCGGGTGGAATCATCCCAGCCGGGAGAATACAGTGATTATTGCTAACGTCTATAGCAACCACTAGTGATAATCGCAAGTGAATCCAGTGGGCTAGTTGTACCAGAGTTGATCGATCTTGGTACATTCAGCCTGCCCATACACGGTTTGAATCTTGGCTGGTTCCCTTCTTTGAACGGTCTATGGCTGGCCTAAATCTTATAAGAATAGCAGTCAGAGGCAGCAGTACCCAGGCATGTACTGGCCATCGGGACTACCGGGAGAAGAATGTTCCTTACATTGATAATCAGTGGGACGAATGGAGGTCAATGGGAAGAATGCTCCTTACATTGGTGGTCAGTAGGAAGACTGCTCCTTTCATTGGTTGTCAGTGAGATAAATGCCACTTACATTGGTGGTCAGTGGGAAGAATATTCCTTACATTGGTGGTCAGTGGGAAGAATGTTCCTTACATTGGTGGTCAGTGGTAAGAATGCCCCTTACATTAGTGGTCAGTGAGAAGAATGCCCCTTACATGGTGATCAGTAAGAAGAATGCTCTTTACATTCGTGGTCGGTAGGAAGAATGCTCCATTCATTGATGGTTACTAGTCAGTGAGAGGAATTCTCCTTACATTGGTGGTCAGTGGAAAGAATGGCCCTTACATTGGTGGCCAGTAGGAAGAATGCTCCTTTCATTGGTGGCCAGTAGGAAGAATGCTCCTTTCATTGGTGGTTACTGGTCAGTGAGAGGAATGCTCCTTACATTGGTGGTCAGTGGAAAGAATGATCCTTACATTATTGGTCAGTGAGAAGAATGCCCCTTACATGGTGATCAGTAAGAAGAATGTCTACCTTACAGGCAGCTAAAAAGATTATGCAGGAACCATCATATGAGAGGGCAATCATCCACAACTCAAGAAACCCCTAGCAACCTCTAGAGTAACCCTAGGGCAAGCAAACGGGGTAAGCCATGGCTAAAAACATTTCAAATGTGTCTATCCAAGGTCTGTTTCTTGTGCAACAAACAGGCTTTCGCAGGCCATTCGGCTGAACACCTTGAGAAAGTGGGGTTTTTTTTGCCCAAGAAAAAACATATGATGCCCAGAAATTCAAAAAAAAGATGTGATGTCCAGAGTTGTCACCTCTTATAAAAAGCCCAGTTGACTTCCTGCAGAGGAGTAGCTACAGGGGTCGCAAGGGTCACACTTGCAACCAGGCCCCATGCTACAGGGGGCCCATGAGTCCCCACTGTACAGCTAAATAGGAGGGGTGCCATATAGCATAATCAATCCCCACCTCCTGCAATCGCTGAATGCCGCCTTCTCCTTCATTCCCTCCCGCAGCATTCAGTGGCTGCAGGAGATGGGAATCAATTATTTTATATGTTACCACCACGTCGCCCTTCTATCCAGCTTTCCTCTGCTGCTCCCAGGCCCCTCTCTTCCAGCTCCACACTGAGCTTCTGCTCAGGAACACACCTTGACATCACAGCAAGCTACCCTCTGCTCCCAAGTTTGGAGTGAGACATCCCTGAGCTGGTGGTCACTAAGCGGGTGAGAGCTGTGAAGGGGCGATAAGGCCCTAGTCTTCTGCCCCAGCAAGGTTTCTTGCTGCAGGGCTCTGAGCTGAGAACATTACGGCTCAGAGCCTGCACTGACAGTCTCCCCCCTCCCATGAATGGGAGAGGAGAGAGCAAATCTTCTCCTCTCGCCCCACTCCTCCTGTGTGTACACTGCAGGAACTGTGAAGCTAAGCAGCTGAGTTTGATTATTCAGCTGCTTACCTTAATGCCACGTGCACACGACCGGTTTTCCCGTCAGAATAAACTCTGAAGGTTTTTCCAACAGAGTTCCGATGAAACTGTCTTGCATACACACAATCATGCTAAAGTCCGATTGTCTAGAATGCGGTGGCGTACAACACGTACAACGGGACTAGAAAAAGGAAGTTCAATAGCCAGTAGCCAATAGCTTCCGTCTAGTACTTGCTTCAGAGCATGCGTCGTTTTTGGTCTGTCGGAACAGCACACAGACAAGCGGTTTTCCCGATAGGCATTGGTTTCGTCGGAAATATTTAGAACATGTTCTATTTCTAGGTCCGTCAGAATTTTGGAAAAAAAAAAAAAGTCAGATGAGGCATACACATGATCGGAATATGCGATGAAAATCTGACTTTTTCTGTCAGACATTCCGCTCGTGTGTACGCAGCATAACACTTTCCGCTGTGCACACAGGAGGAGAAAGAGCAGATAGGCTCACCTTTCACTGATAGGCGGCACTGATGGGGCTGCACTGATGTTCAGAGCCCTGATTATCAGTGTAAACAATGTACTGTGAGGCTCGGTTCACACAGGGGGCGATGCGAGGCGACACGACTTGCCTCGCCGCGACCTGCCGCGACCTCAGCGGCGACTTGCAAATGACTTCTGTATAGAAGTCAATGCAAGTCGCCCCGAGGTCGCCCAAAAGTAGTACAGGAACCTTTTTTCTGAGTCGGAGCGACTCGAGTCGCTCCTCTCAGAACGGTTCCATTGTACAGAACGGGGGCGACTTGTCAGGTCGCGGCACGGCAAGTCGTGTCGCCTCGCGTCGCCCCCTGTGTGAACGGAGCCTAAGTCTTGCTAGTTAAGGGCTCTCCTTTCCTCAAACATATACATTGTGGGAAGAAAGGACTGCCAATAACTAGCAAGTCTGTTTAAATGTGATCAGCCGATGACATGGTAAAGGGCCACTGTGGTTAGCCCTTTACCATGAGCTGTGATCAGCTGTGTCACAGAATGTGCTGGATTCAAGCGCCAGGCGGCCCTCGGGAGGCAGGGTTCTGGGGGGATGTGCATTAATGCCCTCCTAGGGCTTGGATGGGGGGGGGGGTTCTAACACCGGGGCCCTGAATGATCTAGTTACGCCTCTGACTTCCTGTGTATATGAAGAGAATATTTTGTTTAATTTTCATCAAATGTGACCCTTAAAATCTGCGATGTAGCCCTTGTTTTTTATTTCCTTTATCCCCTATTTTTTCCATAGTTGTTTGTGTTTTGAGAGATTACTATGGTAAAGAGAACACTGGCGTCAGTTTTTCTCTCTATAACATAAACATGGGGAGTCCTGCAAGCTGCTCTCTTACTAGAGATGGGCCCGAGCTTTCATTAAGCCTGGGACAGATTGTCTCTGTAAATGATGAAGCTCAGGCTCCTCTGTTCCTCAAGAGCCAACAATTCTGATGTTTAAACTAAATCTTGTTTACAATGACCAAAATATTTAGTTTATTCAATGACCGAGGACATTGAGAAACCAAGCTGGATCACTCCAGAGTGAATTTAATGTAATGTTCAGTTTCCCCAAACATTAGCGTCAATAATATTCAGGACATCACAGCAATGTAGTCATCCTTGGAGGATTGAATCATTTTGGGAGTTTTCACAGGAAATGATTATTGCTTCACAGATACAGGGGATCTTCCATGGATGATGTCATCATCAGGCCTAAAAAGTGTTCTATATATACAATCAAAGGAATCCACACAACACTAATGCCCCATACACACGGTCGGATTTTCTGACGGAAAATGTGCGATCGGAAAATTTGGGCTCCATCGGACTTTTTCCGTCGGATTTTCTGACGCACAAAGTTTGAGGGCAGGATCTAAAATTTTCCGACAACAAAATCCGAAAATCCAAAAGCGTAAATTCCAATCGTGTGTAGACAATTCCGACAGAAAAAGGGCCACGCATGCTCAGAATGAACTAAGAGACGAAAGCTATTGGCTACTGGCCCGTTTATAGTCTCGACGTCCGTGTTTGATGTCACCTCGTTCAGAACGATCGGAAATTCCTGATTGACAGTCAGCAGTTCTCTGCTTGGGGAGCTGTCACTCAGAACCAAGTGATCGGCGTTGTTTTATCACTCTGTTCTCAGTGCAGAGGCGGCGGGGGGACAGAAGCAGCATCGGGCCGATGCTGCATCCACCTAGGTAAATAATCAGGAAAAAACCCCAAAGCCGTACTAATCTTTTATTGGCATGCCATATGAATATGATGGATGTAAAAAAAAAAGTCCAAACCTATCCCTTATCATCAAGTTCTATAGACATGGAGCATACCTAATAAAACATTTATAAGAATGATAATGATGAATGATAATCCGCAACATCTCTAAACTACATTTCTAACCAATGAATCCACAAAGCTCCTGATTCACTTCCTGGTTATCTCTCGCCTTGACTACTGCAATTCCCTCCTCATTGGCTTACCTTTAACCACTTCCCACCCGGCCAATGTACATATACGGCCGGGTGGGAGCCGCCTCCTTCTGACTGGACGTTCCTGAACGTCCATCGGAAGGAGGGGGATCGCGCGCGTGCCTGCCCGCGCAGCGGCGCGATCCCGATGCGCTCGTGTCACCCGGACACGGCGCATCTCGGATCGGCAGGAGGGCTCTGTGATTGGACCTCCTGATCACATGACGGCCGTGTCCAATCATGGCCGTCATGTGATGTAAACAAACAGCCGGTTGCTAGGCAATCGGCTCTCCTCTCCTCACACGGAAGTCATCGCTGAGGAGAGGAGAGCGGATCACTGCAGCCGGCTGGTGATCAGTGAGTATGAGCTGTTTTTACAGCTTTTTACTCACTGATCACTAGTCTAGTATAAACCTACAGTGTAAACACACATGTCACCACAATACACGTCACCACACATGTCCCCAAATAATAAAAAGACATGTCCCCAAATAAAAAAACACATGTCCCCCACATATGTCCGACTAAAATCACATTGTCACGTACCTGGTGGTAGAGCCCGACTTGCAGGAGGAGACCTCTTTTGCAGCTCCGACTCGAGAGCCCTGGTAGTGTATACAGGTGACTCGGGAGTCAAGAGGAGCACGAGTGTCTGGCAGGATCAACAGCTGGGTAAGGAATGCTGGATCGGAGGGGAGCTGGAAAGCCGGCAGGTGCAGGAAGCTGAAGCAGGACAGCAGGCAGAGAGGTTGTAGCCGGACACAAGTGCAGGAGTTCTGGCAGAGGTAGGACTTCAGGCAGATGCTGGAACCAATACAAGAGATGGGCAGCGGATGGCACCGGAACAGAAGGCTAGAAGCAGAGTCGTCAGGCGAGCCGGGTCAGAGGTCAGGCGGACAGCAGAAGTACCGAGGATCAGGCAGGTGGATGGTCGGACGAGCCGGGTCAGTAGGCAGACAGGCAGCAAGGTACCAAAGGGATAAACAGAAGGGAGGTCAGGCAGGCCGAGGTCAGATGCAGGCGGATAGCAGGAGCAGTAGGTAAACAAGCCGGGTCAACAGGTCACAGGAAGCAGGTTCTCAGGATCAGGGTACTAGCACGCTGTAGATCAGACAGCAAGAACTGGATGTGACCAACAGGACTAAATAGCCCGCCTGGCGCCAACGAGCGCGCACCCGCGCGCACGACCGCGCGCGCGCACCCGCGCACGCACGCGCACGGACGCGCGCACCCGCGAACGCACGGCGGAAGGTCCGGGCTGATTGCTGCTGGCAGGATCTTCGTGACATTGCCCCCCCTCAAGGGGCAGCCTCCGGATGCCCAACCGGGCCCATTTTTCCGGGTGCAATCTTCTGAAAGCTTGGATTAGGGTCTTTGCATGGATATTTTCCACAGGCTCCCAAGAATTCTCCTCCGGGCCGTAACCTCTCCATTTAATTAAAAATTGAGCTTGGTTATTCCTTTTCCTACAATCCAGGATAGCTTCAATTTCAAATTCTTCCTCCCCGTTCACCATTACAGGGTCTGGGGGGTTCACATTCCGGTCGGGAAAAGGATTGGGGACAAAGGGTTTCAACAGGGAGACGTGAAAGACAGGGTGGATCTTGAGTGAATCCGGGAGCTCCAGCTCATAGGCCACCTCGTTGATCCTCCTCCTTACAGTGAAAGGGCCCAGGAATTTGGGGCCCAATTTCCTGGAAGGACACGACAATCGAAGATTTGCGGAGGATAACCATACGCGGTCACCTGGTTCGAGCAGTAATTCACCCCGCTTCTTCCTATCGAACACTTCCTTATTCTGTTCCTGGGATCTTGCCATGGTCTTCTGTAGTAGTTGGTTGTTTGAAGAGAAAAAATTTATAGTCTCCAAGACTGCTGGCACAGAACATTCGGGGATGGAATTAGGAAGGAAAGCTGGATGAAACCCATAGTTAGCAAAAAACGGACTTTGCTTGGTAGCAGAATGCACGGAATTATTATAGGCAAATTCGGCCAACGGGAGCAGTGTGATCCAGTCATCTTGGGAATAGGATGAAAAACAACGGAGGTATTGCTCGAGAGTCTGATTGGTCCTCTCGGTCTGACCATTCGTCTGAGGGTGGTAAGCGGTGGAAAATGACAGCGTAATTCCCAGGACTCTACACAGCGCTTTCCAAAACCGTGAGGTAAATTGCACTCCGCGGTCAGACACTATATTAGTCGGGATTCCATGGAGTCTAATTATTTCCCTGATAAACGTCTGGGCCGTTTCGGATGCAGAGGGGGTACCCTTCATCGGGATGAAGTGGGCCATTTTAGACAGCCGATCTACCACCACAAAGATGGCAGTATGCCCAGCTGCAGGGGGCAGGTCGACAATGAAGTCCATAGACAACATCTTCCACGGCCTATCTGGGATGGGCAGAGGTTTCAGTAACCCCCAAGCTCTGGACCTACAGGTCTTGCTCCGGGCACAGGTGGTGCAGGACTCCACGTAACTCCTACAGTCCTTAAGTACTTGGGGCCACCAGAAGGTACGTTGAACAAGATCAGCGGTCTTATAGGCACCAAAGTGCCCTGCAAGAGCATGGTCATGGCAAAGTTCGAGAATGCTCACTCGCAAGCATTCGGGTACAAAGATCTTGCTGCCGTACCAAAACAGTCCATCCCTGACCTGTAACTCAGTTCCAACGGTGGGTGTTGGTCCCATGGAAGCTTGTTTCAACCGCGAGAGCAGATCTAATTGTAACAGGAGAAAGTTCCCAGGGGCCAGGATAGTGTCAGGGGGTGGAGTTTCTTCGGATTTGTGGAACATCCTAGAGAGGGCATCGGGTTTCGTGTTCTTGGAGCCGGGCCGGTAAGTAACATGAAAAGAGAACCTGGAAAAGAACAAGGCCCACCTAGCTTGTCGCGGTCTCAGCCTCTTTGCGGATTTCAGGTACTCCAAGTTCTTGTGATCTGTGTAGATCAGGATAGGATGAGCAGCTCCTTCTAACAGGTATCGCCATTCTTCCAGGGCAGATTTAATGGCCAGTAATTCCCGATCGCCTACGTCGTAATTTCTCTCCGCGGGGGACAGCTTTCGGGAAAAGAAGGCAATAGGAAAAAGTGAAGCTTGGGTACCTTGTCGTTGGGAGAGGACAGCTCCAACAGCGATTTCAGAGGCGTCTACTTCCAGGACAAATGGTAGGGAAGAATCGGGGTGTTTTAAGACATCCGCGGAGGTAAACAGTCTCTTGAGGGACTCGAAAGCGACTTGAGCTTCCGGGGACCAGTGAAAACGCACCCCTTGCTTGGTTAGCTGCGTGATTCGGCAGATGATAGCGGAGAACCCCTTGATAAATTTTCTATAGAAATTGGCAAAGCCAACAAAACGTTGGACCCCTTTCTTGTCAGTGGGAGCTGGCCAATCAAGGATTGCAGAAATCTTTTGTGGATCCATCCTTATTCCTTCAATGGAAATAACTAGGCCCAGAAATGAGATACTCTCTTGTTCAAACGCACACTTTTCAGCCTTGGCGTACAGCCCGTGTTGCCGGAGCCGGTTCAGGACACATTTAACGTGTTTGCGATGGGAATCTAGAGAAGGGGAAAAAATGAGGATATCGTCAAGGTAAACAATGACAAACAAGTCTAAATAGTCCCGGAAGACATCATTAATAAAATACTGAAAGGTAGCGGGGGCGTTGCACAGTCCGAAGGGCATCACCCGATATTTGAAATGCCCAAAGCGGGTTCGAAAGGCTGTCTTCCACTCATCCCCACTTCTGATACGAACCAGATTGTAGGCCCCTCTGAGATCCAGCTTAGTGAAGATAGAGGCGGTTCCCAGTCTCTGAAATAATTCCGGTACCAGAGGAAGCGGGTATCGATTCTTTATAGTTATCTTATTTAACTCTCTGTAATCGACACAGGGTCGGAGGGTATGGTCTTTTTTTTCCACAAAGAAGATGCCTGCGCCCGCTGGAGAAGTGGAGGGTTGAATGAAGCCTTTCTTCAGGTTTTCATCTATGTATGTCTTTAGGGTTTCCTGTTCCAGTTCGGTCAGTGGGAAGATCCTGCCAAAGGGAATTTCAGCCCCGGGAAGAAGTTCAATGGGACAGTCATATGCCCGATGGGGCGGCAGAGATTCTGCCCCCTTCTTACTGAAGACATCTAGGTAGTCGTGGTATACTTCGGGAACGGATTGGCGAAGCTCGGAATCGGAATCCAGACATAGTAGGGTAGAAGATTCGCCAGAATTTTTCAGGAGACAGTACTGCTGGCAGTAAGGAGAGAAGAACGTGATCTCCCCAGTGACCCAGTTAATAGCAGGGTTATGGGCCTGCAACCATGGCATGCCAAGGATGATTGGAAACAAAGGAGATGGAATGATGTCCAAGCGGAGCAGTTCCTGATGCAGGTTAGAGACAGAAACTGAAATGGGGGTAGTCTCTTGCGTAACTGGTCCAGATCTTATCGTGGAGCCATCGGCCAGGTAGATGGAGAGTCCTTGAGCCTTGTACAGCAAGGGGATTTGGTGTTTACTGGCAAAAGAAGAGTCCATGAAACAACTACAAGCCCCCGAATCAATGATAGCGGGGACCTGCAGAGTCTTTCCTGGGAGCTGCAACGAGACAGAAAGGGCGAGGTGAGAAGAGGTCTTAGGCCAAGCAATAGTAGAGCCAGACGAGACAGACATGCACTTACGAAGCTTGGCCGGACAGTTCTTGACGTAGTGCCCAGGCTCTCCGCAGTAGAGGCACAAATTGTTGACCCGACGACGTTGGCGCTCCTCCACCATAAGAGCAGGGCGAAGGACTCCGAGCTGCATAGGCTCAGAGGTATCAGGTGCTGGAACAGGACCAGGAATGGGAGCCGGATGAGAGTAGTTAGGTACCCGAGGCAGCATCCAGGTGGGGCGAGTGAGCCCAGGACCTCTTTCAGCTCTTCGCTCCCTCAGCCGTCGATCAATTTGGATGGCCAGATTAATCAAGGCATCCAGAGTTTGTGGGATTCCCACACGGGCCAGTTCATCTTTCAGTGGGTCTGAGAGCCCCATCCGAAACTGGTAGCGAAGGGCCGCATCGTTCCAGTCCGTATCAGTACTCCAACGGCGGAACTCAGCGACATAGTCCTCTACGGCCCTACGCCCTTGCTGAAGGGTATGCAAGGCGGCTTCCGCCGTGGCGGAGAGTTGAGGGTCCTCGTAGAGCTGGGCCATCGTATCGAAGAAGGTGGTCAGGTTGGTTAGGACCTCTGCTTTCTGTTCCAGTAAACGATGAGCCCAAGCTTGAGGATCTCCCAGGAGTAAGGACACCACGAATCCCACCTTGGTGGCTTCAAGTGAGAAGGTGCGAGGCTGGAGGGCAAAGTACAGTTCACAAGAGTTCCGGAACGCTCTGAATTTACTTCGTTCCCCGGAAAACTTTTCAGGCATGGGAACCCTTGGTTCGGGAGGCAGCATTACCACCGTCGGAGAAGGGGTGCTTGAGCCGGCAGTAGACGGAAGAGACCCCTGAGCGGTTGTGGGCGAAGTGAGAGCTTGGACCCTTTCCTCCAAACGCGTGTAACCCTCCTGGAGACTCTTAACAGCCTGGGTGAGGCCAGCCAGATGCAGACAAAGTTCGTCCATGGGAGAGGCTCCCTGCGCGGGCTCGGACATGGCTGTCTGATACTGTCACGTACCTGGTGGTAGAGCCCGACTTGCAGGAGGAGACCTCTCTTGCAGCTCCGACTCGAGAGCCCTGGTAGTGTATACAGGTGACTCGGGAGTCAAGAGGAGCACGAGTGTCTGGCAGGATCAACAGCTGGGTAAGGAATGCTGGATCGGAGGGGAGCTGGAAAGCCGGCAGGTGCAGGAAGCTGAAGCAGGACAGCAGGCAGAGAGGTTGTAGCCGGACACAAGTGCAGGAGTTCTGGCAGAGGTAGGACTTCAGGCAGATGCTGGAACCAATACAGGAGATGGGCAGCGGATGGCACCGGAACAGAAGGCTAGAAGCAGAGTCGTCAGGCGAGCCGGGTCAGAGGTCAGGCGGACAGCAGAAGTACCGAGGATCAGGCAGGTGGATGGTCGGACGAGCCGGGTCAGTAGGCAGACAGGCAGCAAGGTACCAAAGGGATAAACAGAAGGGAGGTCAGGCAGGCCGAGGTCAGATGCAGGCGGATAGCAGGAGCAGTAGGTAAACAAGCCGGGTCAACAGGTCACAGGAAGCAGGTTCTCAGGATCAGGGTACTAGCACGCTGTAGATCAGACAGCAAGAACTGGATGTGACCAACAGGACTAAATAGCCCGCCTGGCGCCAACGAGCGCACACACGCGCGCGCACGGACGCGCACCCGCGGACGCGCGCACCCGCGAACGCACGGCGGAAGGTCCGGGCTGATTGCTGCTGGCAGGATCTTCGTGACACACATGTTCCAATGATTATCTGCACACATATGTACGTGATCACCTGCACACATATGTACATGATCATTTGCGTACATATGTCCGTGATCACACAAACCAATTATTATACACTTAAGGGAATTTTTTTTACCAAAAACATGTAGCAGAATACATTTTGGCTTAAATTTATGACAAAATTTGATTTTATTGGATTTCTTTTAAAATAGAAAAATATTGTTTTTTTTCCAAATTTTCGCTTTTTTTGCGCTTATATCGCAAAAAAAAAAAAACGGAGTCGTGAATAAATACCACCAAAATAAAGCTCTATTTGTGCGAACAAAAGGATAAAAATTTAATTTGGGTACAGTGTAGCATGACTTGTCATTGAAAGTGCGAGAGCGATGAAAGCTGAAAATTGGTCTGGGAAGGAAGGGGGCGAAAGTGCCCTGTATTGTAGTGGTTAAATAGACTATTCCCCCTTCAGTCCATCATGAATGCTGCTGCCAGACTCATCCTCCTTACAAACTGCACAGTGTCTGCTACCCCTCCCTGCCAATCCCTCCATTGGCTGCCACTTGCCCAACAAATTAAATTCAAAATACAATAACTTACAAAGCCATCCACAACTCTGCCCCCAGCTACATCACTAGCCTAGTCTCAAAATACCAACCTAATCGCCCTCTTCATTCCTCCCAAGACCTCCTGCTCCCTAGTTCCCTCATCACCTCCTCCCATATCCGCCTCCAAGCCTCGCCCATCCTCTGGAATTCACTACCCCAATCTGTCAGACTGTCTCCACATTTAGGCGATCCCTGAAAACTTCCATCTTCAGAGAAGCCTATCCTGCCTCCATCTAACAACTGCACTATTTTCTCCATTAACTCATCCCCCACAGCTATTACCCTTTTGTATAACTTGACCCTCCCTCCTAGATTTTAAACACTAATGAGCAGGGCCCTCTGATTCTCCCTGTATTGAATTGTATTGTAATGTCTGCCCTAATGTTGTAAAGCGCTGTGTAAACTGTCGGCGTTAAATAAATCCTGTATAATAATAAGAAGATAAAAGAAATGATCAATGTGGCTATTCATTATAACCTGTGTCCACTAACTAGATAAAGGATAAAAATATGAAAAAAATACCGTATTTATCGGCATATAACACACACTTTTCTCCCCTTAAAATCAGGCGAAAATCGTGGGTGCGTGTTATACACGATCCCTGCTGTCTCTGAGGGAAGAAGAGCGAGCGCCACTGAATTGCATAGAGACGCGATCTCCTGTGTATCCAGCGCTCCGTCACTTACAGCCCCTGCATTGGGCCACTGTTCTGTCTATCATATGAGTGGGGCCAGGAGGCGTGGCTGCGTGTGACGGAGCGCCGGGTACACAGGAGATTGCGGCTGTGTGTAGTTCAGAGGCGCTCACTCCTCCTCTTTCCTCTGTGACAGCGGGGATAATCCAACACTGGCGAGGCTGCAATGATGGGGAAGGTGAGGCTGCAGATGGGCACTGAGCAGAGTGCATTGATGAGCTGTGACCCTAATTGTGCTTCAAAGTTCTTTATTTAAAATGTCAGTTTTTTTCCTTAAACTTCCCTCCTAAAATTGGGGTGCGTGTTATAGGCCTGTGCGTGTTATACACAGATAAATACGGTACTTAAAATTGATGGAAGTGTCTCTGTTTGCTTATGGGTCTTAAAAGTAAATGTGGTCAGTGGTTATATCTATACAAGAGATTAAATGAACAGGGCTATGGGACTGACCTGCATTTCTCAAAGAGTGGTTACATTTTGAGAGGGTTTAATTATGTGGGAACAAAAATTCAGAGAGAAGGTTGGGTTTAAAAGCTTGTTATACCTAGGAGTGGACAGATCACTGGTGCCCAAAGAGTTAATAGGTGGGATAGTAGGATATGACAACAGGAGATGCTAAGGAGACCTGTGATGGACAAGAAACTGGTAGTACAGAGAAAATAATGTATCTGTTTGTATGGACCTATAAGGGGATTATTAGAAGTTTGTGTGAATATTGGAAGGATCCAAATGATTTGGACCAGTGCACAAAGCAAGGTCTATAAAGACATGGATGAGCGAGTTTGGGTTGGAGGAACTTTACTGGCCTGCACCGAGTCCTGGCCTCAACCCAAAAGAACACCTTTGGGAAGAATTAGAGCAGAGGCTGCGAGCCAGGCCCTCTCGCCCCAACATCAGGGCCTGACCTCACAAATGCGCTTCTGGAAGAATGGTCAAACATTTCGATAGACACACTCCTAAACCTTGTAGACGGCCTTCCCAGAAGAGTTGAAGCTGTTGTAGCCGCAAAGGGTTGGGCCAACTCAATATTCAACCCTACGGACTAAGACGCCATTACAGTTCATGTGCATGTAAAGGCAGGTGTCCCAATACTTTTTGCATTATAGTGTAAGTGAGGATACAGAAGATGGAAGAGGTTCAATCTATTATTGAATAAGAGAGAGAGGTATAAAAGGTGGAAAAATGTACAATCTATTGGGGTATATGAGAGGATACTGAAGGTGAAAGTGCTCACAACATTTTAGGGTGGAAGGGGGGATACAGAAGGTTGAAGAGCATACAGTACATTGGGGTATAAGACTAAGCCCCTGTACACACGGTCGGAGATTTCCACAACCAAATCCGTCGGATTTTGCCCGTCGGATTTTGTCCGTCGGATCTTGTCCAAAACTGTTGCATTCACACGGTTGGACAAAGTTGGCGAAAAATCCGATCTTTCAGAACGTGATGACGTAATTTCGTTATGATGGGACTACATTCAGGCTAGTAGCCAATAGCTTTGATGTAGGAATTTGATCTGAGCATGCGTGGCACTTGGTCCGATCAAAATTCTCTACACATGATCAGAGTATGTCCGACCGGCCCAGTTGGTCGGGAAATATTTCCAACATGTTGGAAAATTGGGTCCGACGGATATTCCGACGGAATCAGTCCGATTCATACCACACACAGTCGGATTATCCGATGACACGGTCCGATAGGACACATTCCGACGGATTCTCCGACCGTGTGTACAAGGGCTCATACGAGGGGTTGAGTTTATAATCTATGCGGGCAAAAGGCCAGTAACACTGCGAAAGGCACTGGGGTTGATTTACTAAAACTAGAGAGAGCAAAATCTGGTGCAGCTGCACGGAAACCAATCCGCTTCCAGGTTTTTTTTTTTTTTTTTGTCAAAGCATAATTGAAAAAGCTGAAGTTAGAAGCTGATTTGCTACCATGCACAACTGCACCAGAGTTTGCACTCTCCATTTTTAGTAAATAAACCCTCTAGTCTCCAGGAAGCAGTTTAGATTATTATTAGGACTAGTGAGATTTGTCTATGTATGTCATGATATGACTTAAAAAAGGCGCCCAAAACTAAAGAGAAGTATTGAATTATTTTCATGGAATTAAAATTTTTTTAAAATAACAAAATGATTCTTCTCCCTTTACCACCCAGGTGGTTTTGTGTGCGTGCGAGAAAGTGGGTGGGCAGGAGCAGTGAATAGAAATGAAGAATTGAAGTCAGAACTTCATAGCCAACAAGACCCTGCTGAATTCCAAGTAAGTTATTTTTTATTTTTTGCACACAACATTCTTTTCATGGTGTAAATTTCTATGAGATGAAGCAAGAAGAACAAAAAAACAACAACATTTTTTCCTAGTTTGATATAAAACTATTTTCTTTCACCCAAGGCTTTCGGTCCACTCAGCTTACTAGCTGCTTTGACATTTGTATAATGAAATATATGCTGGAAAATGGCCTGCAGCTGGCTGGGGGAATTAGTCCCACATGCTCCCTTTATAAATGGTCCGGGACATTCTGGTAACTGAAACCATCATTACCGTTAGGGACAGACCTGCTTCCCATCACAATGTGTTTTCCACTACTGGGAAAGGCTGCACTTGCAGGACTAAGCTAAACACATCTTGGTATTCCAGGGAAAGGGGATTTCAGCTCATACCATGCAGTGTTCAACCGCACAAAAGTAACGGCGCTGATATTTCCTTCCAGCAGTTTCACTTTTAATTCCCCCCTACTAGTACATATCTTTCATGTGATCCCCTGCCGCTCTGCTTGGCCACCAAGAAGGAAGAAAGACTGCTATGTGTGAGCTTCAAGCCGTTTTAGTCAGAGCGTGCATAATGCTGATGACTCTCCCCGCTGGGCATATCACCTAGAACAGGGGTCTCCAAACTTTAGGGGGGCCAGAGTGTGGCCAATGGGAGGTCTCGATATCAGAGGGGAAAAAAACATCACCCCATCTTTGGTGTCATTGGGAGGAATTGTACCCCACCTTTGGTATCAGTGGGAGGAATTGTGCCCCATCATTGGTGTTATTGGGCAGAACTGTGCCCCATTGCTGTTGTCGTTGGGAGGAATTGTGCCCCATTGTTGGTGTCGGTGGGAGGAATTGTGCCCCATTGTTGGTGTCGGTGGGAGGAATTGTGCCCCATTGTTGGTGTTGGTGGATGGAGTTATGTCCCATTGTTGGTGTTAGTGAGAGGAATTGTGCCCCATCATTGGTGTCATTTGGGGGAAATTGTGTCCATCATTGGTTTCATTGGGCTCAATTGTTGGGGTTATTGGAAGGAATTATTCCCCCGCCATTGGTGTCATTGGGAGGAATTGTGTCCCATCATTGGTGTCATTGCGTCCCATCCTTGGTGTCAGAGGGAGGAATAGTGCCACATCATTAGTCAGTGGGACAAATTGTGCCCCGTCATTGGGCCCAATTGTTGATGTTATTGGGAGCAATTGTGCCGCATCATTGGTAACATTAATAAGGCTTGTGCCCCATCGTTAGTGTCAGTGGGAGGAGTTCTTCCCCATCATTGGTGTCATTTGGAGGATCTGTTCCCCATTATTGGTGTCATTGGGAGGAATTGTGCCCCTTCACTGGTCTCAGTGGGGGATAATTATGACTTGTTGTTGGTATCAGTGGATGAAATAATGCCCCAAGGGCCTGGATGAAAGCAAGCAAAGGGCCACATCCAGCCCCTGCGCCGCTGTTTGGAGTCCACTGACCTAGAACACGTGCTGTCGCATAGGGTGGGTCAGATGCTCCTCCAAACCAGCTCCTGGATGCTAATTGGAGTAGAAAAGGAAAGGAAAGATGAGCATAACCAGTATTAGTCACATTCAACTGGATTTGCTCTGATATTTTGAAGATGTTTCATATTCATAGTTTCTCAGGCGACTTCTTCAATTCCAGTGAGTGCCAGGCAGATACCCCAGTATTTATATCCACACCTTAATATACCTTAATCCAATCACCTTGTGTAGATATTGATTGTCCAAGAACAAGGATGGAAGGTGTGAATATTTTGTAACTACCTTGTTCTAGTTACATAAGCCCATTGTTGGTGCCAGAAATCTTGCATAGTGATTAGAAGATCCTTGATTCTTGGCTAAAAGCATGAACTGTTGTCAATTTGCCTGGGTAGCGATATTAAAACAAAAGTTGAATATGCACTGCTAGGGCGTAAAAAAGCAAACCTGTTGATTAGTCCTGTATTCATTAAGCAAATGAAGCTGTGCATAAAACAGTTTAATTTGCTTATATACATAATACATAGTACATAATACAATCATCACCAGGCACCCAATTTTTAATGATCTGTGCAGCGTTTGAATGGACCATCTGTTTTTTAACATCAATAATGAGTGAGTAGTTTGTCTGACACAGTAATCCACCCAGATCTGCAGAAATGAATGTTTGCCACATACAGACTTGTTAATAAAAGATATGTTTGGATGGTGGTACTGAGTGGAGATATACTCCCCATTAGGACCCATAGTCCGTGACTCGTGGTGGACTTTATATACAGTAGATACTTTCTCCCCATTTTGACCTTCAGTTACACGGTCTGGCAGAGGGACGTTTTCCACCACCAGCTTTCTTTGGTGTCATCTGATCCAAAGCAGAGAGCCTCAATGTAGGCCAATGCTGAAAGATGTGAAAAAAAATAGGCATCACAGTAAACCATGTCCTGTAGAAACACCTACTTTTCACTATGTTCACCATTCATTTCAGCAACATGGTACATGTTCTTTAGCCTTCAGGGATCTGCCACTACCATAAAAGAGTCAGTTGGCTGTGTTTTACAGCACACCAAAGGTTTCAAGTTCCCCGCCTGGCCACATGTCACTGATTTAGCAGCAGGTGAATTGATACGCATGATTAACTGGTAAAGTGGCCCTCTGAACCCTTAGCCCAACCACTTGCAGGGTGAGGAACCTGTCCTTGGTCCCGGAGAGGCAGGTTCCCGCTGGCTTTCTCGGCTCCATTCAGTGATAGGAATTGACCATGTATAAAGTTCGGTAACGGTTGAGTATTAGCAGTGTTGCCTTTTTAATTTATTTTCCCTAAAAATTAAATTTTCAGGAAAAGTTTTCAGGGATCCTCTCTTCTTCTTGGTCCATGCAGTACTGATACAGTACACATAGGTACACATATGCTAAGAAAAAAAATCTGCAAGGACAACGGAAAGTACCAAACAATAATGAATCTATGTAGACTCACCATAAAAGAACATAAGAAAGATGATTACCACACACTTGAGGGACATCATTTCTTACAGCCAGACCACCCTATGGAAGACATCTTCAGAAATACCTTCTAACCTTTGTCCTACAAATGATATAATAATTCTGCTTGACACAAGAGATCACAGACTGAATGTGGACCTCAGCTTTCTAAATCAATATTAATAAGTTGTATGACCATTGTCACCTCTGTGTCCCATTCCATAGCTCTCTTTTTTTTCTCTTTTTCTGACTAACCTTCTCACTTTAATTTTATTTTATACCGCAGATTTTTTTTCTTGGAATTTTTCCAAACTGTTATAATATACTGTATATCACTACTGCTTGGGCTGGGAAAAAGAGGTAGCCCCCCGCCCACCCCCACGAAAGCTTGTCCTTAAGGCTGAACTAAGGAAATATAAAAGTCCTCCCTTGTAGTGGGGCAGTAAACGAGCTGCAAAAGCTAACAGCTTGTTTATGTCTAGGGAGACCAGGTAAAGCAGTATTACGTACCTGATCCCCTGCTGCCGCAGGCTCCTCAATGCCGATTGACTGGTCCATGCAGCCTCTTCTTCCCCATGCTCCAGCAGTCTAAGGTCCTCTGATGTCATCAAGACTAGAGCAGGGACCATAGCCTTGGACAATGGACATTCCACTGCCGGAGCATGGGGGTGTGTGGTTTGCTGGGGAGCGGAGGATCAGGTAAGCAAGAATGCCTTTACCATTCCCTAGACTAAACAAGTGTTTAAGCTTTGCAGCATGGTGCAGCCTCCCTGCAAGGATGGAACTTTACTTTTTACAGACCTGGGCATTAATTGTTGGTGAAAATAAAAATTAATTATGGACCTTACTTAGCTGTGTTTTTACAAGTGCCCTCATGTGGCTACAATAACCTTAAAGCAATGCTTCACCTTGAAAACAAAAAAAATAAAAGGCAGCAGCTACAAATACCGTAGCTGCTGACTTTTAATAATAGGACACTTACCTGTCTAGGGATCCAGCGCTGTTCTCACCTGAGCCGGCACTTCTTGGGAGCAGGTACCTGTCAAAACCAGGTTACCTGCTTCCCCCAGCAAAAAAAAAAAGAAGTGCCAAAGTTTAAAGGTAAGGAAGCAGACAAGTTGAACTTCCCCTTTTGAGTGAAGTTCCACTTTAAGTATGGCCTAGTAGATAAGCCACATCTTCATCATCACGCAATTGCCCTTGTTTTGACATTCAAATAGAAGCCTCAGGCTACTTTCACACTGGGGCGTTTGGGGCGTCGGCGGTAAAGCGTGTTTTAGAGGCATTTTAGCGGCGCTATTCGGCTGCTAGTGGGGCTATTTTAATCCTCGCTAGCGGCCAAAAAAGGGGTTAAAACCCAAAGCGCCCGCTGCTGGTGGTTTGGCAGCACTGCCGCATTGCTTTCAATGGGATGGGCAGGGGCACTTTAGGAGCGGTGTATACACCACTCCTACAGCACTGCAAAGATGCTGCTTGCAGGACTTTTTTTTACCGTTCTGCAAGCGCACCGCTCCAGTGTGAAAGCACTCAGGTTTTCACACTGGAGAGACAGGAGAGGCTCCTTACGGGCGCTATTTTTAGCGCTGTAGTGCCTGTAAAGCACCTCAGTGTGAAAGTAGTCTCAGTGTAGTTTGAAAGAATGTATCACAAACACTGTTCTTGCCCCACCTCTCCACCTTGTCTAAACAAAGAACACCTTGTACTGAAAAAGGCATTCTGTAATTGGCAGCAGTGCCGAGCAGATGACCCCCAGTATTACTATAGGCAGGGCTGTAGAAAAGGGGGTACCACCAGTCCTCCTGTACAAGGCCCAGGCCAGCACGGGGGCCCAGGCAACAGGATGAATCAGATGTGGGCAGGAAGGGTTATTGGTTCATCAGGGGGGCATTTACTGGAACTAATCCCCTGTATGGCTCTCTCTGCAGCAGCTGAGCTTCTTCTCCTCTGCCTCCCATTGGCTTTCAGCTGCTGCACAGACCCTCCCTGTACACCAAACGTTTCCCCCTGTCAGGAAATGTTCCATCCGCTGATAATATCTGTCTCTTGGCGTGCAGTACTGAGGTCCACCAGCAGGTGTCTCATGTCAGTTTTGAGCTGTCAGGAGAGCTTTTCCCTGCTGATGCTATATCATCTTTGGGCCGCAGTACTGGCGTCCACCAGCGGATGGATCCTGGCAGTATGGAGCAGGCAGCACCTCCTGCAATCAGGTGTCACTTGAGGCCAATCACAGGCCTATAAATAGCTGGCAAGCAGTCATATGTTTGCCTCGGTATTGTACCCTGTACCTGTGACCCGTGGCTCTGATCCTGTTTCCCTGTCCTGGTCTCAACCCTGTCCCACCTGTTACCATTATTCCTATCCTGAAGTCTGATCCATCCATCCTCTCCCTGTCCTGTGTTCCTTACCCCATTTGCTGATCTCCCCGTGTATGACCTTGGCCTGGCTTGTGACTCTGATTCTGGACTGCCCTTGTTATTTGCTGATCCTCTGTGTATGACCCTGGCCTGCCTATCGTTTACGGTACTTGCATTTCCCATTTATTGTACATATCTGTCTGTTGTTGTTTGGGGGTCTTTGTTGGTTGGTTTATTGCACTGTGTGGTTGTATTCATATTATTCACTTTCTTTAATAAATCATATTTCACTTATACACGTTTGGGTTTCCTCTGTTGCAGTCCACACAGTTCTGGTCTTATCTGGTACGTGACAGAATACCGAGGCCATCCCTGACCATAAGTGGCTACACAGAGGAACCATCTTGGTTCAGGTTGCTTACTGAAATGAATTTAGAGGTAATCCGTTATTATGCTTTGTTGGCGTCTGAGAGTGGTGACTATCTCCGCCAGACACTGAAAGGGTGGACTAGTGATCAGCTGTTGGAAACCATTCGTTTAGCTCACTCCTGGGTTGATCAGGGCTGTATGTTGTTTGGGGATGTTCAGCCGTTAATTCAAATCTGCACAGAGCTGGCCCTGCCCTGCATCCCAGAGGGCCAGGATGATTTTTCTCCCCCCTTCAGTATTAATCAAGTCGCATCACTGGTATGGCTTCTGGAAGATGATTCCCCTTACTTTTTTGAGCATTACACAGCCTGTTCCCAACAGATGATAATAGAATGTGTTGATTCCGTACAATCCCTTGTTAGACAGGCAGTCTGTAACCCGCAGTTTGTACAACCACTACTTTTAGCATGGTCTGGTATTTTGCAATCAGCCACAGCCAGCCCACAACTAACCCTCTCTGCTACCAAACACCTGCCTGCCCAAGAGTCTCTTCCTCCATCACCTATGGCAACCTCAGTTTCAGCCCAATATACTCTACTTCCCACCAAATATCAATACCCTGTTTCTTCCTGCTGCACATATCCTGCCTTTAATCCAACGGCCTTTTTACTACGGCCCACTATCCCTCAAGAACTTCCCCCAGCCACTGTTACCTCTTCCCTGCCATATTCCAACCCTTCTCTCCAGTCTGCTTCATCCCCTACCTATAGATCTGCAGCTACCTACAGGCCTTCAGTAGCTAAATCTAAAAAGAGACGGAAGTTCTTTCCTACCCATTTGATCCTGCCAGTAACGCAACCTGCCTCCGCACCAACCAACCTGCTCCAGTCTGCCTGCATGCCAGTCGAACCTGATCACCCTCCTGATTCTGCCAATCATCTGCCTGCTATCCAGCCTGACGACTTCCAGCCTGATGTCCCGGCCTTCCAGCCTGATGTCCGGCCTTCCAGCCTGACGACTTCCAGCCTGACGACTTCCAGCCTGATGTCCCGGCCTTCCAGCCTGACGACTTCCAGCCTGACGACTTCCAGCCTGATGTCCCGGCCTTCCAGCCTGACGACTTCCAGCCTGATGTCCCGGCCTTCCAGCCTGGCGACTTCCAGCCTGATGTCCCGGCCTTCCAGCCTGGCGACTTCCAGCCTGATGTCCCGGCCTTCCAGCCTGGCGACTTCCAGCCTGATGTCCCGGCCTTCCAGCCTGGCGACTTCCAGCCTGATGTCCCGGCCTTCCAGCCTGGCGACTTCCAGCCTGATGTCCCGGCCTTCCAGCCTGGCGACTTCCAGCCTGATGTCCCGGCCTTCCAGCCTGGCGACTTCCAGCCTGATGTCCCGGCCTTCCAGCCTGGCGACTTCCAGCCTGATGTCCCGGCCTTCCAGCCTGGCGACTTCCAGCCTGATGTCCCGGCCTTCCAGCCTGGCGACTTCCAGCCTGATGTCCCGGCCTTCCAGCCTGGCGACTTCCAGCCTGATGTCCCGGCCTTCCAGCCTGGCGACTTCCAGCCTGATGTCCCGGCCTTCCAGCCTGATGCCTTCCAGCCTGATGCCTTCCAGCCTGACGCCTTCCAGTCTGATGCCTTGCAGTCTGATGTCCCGGCCTTCCAGTCTGATGCCTTGCAGTCTGATGTCCCGGCCTTCCAGTCTGATGCCTTGCAGTCTGATGTCCCGGCCTTCCAGTCTGATGCCTTGCAGTCTGATGTCCCGGCCTTCCAGTCTGATGCCTTGCAGTCTGATGTCCCGGCCTTCCAGTCTGATGCCTTGCAGTCTGATGTCCCGGCCTTCCAGTCTGATGCCTTGCAGTCTGATGTCCCGGCCTTCCAGTCTGATGTCCCGGCCTGCCAGTGTGATGCCTTCCAGTCTGATGTCCCGGCCTGCCAGTCTGATGCCTTCCAGTCTGATGTCCCGGCCTGCCAGTCTGATGCCTTCCAGTCTGATGTCCCGGCCTGCCAGTCTGATGTCCCGGCCTGCCAGTCTGATGCCTGCCAGTCTGATGTCCCGGCCTGCCAGTCTGATGTCCCGGCCTGCCAGTCTGATGCCTTCCAGTCTGATGTCCCGGCCTGCCAGTCTGATGCCTTCCAGTCTGATGTCCCGGCCTTCCAGCCTGACGCCTTCCAGCCTGATGTCCCGGCCTTCCAGCCTGACGCCTTCCAGCCTGATGTCCTGGCCTTCCAGCCTGACGCCTTCCAGCCTGATGTCCTGGCCTTCCAGCCTGATGCCTTCCAGCCTGATGCCTTCCAGCCTGATGCCTTCCAGCCTGACGCCTTCCAGCCTGACGCCTTCCAGTCTGATGCCTTGCAGTCTGATGTCGCGGCCTTCCAGTCTGATGTCTTGCAGTCTGATGTCCCGGCCTTCCAGTCCGATGCCTTCCAGTCTGATGTCCCGGCCTTCCAGTCCGATGCCTTCCAGTCTGATGTCCCGGCCTGCCAGTCCGATGCCTTCCAGTCTGATGTCCCGGCCTGCCAGTCCGATGCCTTCCAGTCTGATGTCCCGGCCTGCCAGTCCGATGCCTTCCAGTCTGATGTCCCGGCCTGCCAGTCCGATGCCTTCCAGCCTGATGTCCCGGCCTGCCAGTCCGATGCCTTCCAGCCTGATGTCCCGGCCTGCCAGTCCGATGCCTTCCAGCCTGATGTCCCGGCCTGCCAGTCCGATGCCTTCCAGCCTGATGTCCCGGCCTGCCAGTCCGATGCCTTCCAGCCTGCCGTCCCGGTGCCTGCCCTGCAGCCTCCCGGTCTGATGTGCCTGCCTCCCGGCCTGAAGTGCCGGTGCCCGCTGTCCAGCCTGAAGTGCCGGTGCCCGCTGTCCAGCCTGCGGTGCCCATTGCACCAGCTTGGAGTGCCTGTGCCCTCTGCCCAGCTTGATGTACCCGCTGCCTCGCTTGATGTGCCTGCTGCTAAACCTGTTATGACTCTGCCTGTTGCCCAGCTTGATGCCATGGACTTGTCCCAGCAGCAGCTAGTTGGTGCGTCCGGAGGCCGCTCCTTTGAGGGGGGGTACTGTCAGGAAATGTTCCATCCGCTGATAATATCTGTCTCTTGGCGTGCAGTACTGAGGTCCACCAGCAGGTGTCTCCTGTCAGTTTTGAGCTGTCAGGAGAGCTTTTCCCTGCTGGATGCTATATCATCTTTGGGCCGCAGTACTGGCGTCCACCAGCGGATGGATCCTGGCAGTATGGAGCAGGCAGCACCTCCTGCAATCAGGTGTCACTTGAGGCCAATCACAGGCCTATAAATAGCTGGCAAGCAGTCATATGTTTGCCTCGGTATTGTTCCTTGTGCCCTGACCTGCTGCTTGCGATCCTGTTCCTGTACCCTGAACCTGTGACCCGTGGCTCTGATCCTGTTTCCCTGTCCTGGTCCCAACCCTGTCCCACCTGTTACCATTATTCCTATCCTGAAGTCTGATCCATCCATCCTCTCCCTGTCCTGTGTTCCTTACCCCATTTGCTGATCTCCCCGTGTATGACCTTGGCCTGGCTTGTGACTCTGATTCTGGACTGCCCTTGTTATTTGCTGATCCTCTGTGTATGACCCTGGCCTGCCTATCGTTTACGGTACTTGCATTTCCCATTTATTGTACATATCTGTCTGTTGTTGTTTGGGGGTCTTTGTTGGTTGGTTTATTGCACTGTGTGGTTGTATTCATATTATTCACTTTCTTTAATAAATCATATTTCACTTATACGCGTTTGGGTTTCCTCTGTTGCAGTCCACACAGTTCTGGTCTTATCTGGTACGTGACACCCCCATTCTGTATGGGGCCTAGGGTTGCCACCTCATCCCTTTTAAACCTAAACACATATTAATTATACAGGTTCTGTGGCTGATTAAGGTGAAAATTACACTCTGTGCCTTATCTGCATTAAATTGGCCTCAGAACCTGTGTAATTCATATGTGTTTGGGTTTAAAGGGATGAGGTGGCAACCCTAATGGGGCCCCGTGTCAGGTTGTCTGTATGGGGTTTTTAACAGCATCCCTGACTACAGGACCCACAATGACAGTGGACCATCACTTACTCGTGCCACATTGGTCCAATGTAAGTATACAATAAGGATCATACTTTAACTTTAAATTAGACCCATCATTTATAAAGGTGTTGGGTCCTGGGTTGCACATCAGTTGGTGTTCTACTACAAAGAAAGCAAAAGTTTTATTGGTTTAGAGATTTCAGAAGTTCCTTGTCCCACACGGAGGAGAACAACTACAAATGGGTACTTTAACTTCAAAGTCAACAAATGCTGCACTCAACAATTCATCAAAAAGTGAAAACATTACTTCACTGAGCTTTTGTGTCCTCAGACATCTGTGTGGATGAGGTCTAAACTTTAACAAACCCCTGCTGAGTCCCAAAAATGCAGCACGAACACTTAATGCCTAATATTTCACTGTCATCTCTGGTATTTCATCTTGTCAAAGTATCAGAAAACTAGAACTTAAAACATTTTTGTTTGTGTAGTGTGGTGCCTTCGGGTTTTAACTACCGTGTAGATTTAGCAATTAAAGAGATGTTTGAAATACTGTATCTGTTTGCTTATGCCAAACTGTGCCTCCCCCCTCCTTAATATGGGTGCCCTGATCACCTTCTGCAGCTAGAATCTATGATACTAGCACTCACTGGTGGCTGGTGCTCAATTTTTGAGGGGGCACAAACTGAAAAATTCCAAAAAATACTGAAAAAAACATCAGTTGCAGCCTCACTGTGCCCATCGTATGCAGCCTCACTGTGCCCATCGTATGCAGCCTCACTGTGCCCATCGTATGCAGCCTCACTGTGCCCATCGTATGCAGCCTCTGTGCCCATCGTATGCACCCACTGTGACCCCTTAAGCCCCCCGTGCCTGCTCGCCATCTCGCCGGCACTTACCCCATCCTGGTGGTGGGTCAGGCAGCAGGTGACAGTGGCGAGCTGTGGGACATGCAGAGGGTCAGGTGACGGCTCCTGCATCCTCCATGCTTCTCTGTCCTCTATAAGGTTGAGGTCAGGACTGTGCAGGCCAGTCAAGTTCCTCCACACCAAACTCGCTCATCCATGTCTTTATGGACCTTGCTTTGTGCACTGGTTCAAATCATTTGGTGGAGGGGGTATTATGGTGTGGGGTTGTTTTTCAGGGGTTGGGCTTGGCCCCTTATTTCCAGTGAAGGGAACACTTAAGGCATCAGCATAGCAAGACATTTTGGACAATTTCCTTCTCTAAACTTTGTGGGAACAGTTTGGGGATGGCCCCTTCCTGTTCCAACATGACTGCGCACCAGTGCACAAAGCAAGGTCCATAAATACTGGGATGAGCTAGTTTAGGGTGGAGGAAATTGACTGGCCTGACCTCAACGCAAAAGAACACCTTTGGGAAAGACACACTCCTAAACCTTGTGGACGGCCTTCCCAGAAGAGTTGAAGCTATTATAGCTGCAAAGGGTGGGCCAACTCAATATTGAACCTAAACTTCCAGTAAAACATTTGAGCGCTTTTGAAGAGCTTTTCAGGCGCTTTTGAAGAGCTTCCCATTAATTTCAATGGAGAGGGGCGTTTTTTCACCGCCCTGCCAGGCCACTGCCCCAGTGTGAAAGCATTCATTGATTTTAATGGAAATAGGTTTTCGTGAGCTTTTCAGGCGCTTTTATTTTTTAGCTTGAAAGCTCATGAAAAGCGCCTCAGTGTGAAAGGGGTTAAGACTGGGATGCCATTAGACACCTTTCACACTGAGGTGCTTTTCAGGAACTTTTTCGCTAAAAGAAAATTGCCTGAAAAGCTCATAAAAACTGCTTTTCATTGTTAACAATGAATGCTTTCACCCCTGGGCGGTGCACTGGCAGCACGGTGATATAGGATCTGCAGGCAGCATCTTTATGCCCCTTTAACACTGAGGTACTTCTAAATTACCAGTAAAATATTCTAGCGCTTTTGAAGAGCTTTTGAGGAGCTTTCCATTAATTTCAATGAGGAGGGGCATTTTTTTCACCACCCTGCCAGCCCACTGCCCCAGTGTGAAAGCATTCATTGATTTTAATGGAAATAGGTTTTCATGAGCTTTTCATGCACTTTTTTTAGCGTGAAACCGCCTGAAAAGTGCCTCAGTGTGAAAGGGGTCTAAGAGCACGTTTTGTGCGCTTAAAAAGGCGCCTCAAAAACGGCAGGCATCCTAATACATTTGACAATATAGTGTATAGTATACCCAACTCTTTGGTGACCCATCTCACATCTCCCCTCCTTTCCAGTGCAAAAACCTCTGCCAGTCTCTCCAGCATTTTTCACTTCAAGAGTGTCCGATTCCTGTGTTCTGTCCTCGGTCACCTATATCACTGCTGTATACCTTGGTGACGTAGGGGGTCAGAGGAAGAATCACAGCTCTTGGAAGTGCTGAAAAAACTGACAGAGGCTGCAGAGCTGGAACAAAGTGGGAGGTAAAAGACATGGGCTGACAGAGAAGTGAGTAAAAGACCCCATTCACAGCTGAGTGATTTGAAACACATTTCCCAAAGCACTATGAGGCTACTTTCACACTGAGCCGGACGGACACTGGTGGTAAAGTGGCGCTACATTTAGCGGCGCTTTACCGTTGTTTTAGCGGTGCGCAGGTGGGTTTGCAGTGCTGCCCCATTGTTTTCAGTGGGAAGGGGCACTTTAGGAGTGGTAAATACACTGCTTCTACAGCACCCCAAAGATGCGGCTTACAGGACTTTTTTGACCACCCTGCAAGCGCACCGCTCCAGTGTGAAAGCCCTCGGGGCTTTCACATTGGAGACACAGCAGCAGCTGTTTCAGGGCGCTTTGCAGGCGCTATTTTTAGCACTTTAGCGCCTGCAAAGCACCTCAGTGTGAAAGCAGCCTAATGCCGCTTACACACGATCTGAATTCTGGCCAGAAAAAGACCAATGAGAGCTTTTCATCGGAAAATGCGACCATGTGTATGCTCCATCGTAATTTAGCTGTCCGAATTTCTGCCAGCCAAATATTGATAGCATGTTCTCAATCTTCCCGACGGAAAAACTTCCTATCGGAAATTCCGATCGTGTGTATGCAATTCCGACACGCCAAAAATGATGCATGCTCAGATTCAACTATGAGACAGAAGCTATTGGCTACTGGCTATTGAACGCCCTTTTTCTAGTCCCGTCGTACGTGTTGTACACCACCGCGTTATAAACGATCGGAAAGGTAGCTGTGTTTAGAATTAAGCAATCATTGGGGGGATGGAGCGTTGTCCGTGAGAGAGGGGAGGGACCCGATGACGGCGCCAGCGTGAGCAGATGGGGGCGGTCCTAATGATCAGCTGGAGCAGCGCGAGGGGAAAGGACGCCGAGCTCCATGCATGAAGCCGCCCGGCCCGTACCACCTAATCCCTCCCGCATCTCGACGCATACGGCGGGTATGAGCAGAAGAGTACAATTATAGTGTGGTGGAGCCTTAACGCCGATTTCCCCCTTCACCTCCCCGCAAAGTGCGTGCTGTACCTACACTAAGAGGAAACGAGATCAGTCATGCTCCAGGAATAGAAGGAAAGGTAAATTAAACCAAAGCCTCAAGTTCACCCTGAAGCACTGGAAGACAGCGGAGCCCTAAGTAGACATTTGCTGCTTACTGCCTTCCGGACAAGATCCCCCTGCCTCTCCAGGTATTTATTTTTCTGATTATTATTCACCCTGATTTTTAGTTGCTGAACATTTGTGGAATTTTACATGATCCTCTCCCTGACTGTCTAAACCTGTTGAGTGCCCACGGAACATGGGCTGGTGAACTGATGTCAGAGGATACATATTAAAGACCAAGATGTAAAACAGGATCAAACGGAATGTAACTATAAAGGATGTGTAAGAGGTAATATACCTAAAAATTGATGCAGCGGCTCTGAGCACAAAGCACAGTGGTCAAGTGTCGGAAGGCTGAGCGGGTTAAACGTGTGGCCCTTGCCGTGGAATCGCACTGCAATTTTCATCTTGAAAGCGTGTGAAATCGCAGCAAAAGCTATATGGGAGAGTTTACCCTGCTTAAAATCATAGAGCAGGTGAAAACGGTCTGAGGCTGGAGCCTTCAGCGCAGGACAGGTACCACAACTAAGGAGAGACTGTACAAAGAATTGTTGCTTTTCTTTTTTGTGTGTTGTTTTTTTGGCCCTAATAAACCTGGGGAGGCAAAGGACAAAAGGGGTAAACATGAGGGGAAGAAATCAAAAGGTGAACGATCCAAAAGAGAATCTGAATACAAGCACGATTCAGAAATACTTGAAGGAAACCAGTCTAAAAAGCCCCGGTATAGAAAAAAAACAGCAGGGAGCAAAGGAGAAAAAGAGAGAAGGATCCAAGATAGCAGGGGCCCCGGGAGCTAATTCAGGGGAGGATACGGACCCAGAAATAGATGGTAATTCGCGGGGGCAGAGGGACATCGCCCAAATCCCCACTAAAAGTGAAATGTTGGAAATGTTCGCCAAACTTGAAAACACCATCAAAGTTGAAATTTCAAATGTCAGGATGGACATGGGCCACTTACTGAGGAGAGTGGAAGAGGCAGAGGAATTAACAGGAAAACAGGCCCACGAAATATTAGAACTGCAAACGCAAGTAAAGAAAATGCAAATAGATCAGCGGGACACTTTGTATAAACTGGATGAACAAGAAAACCAGAATAGACGACAAAATCTGAGGGTCAGAGCATTGCCGGAACAACAGGGAGAAGATCTAGAGGCTAAGATGGGAAAAATTTTCAACCCCATTTTGGGAAGAGCAATAGGAGAGGTCTTAAAGATCGAACGGGTACATAGGGTGAGGAAACCCCTAGGTCTGAGGGAAGAGGTCCCGAGAGACGTAATCATCAAATTCAGCCACTATGACGATAAAATTAAGATATGGAACAGGCTTAAGGGGTCGCCCCCGTTAATATATGAAGGGGTCTCTATACAGATTTTCTCTGACCTGTCGGCAGGTACACTGGCCCGAAGGAGACTCTTAAAACCTTTATTAGAACTATTGAGAGCGGCAAATATCAGATACAGCTGGGGATTTCCTGCGGCCCTATTGGTTCAAAGAGATGGACGAACATTCAGATTAAAATTCCTCGATGAGTTGGAGGTTTTTTGCAATAATCTAGGGATCCCAGTACCAACGAATATCAAAGTTCCCTAGTGGATGGACACGGGGGTTTGTGACGGGGGAGTATGACTTTTGGATGGTTATTTTTCTTGCGGGGTGGAAGGGGGGGGGGGTGAGAGGGGTGGGAGGTGAGGGTGGCGGAAGGATCATTTGGGACCCCGGGATATCATACCCCATCTGCGGGGGGACCCCCTGCCTTCTTAGGGGAAGGAGGCAGGGGGGACCCAGACACGGGGGGCCTCAGTCGGAGTCACACCCTAGCGGGAGAAGTCTGCAGAATGGAGGAGATCCTCAGCTGCAGAAAAGAGGCCAGGAATTGGCCAGGGGGTGGGAGGGGGGGAGGTTGGGAGGGAGGGATGAGGGAAGGCAGGGATGGGGGGAGGTTAGGGGGGGAGGGAGGTGTCTTGCAGAGTCAACCAAGGTGTTATAGATCACGCCTTGTTCTTTTTTTCATCTTATCTGAAAAATTTAAATGTTAGATGTAAATTTCTTGTCGTATAACGTAAAGGGTCTGAACTCTGTGGGTAAGAGGCACAAATTGTTAAAGGAACTACAGCTGTACAGAGCAGAGGTGGTATTTTTACAGGAGACTCACGTGTCGCAAGACTCAAATATTAAACTATATTCGGCTAACTATCCAAACTGGCTATATGGGGACTCACCGATAAAAAGGGCTAAGGGAGTGGCAATCGGGTTTGAGAAAGGCTTAAAGTTTACAGTGATTGACAGGAAGACAGACCCTGACGGCCGTTATATGTTTGTAAAGGGAAAATTAGGGGACAAGATCCTCACCCTAGCAAATGTATATTGCCCCAACAAAAACCCTATAAGATATTTGAAGACAGTGCTGGGGAAGTTAGAGGAATTTAAGATAGGGGATGTGGTCCTTGCAGGAGATTTCAACTTTTGTATGGATCCATCTTGGGATAGTACGTCTTGTGCTAGGGGGTTAAATATGAAGGTACGGAAGATGATTAAACTATGGCTGAAACAACACCAAATGATGGATGTATGGAGGTTACAGCACGAAAAAAAAAAAGATTACACCTTTTTTTCCCACGTACACGGGACGTACTCCCGGTTGGACCATATACTAGTCGACCACAGGTTGTTGGATCTCGTAACAGAATCCAAGATTGGAATAGTTACACTGTCAGATCATGCTCCGGTGTCGGTGAGGATGAGGATACTCGAAATGCAGAGGCCACCGTTCACGTGGCGCCTGAACGAGAGCCTATTGCAGGACGAGAAAATTGCGGAGGCAGTACTAAGGGAAATTGAATTTTATTTCTCTGTTAATGATACAGAAGAAATTTCGGGTGCCACTCTATGGGAGGCACATAAAGTATATATTAGAGGTATCCTCATCTCCATGGGCACAAGGAAAAAAAAAGAAAGACTAGAAAAAATTGAAAGTCTAAAAGAAGAGGTTTATAAATTAGAACAGGCCCATAAAAAAACAGGGGGGCAACAGCAGAAATATTTCCACCCACTGGTGACTAAACGAGATGAACTTAAAGATATGATGGAACAGGATTCAAAAAGGACATTGGATAGGAGAACCAGAGAGAGGTACTATCAGGGAAATAAAATAAGTAGACATCTAGCTAGGCAGCTGAAAAGGAAGAGTGGGAACAATTTTATAGATAAAATTCAAGATAAGGATGGTAAGATGACCCACACATCCAGGGAGATATCAGAAGTGTTTAAGCAATACTACGAAGCTCTGTATAACATAAGCCAGAAAGGGGCAAAAGATGTAGGGAAAAAAGGAAAAATTAAGGAATTTCTGAACAAAGTGAAATTACCGACCTTAGACGAGAACGATAGAAATAATTTAGACAGACCCATTACAGAAGAAGAGATTTACAAGGCGTTGAAAGATACCGCCTCTGGGAAAAGCCCGGGACCAGACGGTTTCACGATTTCATATTTGAAAAAATACAAAGAGACGCTGGTCCCCAAGCTTTGTAAGCATATGAATGGCTTAGGTAAAGACTGTGCGATGGGAGGTGAGGCCCTGCGGGCTTCTATTACGGTATTGTTAAAGGAAGGTAAGGATAGCACGCTGTGCTCTAGTTATAGGCCAATAGCCTTATTAAACGCTGACACCAAATTATTCGCCAAGGTCTTAGCATCGAGGCTGAAGGACAGGATGTCCGACCTGGTGCACCCGGACCAGGTCGGATTTATCCCGGAGAGGGAAGGTCGGGACAACGGAGTACGCTCGCTGCTCCTGCTACAGGCCTTAAAAATGAATGGGTCCCCAGGACTACTCCTGTCGATAGATGCCGAAAAAGCATTCGACAGGGTAGACTGGGGATTCATGTTTGAAACTCTGAAAGTGATGGGTCTAGGACCAAGACTGATCCAATGGATCAAGGTGCTGTACAATCACCCTCAGGCGTCAGTAAAAGTGAATGGGGTGTCTTCCTCCCTCTTTCAAATGGAGAACGGCACCAGACAGGGGTGTCCGTTGTCCCCTCTTTTATTTGTCTTGTCTATGGAACCTTTATTGGCCTCTATCCGAGAGAACCCAGACATAAAAGGGATCACGGTCGGAGAGGAAGAGCACAAACTCGCAGCTTACGCGGATGATGTGCTGTTCTATATCTCCAACCCAAGGATCACGATTCCGAACTTGTTGAGGCTACTGGAAAAATATGGGGAAGTCTCGAATTTAAAAATAAACCTCAACAAGTCCGAAGTCTTAAATATCAACATTGCAGGACAGGAAAAGATTAGACTCCAGGAGGAATTTAGGTTCCCATGGCGAAAGGAGATCAAATACCTGGGAGTCTACCTCTCCAACACCATCAGGAAAATATATGTTAACAATTACATCCCCCTACTAGAGGAAATAAAAAGAGAACTAAAAAAAATTACAATCAGCCACCTCTCCTGGTTAGGGCGGATCAATGCAGTCAAAATGGTTTTGACCCCAAAGATTCTATATAAGTTTCAAATGCTGCCCATATCGCTCCCCCCAGTTTTCTTCAGGATGTTGAAGGGGTTAATTTCAGGGTATATTTGGCAACATAAAAAACCAAGGATAGCCTTTGCGGTACTGAGCAGAGAAAAAAAAAGAGGGGGGCCTTGCCGTTCCGGATTTTAAAAAATACTATAATGCGGTAGTACTCACTCGAGTGGTGGAATGGGGAAAAGAGGGAAATAATAAAAGGTGGGTAAAAGTAGAAAAGGCACTGAGTCAAACACAGTTAGGACGTATCATCTGGAACCCCCCCCAATACAGGACAATAGGGCCAAACACACACGAAATAACACGGATTGCTCTTAGATTATGGGACAGAACACATGCACAAAATAAATGGAGTTATAATTCACCTTTGATTTTTTTAAAAGACAATGATTTTTTTATGCCGGGGAAACAGGAGGTGGGGGGAAACTGGATAATAAATAACAATGCACAAGTAAAAGATATTATTTACAGAGGTAAAATAAACACGTTTCAAGCACTGAGAATGAGCACGGAACTTATGAGTATAGACACTTGGAGGTACCTTCAGTTAAGACACTTTATATTAAAACTGCCCCATCCAATTAGAGGCGAGGAAGATTATAGGCCTCTCGAGCGGCTTTGCCGTAGAGAGAAATCAAAAAACAACATAGGTCGAATATACAAAATTCTATCTGCGGCAGAAGGTTGGGAGGGTCCACCCTACATTAAAAAATGGGAAAGAGAGTTGGGGACTCGATGTTGTACACAGACAATGGAGAAAATAATGAAACTAACACATAGTGCGACGGTTAACCACAAGTTGACGGAACTAAATTATAAGTGCCTCGCAAGGTGGTATGCGACCCCAGACAAACTAGGTAAATTCGTAACCGCGCAATCCCCAGAGTGTTGGCGGGGGTGTAAGACAATAGGAACCATGGCTCACATCTGGTGGGACTGCCCGAAAATTAAAAAGTATTGGAAGGGGGTGTTAGAGCTAATAAAAGTTGTTACAAATAAAGACATAGCAGAAGACCCCTGGTCTGTATTGTTTCACGGGACCGAGAGCCCTGTGAGACAATATACGTCCTCTTTAATCCCCATACTGCTCAGTTCCGCAAAAAGTCTAATCCCTAAAAAATGGGGGGAGACGGACAGTCCTAAGATACGGGACTGGATACTTAGGGTGAATGAAATACAGAATATAGAATGTTCAGAGGGAGAGGAGGAAGAATGGGTAGCGGATGAGGGGCGTAAGGATAAATGGGCAGCATGGATAAAGTTCAAAAAATCATGGAGGTATGTTGAAGAAATAGTAAAATAAGTCGGGGTAAGATAAATATAGGGTTGGCTAGGGAGGATATTTCTCCAAACCCACTGCAAGGCAGGGAGGGGGGGGGGGGGGTGGACGAGGGAAAGGAAATGTCTATTTTGTATGTATGAAAAAGATTTTAAGAAAAGAATGAGATATGGATTGAATGTATTTCCATTGTACCTTTTGTCTTATTCTATTTGTAAGGGGAAAAAAAGATAAAAGAAAACTAAATAAAGATTAAAAAAAAATAAATAAACGATCGGAATTTGGTGTGACCGTGTGTAGGCAAGACAGCTTGAGCCGAATTCCGTCGGGAAAACCATCAGAGCTTTTTTCGACGAGAATTCCGATCGTGTGTACGCGACATCAGAGTGATTTGAAGTGCATTTCCCAAAGTGCTTCAATGCTCAACATCAAGATTACCATTATATTCAGTGGTGGCCATTCACACCCGTGCAGTTTGTTGCTCAAAAATGTACATGAGCTTTTTGGGGGAATAGTGGGGGGTGTGCATGGCTCCTATAGACTTCTTCAATGGGAACGCCCCAAAAATTCCTGAAAAATGTGTGTTTTTTGCTCGATTTCTTGCCTCGTCTCCTATTCACTTTTATTGGCTACAACAAAAAACAGTTAAAACTGAATACCTCCCGAAACAAATGCATGTACAAACATGCAAATAAAGCTTCAAAATTGCCTAAAAATGCTCATGCTCAAGCGTGAATGGGTGCTAATATTTCTTCTCTTGCAGGAATCTGGCATTTTGGTTTACTTCCAGGGGTCTCAAACTGGCGACCCGGCGACTGAGAAATTACAAGTCCCATCATGGCTCTGCCTGTGGGAGTCAGGCTTGCAATGCCTCACGGGACTTGTGGTTTCGCAGCAGCTGGAGGGCCGCCAGTTGGAGACCCCTGAGTCACCTGACAGGGTCTCTTTGAAACAAACTTTAAATTCCAGAATAACTGGCTGTAGTTTCATGTCCTGTCTATTGTGCTGCACCATATGATCTGCATTATGCTATGAAATTCTCCATGGGATCTTACGTCAAATTGAGCATTGTAAAATCTGCAGATACTTCTGTAATGCAGGTGACAGGCAGAGGTGATGGGAGGTAAAGAACAGGTCTACCGGTCTGTTTGTGTAACTAAATATTGATTTACAAATTTACTTCCTTTATTATAGTACATCGAGTTACCAGCCTATAACAACGTTAAGTTCTAATCACTTAAAGACTTTGTGCATTGTGCAAGGCAACAGTGTTGCAAAACTAATTGTCTTAACCCATGCTGTGTGTAAGATTGATGATGCTGTGTGAAAAATGATTTTGGCTTCTTGCATAACCAGCTTTGGGGCGGGTAAACAAGCTGCCGTTTATTTGATGAGCGCTACTAGGAAATGATTGAGAAAGAGAGTCATTTTCTTAGAACTATGAGAGAGAACAATAAAAACAATGGCAAGAATCTTCATCTTCAAATTATAGGTGTCACTTAGATAAACAAACCACCACCCTCCAGCACTGCTTCAGACAAGGCCAATGGAAGAGAAAACAGGTTTATGTAGATAATGTACCTCTAGCACTTGACCCAAGACTCATTCATATAGCATGCTGTCTGCTACTACTTTGAAGACAAACTACAATATATTATTATCATGACAGGTACACAACTTACTACTGACTGATAGACAAGTTATAATCAACTATAATTTCTACTGGACTGTATATCGACAACTTGGGTGACAAGTCTATTACACTCTATACATGGAACACTACACTCCCCAACGTGACCCCCCACTGGACATGGCCATAATACAATTCCTACACTCTATACAGAGAACACTACACCCCCCAACATGATCCCCCCCCCCCACCGGACATGACCGTAATACAATTCCTACACTCTATACAGAGAACACTACACCCCCAACATGACCCCCCCCCCCCCCACCGGACATGACCATAATACAATTCCTACACTCTATACAGAGAACACTACACCCCCAACATGATCCCCCCACTGGACATGACCGTAATACAATTCCTACACTCTATACAGAGAACACTACACCCCCAACATGCCCCCCCCCCCACCGGACATGACCGTAATACAATTCCTACACTCTATACAGAGAACACTGCACCCCCAACATGACCCCCCTCACTGGACATGACCGTAATACAATTCCTACACTCTATACAGAGAACACTGCACCCCCAACATGACCCCCCCCCCACCGGACATGAGCATAATACAATTCCTACACTCTATACAGAGAACACTGCACCCCCAACATGACCCCCCCCCCCACCGGACATGACCGTAATACAATTCCTACACTCTATACAGAGAACACTGCACCCCCAACATGACCCCCCCACCGGACATGACCGTAATACAATTCCTACACTCTATACAGAGAACACTGCACCCCCAACATGACCCCCCCCCCCCACCGGACATGACCGTAATACAATTCCTACACTCTATACAGAGAACACTGCACCCCCAACATGACCCCCCCCCCCCCACCGGACATGACCGTAATACGACCGACCACTAGACAAGACCATAATACAATTCTTACATTCTATACATAGAACACTACACCGCCAACATGGCAGACCACTGGACATGATCTTACTACAATTCTATTACACTGTATACAGAGAACACTACACCCCCAAACATGACCGACCACTGGATATGATCATACTACAATTTTGTTATTTTCTATACATAGGATACATTTTGATGTAGACCATTTAGGGCAGTGATGGCGAACCTTGGCACCCCAGATGTTTTGGCACTACATTTCTCATGATGCTCAACTACACTGCAGAGTGCATGAGCATCATGGGAAATGTAGTTCCAAAACATCTGGAGTGCCAAGGTTCGCCATCACTGATCTAGGGTCGAAGGCTCTATGTCCACTAAGGGTACCACCCAGTCCATTGGTAGGCTTATTCAACCATTGACAAGCCAATATAGAGCCCAGAAAGTCACTGCCCCTACCCACTCCAACACTAATGCCTCTTCCAGCGTGGGACCTGAGCCCCTGGCTGCCCAGGCCTTGCCCACAAGCTCCTCCTCCCCTCTGCATTCAGTGTGGGCTATGCACTTTGTTCTGACAGTGTGTGGGAAGGTCTCGTTGACTTTGTTAATGTGTTTTGCGCAGCAGCACAAGCCTGCTTTCTGTGCCACTGAGCTGATAAATGCTGGCTTGGCTGAGGTTACGCAGTCCGGCTATGTTCTGTGTTTACAGTAATACTGATTAATTGACAGTGTTTTTTTTATTTATCCCACCCTAGCCTGACCAGCCAAGGATTGTTCTGTCACAGCAGTGGTCTGACACACCCCCTACACGGTGTTCCAATCATAACTACAGCTCAGGGAGCATAAGCATTGTTGATTGGAGCAGTGTGCAGGGGGTGTGTCAGAGCGCTGGTGAGCGGGGCCAGTGTGTTTGAGCAGTAGTCCAGACATAAAAGGGTTGATTTACTAAAGGCAAAGAGACTGTGCACTTGCATTCTGCACGAGCAGTTGCTCCAGTGCTTAGTAAATAAGTAGAAGCTCTGCTGACTTCCATCATCCAATCATGTGCATGCAAAAATGCTGTTTTTTTTTTCCCTTGCATGTGATTGGGTACTCTTTGCAAAGTGAAGCCTCACATCATTTACTAAGCTCTGTAGCAACTGTACTTGCACAGTCTAGTTGACTTTAATAAATCAACCCCATAGAATGCTATAACCACATAAAAACCCACACATATTCTTTGCTTTTAATGCAGCATGACTGCACAACAAAACAAAAATGCATGGCTTTAATTGGTGTTTAACATATATATTTCACATGTTTAACTGATGGTTTATAGATTTTGGTTTTACTGATTAAAGTGGAAGTCCATGCTAAAACTAAAATCCCTGCACCTATATACATCCATGATCTAACACTAACCTATCTAGCCCTGTAAAGAAAAAATTAGTATACATACCTTTTTTGAAGGCAATCCTATGTGATCTTCAGTGGCGGAAGCTCTGCAGAAGACATGGCCAACAATGGCTGTGAAATGAATGGGATTTAATGTCACCCATAGAGTTACTATGGGGCTTCCGTTGTCGTCTGTGTCCTCTGCACCCGCCTCCACAGAAAAGTTGCGGCTGACAGCTCAGCGTGGGATCGGGTCGGATCGCCTGCAGAAAAGATGTTTCCTAATTTTTTCTTTACAGGGCTAGATAGGTTAGTGTTAGATCATGGGTGTCTATAGAAGATGCATGGATTACAGGCATACCCCACTTTTAAGTACACAATGGGGTTTATTTACTAAAGCTGGAAAGTGCAAAATCAGGCTCACTTCTGCACAGAAACCAATGAACTTCTAACCCCAGCTTGTTCAATTAAGCTTTGGTAATAAAACCTGGTAGCTTATTGGTTTCTATGCAGAAGTGAGCCTGATTTTGCACTTTCCAGCTTTAGTAAATAAACCCCACTGTGTACTTAAAAGTGGGGTATGCCTGTATAGTGTTTGCATGGACTTCCACTTTAAGTTATTTCTATATTTTTATATTATGGGTGTTCTCAACTCGTCTCTCTCTAATTGAAGCATGCATGAAGGAGTTCAAAGCAGGCACAATAGAGCTAGTAAGGGGATGGGTCAGAGATCTGACTTATTCTGGTGTGCCTGGAATTTTAGTTTAAGCTGATGGCGCGTACACGCGACCGGTTTTCCCGTCGGAATAAATTATGAAGGTTTTTCCGACGGAGTTCTGCTGAAACACACGGTCACACCAAAGTCCGATCGTCAAGAACGCGATGACATACAACACGTATGACGGGACTAGAAAAGGAAGTTTAGTAGCCAATAGCTTCCGTCTTGTACTTGCTTCAGAGCATGCGTCGTTTTTGGTCTGTCGGAACAGCATACAGACGAACGGTTTTCCCGATAGGAATTGGTTCCGCCGGAAATATTTAGAATATGTTCTATTTCTAGGTCCCTCAGAATTTTCGAAAAAAAATAAGTCAGATAGGGCATACACACGATCGGAATATACGATGAAAAGCTTCCATCTGACTGTTTCTGTCGGACATTCCGCTCGTGTGTACACGGCATAAGAAATTAAAATTTTAACTGAAGCCCAAACTTTGTTTAGGGTTAGGAAAAAAAAGGAAGCTTTAGATCCTGTGTGAGATTTTTATGTATTGTCTGTCCCTGGTAGATTGATTCAGCCTCTCGATTTTTCCTGATAAGTATGTGAATTTGAATAATATGCCCATTGTTCTAAGATAATTGTTTGGACTGCAATTGCTGTCTGATGGTAGCTTGCATGTTCATTTTAACAGAGGTTTCCTTTAAAGTGTATCTAAACAAAAAAAAAGAAAAATTCATATATTATTGTTATTATACAGAATTTATTTAGCGTCAACAGTTTGCGCAGAGCTTAACAACATGGGAGCAAACAGTACAGGTACAATACAAATCAATAGAGGCAGGGCTGGTGCAAGGATTTTTGACACCCTAGGCGAAACCTAATTTTGCTTCCCCATTGGCTCCACACAATTTGCCCTGCCCATGTGACGGGAGGTGGAGCTATACAGGAAGCATCGGCTTTGCTTCCTCCAGCTGCGCCTCTAGTTACATTACCAGTTGGACGGAGCAGCTGCCTGAAATTGAGTCATGCCACGTACACACGACGGGACTTTCGACAGGACTAGGTCCGACGGACTTTCGATGGACTAGGTCTGACGGACTTTTCCGAATGAACAGACTTGGCCACCCACAATCACACCAAAGTCCGACGGATTCAAACGTGATGATGTACGACCGGACTAGAATAAGGAAGTTCATAGCCAGTAGCCAATAGCTGCCCTAGCGTCGGTTTTCATCCGTCGGACTAACATACACACGAGCGGATTTCTCAATAGAAACTGGGTCCTGCGGCATTCCAGCAAAAAAAATTTGAAACATGCTCTATTTCTAAAGTCCGTCAGATTTTTGGACAGCAAAGGACCGATGGAGCCCACACACGATCGAATTGTCCAATAGATTCGCTCTGTCGGACCTTTGCTATCACAAAGTCCGATTGTGTGTACGTGGCATTAGTTACATGCTGTAGCCTGCAGAGCATGCAGATGCGGAGGGAAACCAGCAGCCGGGTCCTCCTAGGCAGCAGTGCACCCTAGGCGGCTGCCTAGTTTGCCTAGTGGTAACACCGGCCCCGAATACAGGAGGGATCAGAGGGCCCTGCTCGTTAGAGCTTACAATCTAGAAGGGAGGGTCAAGTGGAACAAACGGTAATAACTGTGGGGGATGGTCAGATGGAGAAATATATTGCCGCTTACTAGCACTTAGATGTGGTGACTGCATTCGTTTTCTTTTTCATGTTTTTATTATTTTCACCAGTTTCAATTTTAAGTAACACACTTCCTGTCTTAGGGTCACAACGTTCACTCAATATACTGTACCAATGAAGAAGAAGCATCATCACTCTAGGGCAGGGATATGCAATTAGCGGACCTCCAGCTGTTGCAGAACTACAAGTCCCATGAGGCATAGCAAGACTGACAGCCACAAGCATGACACCCAGAGGCAGAGGCATGATGGGACTTGTAGTTCTGCAACAGCTGGAGGTCCACTAATTGCATATCCCTGCTCTAGGGGGTACAGAACTGTTCTCTTCTCACTAGAAACAATGGGGGTTATTTACTAAAGGAAAATCCACTTCTGCAAAAGCCGCTCTAGTTCCGAGGGGGACATGCAAGGAAAATAAAAAAACAGCATTTTAGCTTGCACATGATTGGATGATAAAATATGCAGAGCTTCCCCTCATTTCAGATCTACCCCTTAGCCCTTGTACACACGGTCGGAGATTCCGACGGAATGTGTCCGATCGGACCGGTTTGTCGGATATTCCGACTGTGTGTGGTCTACAACGGACTGTTTCCGTCGGAGTATAACTTGTTGGTAAAATTTTCCGACAAAATGCTCCGATCGGACATACTCCGATCATGTGTAGAGAATTCCGATCGGACAAAGTGCCACGCATGCTCAGATCAAATTCCTACACCAAAGCTATTGGCTACTAGCGTGAACGTAGTCCCGTCGTAACAAAATAACGTAATCATGTCGGATTTTCCGACAACTTTGTCCGACCGTGTGTATGCAACAGTTTTGGACAAAATCCGTCAGACAAAATCCGACGGATTTGGTTGTTGGAATCTCCGACCGTGTGTACAAGGGCTTAGATTTAGAGTGACTGCACTTCCAAGTGCACTTGCAGTGCAAAGTAGATTTGCCTTTCGTAAATAACCCCCAATGTAACTTATGACAGTCAGTACAGGAAGAAAGCACAGGAAGTTATTAGCTTATTGGGTTTCTGGCAGAATGAACAAGTATCTATTTGCACTCATTGAATGTATATAATAAAATAATTTCACTGGTATACTTAACAGGTCCAAAATAAATAATAAATTAATTGTTGGGGTTTATACACACTTTAGTTTATCTTGTCCAAATTTGCACCTGGAAAGGACACCTTATGACTGGGAGTCAGCTGCTCAGATTCATGATGACATTTCAAGGCATGAGTGAAATGAGTCGTGTTTACATCACGTAGCAGATTCTTGTATTGTTTGCACACACAGGTCCTTCTGTGCGTCTGCGTGGCAGAAGTAGGTCAGCAAGAAATACAAGAAAGAACAACGGGCAAGGAGACAAGGTTGCAAACGGCTTCTGTAGCGTTATTTCTCAGTAAGGAATATAAAGCCCTGCCATTATGGATCCCTTCTGAAAAAGCTAAATTCTTGGCTATCAGGCTAATCCTTTGGGTAAATAATTTTGTGACTTATTGGACATTCACAGGGCCAGCAAAGTCATAGATACTGATCTGTTTTCCTGTTCCAACCAACAAACTCCGGGTTCTGATTTTCTCATGTCTTTTCCAGTCATGGATCCTCTTCAGTTTTGTTGTAACGCTGGGCGTTTCTGAATAATGCAGAGAGCAGCATTGATATCATGACTTCAGTACCACTGTCTGCATTAATTCCAATTGTGAGCTGGAAGTAGAAACAGTAAAACAATAAGTCCAGGGGGGCGGATACTTCTCTGAGAAATGCTGGGGAATATAATACCACTCTGTGACCGGTAAATCCTTGGTAGTAAAAGAAGCTCACATATACTCAGTAGAAACAGGTAGCAATGATGTTCCAATATCTGAGTTCCACAAGGTAGATCTTCCTTTGATATTATACAAGGGCCATGGTAATCAATCATTGTATTGATGCAATGTCACAGGTCCTCAAAGAAGACCCAAGTCTAGTGTAGGGGGCCACAATATATAACAAGTAGCATTGGTCAAGGGAATATAACAAACTGAAGAAGAATTACTCACTCCACCTATTAACCAGGAATAAGTCAGGCAGGGCAATCCTGATGGTCTATTCTCTCTGAAGCCATGTCAGGATCCTCAAAGAAATGAGCATTACCATTTTCTTCTACTCGCGGGCAAGCAGGACACAACATGGCGTACTTCACATGCAAAGCGCGCAATATTTTCATGACATCTTGGAGCCGGGATCTTTGTCATTGGACCTCGTTGGAGAAATTGGGATACACTGCCACATGCCTATGTTGGAAAGGAATATTACCCTTTTCTCTGGAGAGACGGAGGATTTTGTCCCGATCTCGAAAGTTGAGAAATGTGGCTCCCAGATCGCTCCCAGATACCCTGGAACGCCAATAGGCTCTGAAGAAGAGGGTTTGACCTTTGAAAGGCGTTAGCCAGCAGGGACCTGGTATTGGGTCCCCACTCCGGATTGGTGTTCCAGGGTATCTTGGAATGATTAGCCACATATGTGGCCTGTTTAGCGAATTGTACATTCACATTTGTGAGTAGACATTTTTTTTGTTTTTTTAACAATAAACTTGTGTTGGATAATGCACTAGGCCAGTGCGCCCTCTTTTTTCTTTTATCTGCTCACAGTGTGGCCAGGGCAAACCCCAGTCCTAGAGGGCAGCAAGGATTATCCACGTTCTACAAGGCAACACAGCCACTATTGAGCTGGTTCACTCATGCACAGGAGTATGTTGCTGTCCCAATACTTTTTGTAATACGTTGTATCACTGGGTCAAAAATTGGGGTATCTTAGCCCTTGTACACACGGTCGGAGATTCCGATGGAATGTGTCCGATCAGACCGTATTGTCGGATAATCCGACTGTGTGTGGTCTCTATCGGACTGTTTCCATTGGAATATCCGACGGACCAAGTTTTCCAACTTGTCTATAAAATTTTCCGACAACATGCTGTGATCGGACATACTCCGATCATGTGTAGCCTACGCCGACGGACAAAGTGCCACGCATGCTTAGATCAAATTCCTAGACCAAAGCTATTGGCTACTAGCCTGAACGTAGTCCCGACATAACAAAATAACGTCATCACGTTATGTACAATCGGATTTTCCGACAACTTTGTCCGACCGTGTGTATGCAACAGTTTCGGACAAAATCCGTCGGACAAAATCCAACAGATTTGGTTGTCAGAATGTCCGACCGTGTGTACAAGGGCTAATGAAAGCACACCTCAACCAGCAAGGATAGTGTGGCTGCCATTCAGAATGAATCGCACCATCACCAGTAGCATGCAGTTTGTGTTGCGGTATCACTCACAGGAGTGTGCACATTCCCACAGCACGATAATGTGAACTGGGCCCTGATGTCATTCAGTTGGGGTTTTCAGTTCCTTTTGTAGCCACAAATCACTTAACCAACTTCTTCTTGGCTGACGGTTTCCATTTACTCCATGGCATCGAACTACAGAAATATTCATAAAATAGTATTTAGTATCAAAAACAGTTTTCCTGACACCCCAGTAATTAAAGAAATACATCTGATTTATTCATAACACAAGCCAGGCTTAATCTGGTCCCTGTGACAAATTTTTCGAAGAAGTGTTATGAGAATAAAATATAAGAGAAATCCGGGACTTGTAATTGTTTCTGAGAAATATCTAAGTGTTGCTTGTTTCGAGAAATTAGCAAAATTAAGTTTATGGTTGCGCAATGTATTTATGAGCCTAACTCCTGTTAAGCTGCACTGTCCCATCATAGATATGAATGGGGCTCGCCTTCTGGTAAGGTACCCCACCACCTGCCCTCTGTTAGGCCTTTACAAACTTGTCTTCACGCAAACCGATTTATGATGCTTGTGGCATTGCTCAAAGCAAAAGAAGAGCCACTTCCCTGGATCCACAAGGAAATGGGTTTCCTGCAGGGCCATATACCAATCCAGTAGATAACACTTGTATGAACAGAGGGACCACTGCTGTCCCGACCAGCCCATGCAACAGAAAAGCGAGAAGGAAACTTGGCCTACATGTCCCCGCCAAACCACGCCCCTTTGCCGCGTTTTACCCCACCCACCGGGGCTTAGTCATTAGTGTCCTTATGTCTAAGCCCCAGTGGGCGGGGTCAAATGCATCAAAGGTCATGGTATGGTGAAGACATGTAGGCTGAGGCCGCTCTTCACTTTTCTGTTGTACAGGCTGGTTGGGAGAGCGGTGGGCGCTATATTTATACAAATGTTTTCTTCATGCCATTGGTTCACAGAGGTCCCAAAAAAACTTGTGTTTAGTAGGGGTGAACAAAATTTAGAGTTTATTTCCCTGAATGTATGGCAGAAATTAAGAGATTTTGGTGAGTTACTTTGTGGAACTAATAGAGAAATATAAATTAAAGTGACATTAAAGCTTAGTTTTTTTGTTAAACTAAAATATTAATTGTGTTATACTTACCTATTTAGTGTAATGGTTTTACACAGAGATGGCCCGATCCTCCTCTTCTGGAATCCCCCGCTAACATTTCTGGCTCCTCCTCTTCGGTAAATGCCCCTATAGAAAGACGCTTTCTATGGGGGGCACTCGTGCAAGCTTACTCCGAGCAGCCCTGTCTGCGTCTGTAGACACAGACAGGGCGGTTTGGCTCCACCCCCCGCTCCCTTGTCACATCATTCGACAATGACTCCCACTGCTATGAGTCTGCCCAGGGAGGAGCAGAACGTAGACTGGGAGAGCAAGAAGCAGCACTGGGATCTATTAATTTCATGTGCTGACAAGGAACATGCTGGAAGAAGGAGAAAGCAGAGGGAAAGAGAGATAACCTCATCCTTCTCCTTCACTGTCCAATCGATAGGTTGGGCTCAGAGGAAGTGTGTTGAGTAATGGAGGTTGGTGATGTTTTTAAAGTATGCCATAGGCCAGGGGCGTACCTAGAGCATTTGGCACCTGGGGCGGATCCTATATCTGGCACCCCCCCCACCATAAAATGTAAAAACACCCACCGTGTCCCTTGCATACCTCTGCATCCTTCAATATCTTTTTGTCACTACTGTGTACCCACCCTCTCCACAACTGCACCTCTGGACCCCTTTAAATTACACAGCACCCTGCACCTCTGGACCCATTTACATTACACGGGACCTTGCACCTAAGGACCTCTTTACATTACACAGCCCCCTGCACCTCTGGACCCCTTTACATTACACAGCACCCTGAACCTCCTGACCCCTTTACATTACACAGCGCCCTGCACCTCTGGACCCCTTTACATTACACAGGACCTTGCGTCTAAGGACCTCTTTACATTACACAGCAGCCTGCACCTCTGGACCCCTTTACATTACACAGCTCTTGTACCTCTGGATCCCTTTACATAACATAGCACCCTGAACCTCCTGACCCCTTAACATTACACAGCCCTTGTACCCATGGATCCCTTTACATTACACAGCACCCTGAACCTCTGGACCCCTTTACATTACACAGCCCTTGTACCTCTGGACCCCTTTACATTACACAGCACCCTGCACCCCTTTACATTACACGTCCCCTCACAGCTCTGGACCCTCTGCATGTTACACAGATCCCCTACAGTGCAGACCCCCCTCCCTACCATACAGACCCCCATCTACAGTGTAGACCCCCCTACAGTACAGAATCCTCCCCTACAGTGCAGACCCTCCTACAGTACAGACCCCTCCACCCTATAGCGCAGACCCCCCCCCCTACAGTGCAGACCCTCCTACAGTACAGACCCACCCCCCTACAGCGCAGACCCCCCTACAGTACAGACTCCCCTACAGTACAGAATCCTCACCTACAGTACAGACCCCCCTACAGTGCCGAATCTTCCCCTACAGTGCAGGACCCCTTCTACAGTGCAGGACCCCCCTACAGTGCAGGAACCCTTCTACAGTGCAGGACCCCCTACAGTGCAGGACCCCTTCTACAGTGCAGGACCCCCCTACATTGCAGACCCCCCTACAGTGCAGGACCCCTTCTACAGTGCAGGACCCCTTCTACAGTGCAGGACCCCCCTACAGTGCAGGACCCCCCTACAGTGCAGACCCCCTACAGTGCAGGACCCCCCCTACAGTGCAGGACCCCCTCTACAGTGCAGGACCCCTTCTACAGTGCAGGACCCCCTACAGTGCAGGACCCCCTACAGTGCAGACCCCCTACAGTGCAGGACCCCCCTACAGTGCAGGACCTCTTCTACAGTGCAGGACCCCCCCCCCTACAGTGCAGGACCCCCCCTACAGTGCAGGACCCCTTCTACAGTGCAGGACCCCTATAGTGCATGACCCCTTCTATAGTGCATTAACCCCTTCTACAGTGCAGGACCCCTTCTACAGTGCAGGACCCCCCTACAGTGCAGGACCCCCCCTACAGTGCAGACCCCCCCTACAGTGCAGGACCCCCCCTACAGTGCAGGACCCTCCTACAGTGCAGGACCCACCACAGTAAAGAACCCCCCTACAGTGCAGGACCCCTTCTACAGTGCAGGACCCCCCTACAGTGCAGGACCCCCCCTGCAGACCCCCTACAGTGCAGGACCCCCCTACAGTGCAGGACCCCCCCTACAGTGCAGGACCCCCTACAGTGCAGGACCCCCTACAGTGCAGACCCCCCTACAGTGCAGGACCCCCCCTACAGTGCAGACCCCCCCTACAGTGCAGGACCCCCCCTACAGTGCAGGACCCACCACAGTAAAGAACCCCCCTACAGTGCAGGACCCCCCCTACAGTGCAGGACCCACCACAGTAAAGAACCCCCCTACAGTGCAGGACCCCTTCTACAGTGCAGGACCCCCCCCTACAGTGCAGGACCCCCCCTGCAGACCCCCTACAGTGCAGGACCCCCCTACAGTGCAGGACCCCCCTACAGTGCAGGACCCCCCTACAGTGCAGACCCCCTACAGTGCAGGACCCCCTACAGTGCAGACCCCCCTACAGTGCAGGACCCACCACAGTAAAGAACCCCCCTACAGTGCACAGCCTCCCCTAAGGACCCATAGTGTACCTGGAGCCCAAGGCAGCGGCATTGCAGGGTGGAGGTGCGAGCAGCACCCGAGTGGAGTGACACCTGTCGGCTCAGTGATCCGGGACCCGGCGCAATAATCCCATTCTCTCTGTGGTCACGTGACTCACGTCGCGCCGTTCTGATCAGTCTCGGGCAGCGGCTGTCACTCACAGCAGAGTGAAGCCGCCTCCCCCTCCTTGTCTACACAGTGCTGTGCATGCAGGAGGAGGGGGAGGCGGCTTCAATCTGCTCGGCTGTGAGTGACAGCCGCTGCCCGAGACTGATCAGAACGGCAGCACGACGCGACCACAGAGAGAAGGGGAGCCGGGTCCCGGATCACTGAGCCGGCAGATGTCACTCCACTCGGGTGCTGCTCGCACCCCCCCCCCCCTGCAATGCCGCCCACTGCCAGTGCCTCGGGCTCCTCTGTGTGGGCTGCGAACCCGAGGCACGGCGCTGTCTGACACTTCAGTTGCGGAGAGGGGGGGGGGGCGCTGGCCTGACACCCCCCCCAGTGTGTGGCACCCGGGGCGGCATGCCCCCCCGCCCCCCCACTTAGTACGCCCCTGCCATAGGCTTTACTTAGCACCTTAAGGGTTCCCGAAGCTCATTTTAACTATCCTGGACCTGCTCATACACCAGGGAACAGCTCCTTATTAGTCTCATTATTTAATGTGTGTCTTAAACTATTGATTTTTTTACAAACAAAATGCTTGTATTCATCTCAGTTCTGCTGATCTTCTGCAGCCACTTCCTGCCTACATGCACTTCAATGATGGCTGCATGGCATCTCTCAGGGTTGGTTTCCTGGTGAAAACAGTGGACCAGCAGATGACTGTGTGAAAGGGTGACAACGCAGGAGCACAATTAGGGGGTAGGAACAGAGCATTAGGGCTTTTTTCCTTCAGACAATAGGTGTAGGACCTCCCCTCTTCTGAGTCTCCCTTCGTCTCTGCCCCTACCCACCTCGGAGAACTGTCTCTTCACTCCACCCACTTCCCACTATCGCCCCTTTTAGAGAATACAGGACCAAGTATCATTTTGTGCTACTAAGTAATTTGTATGGAATTCAATAGACCTCACCCCAGCAACATTAGACCCCACCGCAGCAACAATAGATCTCCCACATAACAACAGACCTGCCCCCCGCCAACAATGGACCCCCTGCAACAAAATACCACCCCAGAAACAATAGACCCCCACCAGCAACAACAGACCTCTTGGCAGCCAGCATAAATAAATTCTCCAGTAGCCGGAAACAATAGATAAAAAGAAAAAAACTCTAAGCGCAATTATTTGTGTACATGGAGTAATATAGCAGGCAATATGAGAGCAATAATGGCTCAATAGTCCATACAGCAACAGTTCTTAGGGTGAGGTGTCCTCAGAGAAAAGCCAGCTCTGTAGAAGGAGCTGATGCCTGTAGAAGCATAGCTTCTTCTATCCAGTTGTTCCTCCCCTGGTGTCTCTTTGCTTCCTGGTGATGTCATCTCCCTGCGATCCACGGTGGCTCAGACCAACTTCCTGGTGGCCACAGGATGGATTGAGGCTCCCTCAGTCATCTGGCAGATCCGTGGTTGCTCATTTTGGATGCCGATCTACACCTGCTGACACCTGCATTTACAGATGAGCCTGTTTTTATGTTATTTCTTCAAAGTGCATTACTTACTTTGCCAATAAATCATATCTAATATACTACACTCAGGTTGGCGCGTCCCGTGTCCCCCAGCCAGAAACAATAGACCTCTCCCTCAACAGTAGATCCTTCCAACAATATAAGACCTCCACACAAAAATAGATCCCCACCAGCAAAGATTCCCCAGAAGCCAGCATCAATAGACCCTCCAGCACACCCCGCACTCCTTGCTTTAAAATACATTTCAGTGCTCAAGGTGCTGGAACTGGAAAAAAGCCCTGCAGAGCGTCATCATCCTAGCATGGAAAGTGCCTGAACAAGTAAATCTGCTTCATGACACTGGTGAATCTGCCTCCATTCTTATATTCTTGGTCTTTAAAGTTTGCAGGGCCCTCTGTAGATGGTCGCTGATTGCCGTCATGTATTGGCAGCATAGTATGTACTGTGGCCTTCTAAAGCCTATCAGTAACTTGTGTCAATAGGCTTACCAGGTGGGCTTTTTTGGTGGTTAGTTCCTCTCCCCTGATGCTTGGCCGATTAATTTAATTAATTGGCCAAGCAGGTCACAGTAGGCCCAATTAATGCCTACTGTGACCTGATGATTATCAGGATTTGTGTAACATGCAGAAATTCTCTATTCAGAAGAATGCTACGTGTATAATAACCTTAGAAAGGAAGGTCATTTATGTTAATTGAAATATATTGCATGTTTGTGACATGTGGAGGTGTCATTATTAGTGACACAGCGACAGTTTCTGAAGTATGTACTCACCCAGCCCTGATTTATATGGATTTTTGTCCCTCCCTCTCATATTAAAGATCATTTTCTGTCCAGTGTGGCACGTCCCAGTGTCTGTTACAATCCCTTGCTAAAAGTTGATTCTGATCAGACATGAACATTTTATTTTCATGCTGTGGGAACTCCTCCTTAGTACTTAGAGCAGTGGTTGTCAAATTATGAGCTATAGGGGGTCTCAACTGCAGCCCCTGACATCACCAAAGGGCCGCACAGAAATGCTCAATATACATAATGCTTGAGAAGACTGTCAGAGACTGCATATGTAATAGAAGAACTAATAGTCATACTGTGGATATGCTACATTTTTGGCTGGTGATAAGACAAAACAAACTGGGAACATGATACATGAGGCTAGTGGAGATCCCTGCTATCACCGCTAATCAATGTTCCCACTAAAGATGAGGTCCAAGGGCCGCACATCATAGACCAAAGAGCCACATGCAGCCTCAGGCCTTGGACTTGGAGGCTCCAAAGATGTCCATCAATAGGTAGACTGAGGTGCCCAAGATTTATCTCCCAGTTTACAACTGATTTGGAGGCTTTGGCCAAATTTGCAAAATATGAATTGTTTTGGAGGGAGCCAACTGCATCTTTAGGGTTGGAGATCGCGCTGGACTGACTAATTTAGTTGTGGGTCTATGGGTGGGTAATGGTGGGGGCCGGTTGGAAGAGTTCTCTGCCAATGATTCCTGCCTTAACTTAACAGAAAGGTGGTGGTAAGCCCTTTTTGGGGGCTTGGGCTGCTACCTCTGGGTACGGCCTTAAGGTAATTTTCGCATTTATTTGTAAAGGTAGGTAAAAAGGAACACCCGATATCCAATGAAATGCAAGTTGGAAGGTGAATTTAGGATTGTTTATATTGAAAGTAGCGACAAGTGATCAAGCCACCGCGTTTTTGGGGGAACAGAGACTCCCCCCTCCCTCAGGGCTATTGCTGTATGCTAATGATGAATGGGGAAGTATCCCAAACGTATGCGTCTGTGACAGCAGAATCGGAATGGTGAATGTCTGCCATGTTTCAAGAGGCAGCGTCGCCTTTATTTTGAGGTGTCATATACCTGGTCAGCGGCCGAAGTGCTGGGAGAGATTCCCTTGCGGCTGAGCGCAGAGTGCCCTGAAGGTGGTAACAGGGAGTGAAATGCTCAAAGAAGCAAGGGTTGCCAGCTGCGACAGGCTGAATTGATGAGGAAATGTCTGCTAGATGGTGACTGACGAGCAGGATGCGCTGCTGGGCAGGAATCCCTCAGATGTACCAATTGAGACTTGGCACAAGGGAGAGCCAGGAGCAGGGTCCAATGAAATGCAAGTTGGAAGGTGAATTTAGGATCGTTTTTATTGAAAGCATTTCATGTTTTTGGGGGAACAGAGACTCCCCCCTCCCTCAGGGCTGTTGCTGTATGCTAATGATGAATGGGGAAGTATCCCAAACGGTTGTGTCTGTGACCTCGAAATCGGAATGGTGAAATGCTCAAAGAAGCAAGGGTTGCCAACTGCGATAGGCTGAAGTGATGAGGACATGTCTGCTAGATAGTGACTGATGGCAACTTGTGGATCAGACTGCTGGCTTTAAATAAGGCACTGGGTGCCAGGATCGGTCACGCAATGCATGCACGTTTGCGCATCAATGTTCGCGGCCCTGTGCATATGTGCATTCGCACCGGCAAACGCCTGAGTACCTGTAATCTGTGAACTTGCTTATTATTATTAGCAGATTTGCCCCGTTCTTCATTGAAACATTCTCTGACAGGAGGACAGTTAAAAAGTTGTTTAGGGGTCATATATTGAGACTGGAGATTGTTAGTTTATGGCACCATTCAGGTCAATAAGGTCCCAAGCAGCACTGGAGAAAATTTCATTGAGCAGGTTGTCAACACCATAGGAAGCAGTGGGAAGAAAGGCACATAAACATCCTGAATAATTTGTGGCAAAGCTTGCAATGGTTACTTTGGTGTCTTGTGTTTACAAGGGGATCAAAAATCAACACAGATAGAAGAAAAAAAAACCCCCATAAAACAGCAGGACACCAAACTCCAAACTGGTATGGGATACCATACCAACTGTGTGCAGATAAAGCCTAAGCAGGGCCCAAAGCCTGCGCCTCAAGTCCTGTAAAAGAAAATAAGTTATAAACCATTGATGAAATTAGGAAAAGTAGACAAAAGAAATGCATGGGACACAAAGTCTTGTACTGTTCCAGTCCAGACGTTTTGAGGGGAAAGCCAGGTGGCAGCCTAGGACATTAGAGAGACTTCCACTTATGTGTTTCAGGTCTCAGCTCCTTCATTAGAGTCACTCTTTCCCTAATTTCCTTCCATGATACTGTATGGTAGGGCACAGATGTGCCCGCTGCCTTCTGGGACCTGTGTATGTGTCCCAGAAGATGAGCTGGTCATTCACAAAGCACCACGCGACTTGCGCATGCACAGTAGGAAACCAGCTGTGAAGCCTGAAGGCTCCACTGCCGGTTTCCCTTAGTTGGAATGGCAGCACCTGCACCAGAGCCAGTGGATGAATCGGCCTGGGGGCAACATCGTGGGCTCCCTGGACAGGTAAGTGTTGTAGTTGTTCCCCTGGCTGGAACAGCTAGTTCCCCTGGCTGGCTACTAGGTGTTCCTAAAGGAGGAGCATGAGCTGTGAGTTTAGGAGTCACTGGGGTTAAATTATAACCCTGACCTATGGCAGGAACCATGAATCGGACAGAGACAAAAAATGCTGTAAAAATCATACCTTTTAAAGCAGGGTTCCAGCCACAAATGTTTTCCTTCTTTAAAGTCAGCAGCTACAAGTACTGTAGCTGCTAACTTTTACTAAGGACACTTACCTGTCCAGGGAGCCCACGATGTCGCCCCCAGGCTGATTCGTCCACTGGCTCTGGTGCAGGTGCTGCCATTCCAACTAAGGGGAACCGACAGTGGAGCCTTCAGGCTTCACAGCCGGTTTCCTACTGTACATGCGCAATTCGCGTGGCACTTTGTGAATGGACAGCTCATCTTCTGGGGCACATACACAGGTCCCAGAAGGCAGCAGGGGTGAAGGAGGAGGACTTGCCACAGAAGAGGACATGATGTCCGGCACCACGGCCGAGCTAGGACAGAAGTACACTTAGTACTTCTAAAAAGGTATGAAAAAAACATACATTTATAGATATCCAAAAACAAGAGGTGGAGGGGTGGTCTTTAGTTTAAGACCACCTTGTAAAAGTGGGTGGAACTCACTTACTAATAGTAAAGTAGTCAAAACATAGCCAGGGTTCGGTAGCCAAAGCGGGTAGTCAGAACAAGCCAGTAAATCGGGAAGCCAGAGATCAGCGTAGTTGGAGGCAGCAGACAGGATCAGGAACCAGAAGTGACATCAGCCAGGCAAGTCTTCAACAGGAGCACAGCAGAGAGTCTCTAGAGATGACTTTTTTATATTTTGCTATTGATTCAGTAAACTATTGAAAAGACATTCTTCTAGTGTGGACTGCTTCTTACACCTACCTATATGGGAACATCTGTTAGAAACAGCACTTTGCGCTGGGGCACCAGTAGGGGGTTAGAATAGTGCAATGGTGTCCTAGTCAAGCTAGGCTGGGTCATTCTCATGGTGTTTTCCTTCTAGTTGTTATACTGGGAGCCCCAAGCTAGAGGCCACCAGTGTGCCATGTGGGTCGCCCAGCCTGGTCTTAATGGGTTAAAGAGCAGACACGCCCCCCCAGCTACACTTACAGCACCAAATAGCAGTTTAATTAACAATCCTGCAGTGCATTTCAGCATTCGAAGGACTGTCCCTGATTTGGAGCAAAGTCCCTCTGTGCCTGTTTCTACCTCATTTGTCCCTCGTTTTGGTCTGATATATGTAGTTGTATATAAAATAAACTATTCATCTTTCAAAAAGTGTTTCCCAGTGCTAAAACTTTCATCCTATTTCCAAATTGCTGCATTTGGAAATTTCAAAAGCCAGTATAAAGGAATAGTAGTGATAAAAAAAAGCACTTGTGGGTTTTATGTAATAAATTGGATGAAGTTCTGTGCAATCTGGTCCTCTCCTGGGAAATCTACTCATAGGTAGAGTTGCATGTTATGGTGCTCTTATATATCTTAGACACTCAAACAGCAAGATCTCCCTGACATATTTCCTGACTCTGTTCATATGAGAGGTTTTGTCCAGTCCCAACCATGCCTACTTTTTATACTACACCTGTAATGAGGAGGGGAGGAGCTTTTCCTCATTTTAAAGTAAAACTTTAGTCAGAAGATTAAAGAGGAAGTAAACCCTGATGGGTTTACTTCCTCTTTTTTTCCCTGCAAAGGTAAAGCATAATGGACTACTATGCATCGCATAGTAGCTCATTATGTGTCACTTACCTGACACAGGAGCCAGCGAAGTCGCCGCTGTCCCCTGTAGTCCGCCGCATCCATGTTGCTGGTGGCGTCTCGCAGCTCCGACGAATCACAGCGGCACAGCCGCGATGACGTCACTCCCGCGTATGCGCACGGGAGTCGCGTCTCGCAGCTCCGCTGCTGCCATACGGCGAAGCCGCGATGACGTCACTCCCGCGCATGCGCACGGGAGTCGACAAATTAGGCAAATCCATTCTTGGATTTGCCGCATTTAGTGCGCCTGCGCGCCGCTGTCTACGGCGCATGCGCCGTAGACAGCGGTGCCCATTTTCGGGCAAATATCTCCTAAACCATATAGGTTTAGGAGATATTGCTTGGACGTACAGATAAGCCTTAATCTAGGCTTACCTATAGGTCCAAGTTGTTTGGAAGGGTTTACTTCCTCTTTAAGTCCTGCTAGATCACACTTCAGTCTGGACCCTTTTGCAGGTATCGCTATATAAAACATTAAAGCGGTTGTAAACCTAGGAAGAAAAGAAAAAGAAGAAAAACCTGCAATACAAAGGCATAATGTGCTAATATGCATAGCATAATAGCACATTATGAAATACTGACCGAAGCTCCATCCTTTCTTCTGAAATCACAGGCTCCTGCGCTGTGAGTAGCCGAAGCCACAATGACATCATCGGGTGCGGGAGTCCTCGGTTTCGGCAAGGAGCTCTGAAGTTCTGACAGCAATGGCTGCATTTGTATTTAGCCCCCTTTACTCTGATACCCCTAACTAAAATCTAGTGGAACCAATTGCCTTCAGAAGTCACCTAATTATTAAATAGAGTCCACCTGTGTGTAACTTAATCTCAGTATAAATACAGCTGTTTTGTGAATCTTTCAGAGGACCTTAGCAAACAAACAGCATTATAAAGGCCAAGGAACACACCAGACAGGTCAGGAATAACGTTGTGGAGTTGTTTAAAGCAGGGTTATGTTATTAAAAAAATCTGCCCTTTATGGAAGAGTGGCAAGAAGAAAGCCATTGTTGAAAGAAAGCCATAAGAAGTCCTGATTGCAGTTTGGGAGAAGCCATGTGGTGGACACAGAAAACATGTGGAAGAAGTGTGATGGATTAGAACTATAAATCAGTTCTTGGTTATCTGCTGCTATTCCTAATTAAAAAGTATAAATGTGCATGCACATTAGAAGTAAACACTCTCTGAGACATGTTCAGCTCGGGCTACTTCTAAATACTGATTTATTCGTGGGCGGTGTTAATATTTTATACAGAAAGATACGTCATTGCTATGTCAGTCTAATTGGTACATCTCATTGGTTACAATACAAGAGAAATGAAGAAACTTGATGCTTGAAGTTTGGTTGAAACTGGTTCTGTTATCTCAAATGAATTCTTCTAACGCGGGGGATGTGGGGGGTAGACACCATCTTGGCTCCGAACATAAAGTCAATCTGTATACTACATAATAAGTAAGGAACATGTATACACATAAGCAAATAGACATTTTCTGATTATCATTATGTACATTGGATTCCTTAACAGTCCCCCCTAAAATGGCTATTTTCTTCTGTCCCTCATCTAAAGGTCCTACTCACCTGGCCCATTCTCCTCAGCAACTCTTTTTAGCTGTATATAGAGTTAGGCAGCAACTAGTTCACTACCCCCCTCGATACAGCTGGAGAAGGGCAATCAGGTGCTATCTACCCCTATAACCCTAGAGGATTGTGAGATTTTGGACAGGGAGTGACTGTAGAGGAGTGAAGGGTTTGTCATCCTCCATCATAAGAGGGTCCTCTTATTCTTAGTGGAGAAATGTAGGTGGGCTGTTGTCTACAGCCTTGCTCATTAACTTCTTTACGAAAGGTAGAATACAGCATACAATTGGGGGGTAAAAGAACCAGGATTATTAGTACCGTTACCCCTATCTGGGCGAGCACCTTCTGCCACCCACTCATCCAGCTAAAATATTGATCCCATGGGTCTGTAATACCGGAGTTCTTCTTCAACTCCAATGACAAATCTTCTAATTTCTTTATAGCTAAAGTTACTTTACCATTTGGGCCGATATTATCAGGAATGTAGGTGCAACAGGTCCCCGTTTTTTTTCTATCATTTTACAGACACTTCCTTTCTCAGCTAACACCATGTCTAAGGCCACCCGGTTCTGGAATGTCATGTAGGAAGTGGGGGGTAACTGGTCAGCAATTCCCTGGAGGGCATCTTTAGTGTAATTCACAAATCTTTGTTAGTTATAGTATATGTAATTGATCCAATCTACATTCTTGTTCAGTTATTATCAGGATCAAAGACTCAAAACCAACTTTTACCTGATCCCTGGCTTTGAATTCATCAGGGACCCCCCTTGGGACCCCTATAGCATCTATGTACACATGAGGGTCAAAGCTTCCAGAGAGAGCTGCTCGCTTCCTCCTGTGACTGTGTGCTGGGTCAGTGTATGTATCAGGGGTATCTTCTGCTAGGATATGGAGGGGCATAATCACCTTTTCAAGGGCACATTCACCGGTCCAGATACCCTCTAATCTGGTCCTATGTTCCAACCCACTGTCCCTCCCAGGAACCACAATTCTGGCCCCAGTAACTGTCTGTAAAACACACATATTACCATCAGGGATGTCTCACCTTACCAATGGCATTGCCATGAAAGAGTCAAACGGACAAGGTACTATGTCACAGTAATCAAAGGTAAAGGTGGTCACATGTATACCTGAAGAGTTGTACCAAAATGTAATTATGTTATAATTTTTTGTGATGACCACCTCCTGAGCCTCCCCCCTAGACCAAACAGGAAAAGGATATGCAGCATGGTCGTCATGAAGTGGGCGGGATCTTGTCCTCGGGGGTGGAGCTTTCTTGCAGTGGGAGGCGTGTATTCAGGTATTCTTCCCGGCCAATTCCACTGAGGTGGCTGTGGTCAGCAAAACTTGGAATGGACCATCATATCTGGGTTCAAGAGAATGTTGTCTCACAAATTTCTTTACCAGCCCCCAATCTCCAGGCAGTAGTTGGTGTGTTCCTGTATCTAATTCAGGATCTGGAATGGAAGAAAACACCTGGACATGCATTTGGGTTAATTCTCGTGATAATGCGGTTACATAATTAGTCAACACATCAGATTGCAACTGTAACTGTTGTGGAAAGTGACAGCCAAGTCTGGGGGCTGAACCAAACTAAATTTTATAAGGAGATAGGGCATATTTCCCCCGGGGTGTGTGTCTGACACTGAACAGGGCAATGGGCAAACTGTCTGGCCGACTCATGTTAGTCTTTTGGGCCATCTTTAACATCCTGTTTTTCTAGTGTCCCTTTCATCCTTTCTACCTTCCCGCTACTTTGAGGGTGGTAAGGGGTGTGTAGAGCCAACTGAACCCCCAGTGCTGCCCTAATCTTTTGTAAGGGTTGCTGTGAAGGCTGGGCCTGATCGCTCTCTATCACCTCTGGGACCTCAAATCTACATACTATCTCACTCAGTACTTCCTTAGCTGTGGTCCTGGCAGTCATGTCCACCTCCACTAGGGCGTATTCGAATCTGTCACTCCTTTGACATTTGGGAGTGATCAATTTGTATCCTCTGGAAGGGGTATAGAGCTTTTGCCAGGTGCTTCTTCTGTGCCTTTTCTGTACATTCTGGGTTACATTTGTTGCAGATAGTGCATGATCTGCAGAAGTTGTTGGTCAATGAAGTAACTCATAAGTTCATAAGAGTCTTTGTCAAGTGGGCAGTTCCATTTCCCCATTGCACCATGGCTGGGTACATACTCCTGGGTAGACAAGGCTTCTTGCTGCACTCGAATAGTCCATCTCTGAGAGTTCCTCCTCTCCGTTTTCCAGCTTATCTTCTCATCCAGACTTGCTACTTCCTGTAATTATTTCAGATAAACTCTGTCCACTGGGAGAGTCTGTAGGGTATGCACAGGGTGGTCTTCTTCTACCACCCTGCTGTCCACTTCCCGTGGAACACTGCCTGTCTGTTTGGCAGCTGAATCGTCTAGATTGCCTCGAGCTTCCTTGGAGTTTAGTTTGTCGTGTGCTTTACTTTAGAATAGTCACTTGGGTTGGGAGAAGCAGGGCGTCCATCAAGTCCTTGATGGCTGAGCTGTTTCACAGGTGTTCCTGCAGCCATCAGGAACCCTCTGTCCTTCCAGATAACACCAAAATCATGGGCAACGCTGTAAGCATATCTTGAGTCCATATGAATGTTGGCTCTTTTTCCCTCTGCCAATTTACATGCTGTAGTAAGTGCTTGCAGCTCTGCCACCTGTGCAGACATCACCGGCGGTAAGGTTTCAGTTTGGAGAACCGAGTTTTCAGTGGTGACCTGGATCCTGCAGGGGTATTTCACTCACGGTGGGGAGATGCGTGGTTTCCAGCCGCATTCGTTCGATGCAGTTATGGGGTGACAAGTCAAGACTCGACTCCTCCTCCTTACCCCCCTCGAGAAGTGGAAGAAGGGTGGTAGGTTTCGGTGTTTGACAACGTAATAGAGTAATGCTGTCTAGAAGGTAGAAACACAGGAGTCTCAAGTGTCTGGCAATGGACAGATGTTTCGGCTGGATCTTGGTGGAGTATGGGAGCAATGTCATGGGAGCAAGCAGAACGAGGCAGAGTCCGAGAGCCAAGTCCAAAGTTTTGTCAAACAAGGCTTGTGCAGCAAAGACAGCTCGCAGACACGATGGGCCTCCTCTTGCTATCGCATCCAGCCGACAGGAATAATATCCTATAGGGCGTAGGCAGATGCCGTGTGATTGGGCGAGTACACCTGTAGCATGTCCCAGATGTTCGGATACAAAGGGCTTGAACGTTTTGTCGTAGTCTGGGAGCCCTAGCGCCAGAGATGGTGTGCTTGAAGGCCTCAAAGTTGGATATTGCTTCAGGAAACATCTGGAAGGGGTCTGCTTTCAGGGCATCATACAAAGCTTGCATCAGTAGGGAGCCTTCTGGAATCCATGCTCTGCAATAGGAAATTAGTCCAAGGAAGGAATGAAGGGGCTTCTGGCCTTGTGGCAGTGGGATGTCAGAGATTGCTTACACCCTGTCTTCAGTGAGGTGTATTGTCCCATGGGACAAGACAGTGTCCAAGAACAATTACAGATGTTGAGCACCACTGCAATTTGGGCTTTGAGGCTTCGCAACCCTGTGTGGCAAGATAGCCCAACTGGCTTTCTGAGGTGACTTCAACAGTGGGTAAGTCAGCTGCACAGTGGAGAAGGTCATCAACATATTGGAGGAGAGTCACTTCCAGGTGATCCTCTTGTTATATGTCAAGGATGATAGCCATAGCGTTTGCAAACTAGCTTGGAGAGTTCTGTGCCCCTTTTTGGCATAACTTTCTGGGTACGTTGCTGCTTCTTTTCGTGGGAGAAGGCAAAGAGGTACCTGCAGGAAGGATGCAGGGGTACACTGTAGAATGCATTTGCCAGGTCCACCACAGTGAAGTACTCAGCCATTGGAGGTACAGCTGATAATAAGGTATGTGGATTTGGCACAATTGGGGTGTCCAACACTGTGACTTCGTTAATTGCTCGCAGATCCTGCACCATCCTGTATCTGTCAGGTTCTCCCTTAGGTGTTTTCTTCTTGACAGGAAAAAGAGGTGTATTACATGGTGAGGTACAGGGGATCAAGGCCCCATTCTGGACCAAGGCAGCTACATGTTTCGAGATAGCTTCTGATTGCGCCAACTTAAGTGGGTATTGTGGTTTCCGGGCAATGATGCGCCCTCTTTGAGCTTGACTGAAACTGGTGGCACTTTTAAGTGACCAATGTCTTCCGGGCCTGTGGACCATAGACACGCAGGAATTCTGTCAAGTACTTCTTTTGGTATTGAACTTGGAGTTATTGCTTCATGAAGTGTCATCAGGAGAGGCAGAGAATACAAAGCAGATGAGTCTTCCAAGGATAGGGGAGTATGTAACTTCACCCCCCCTATAGGTGTGAAAATGATTGACGCCTGTAGTCTGGACAGCACATCAGCTCCTTGTAGATTCAAGGGACATGTAGAGGACACCACAAATCTGGTAAGCAAATCAGGAAATGTCCTCACTTGGAGAGGCTCAGTGAGTGGACTGGAGCGGGGCACCCCATCCACTCCCACGCAGGAAACATCAATAGTGGAAAGGAAAGAATTATCAGGCAGGTCCTCAGCCCTCAACACACTCCTGGCTGCACTCATGTCAATGAGACAAGTGGTAGGTTTTCCTTGTATAGGTAACGTGATCTTTTCTAGGGGTCCCCCAGTCTCATTTGAGGACACTGTCATAAGGGGTGACACGGGTTTTCTCATTTCCTAGCATGAGTTGGGGCGTGGTGGTGAAGGTACATGTCCACGTTGCCCTTCGCGGGGATCCCTGTCATGTCTCAGATGTCTTGGGGCTCTGCATACTCTTCTGATGTGACCCCGCTTCCCACAGTTGTAACAGATGATCTTTTCCCTGGTATTGGGCAGTGGTGGTGGACGAGTGTAGGCAGGATCTTCGTCTTGTGTTACCATGAGGGGCTTTGGTTTTTTTTCCTTTTTGGTTTTCTATCCCTCTGGCCACCAACAGTAAATTGGACATTTTCATTGAGCGATATTCAGGGCGGGCCACCATCAGGCTTTTTTCTGATATCCTGTCTGAGTCCTGAGACAAAAGCAGATGATAACACGTGTGTGTGTGTCTTTTCATAGAGGGAGAAGCCCAGATGTTCAAAGGCCTGTATTAGTCTAACATGATACTTCTCCACAGACTCCCCTTTATCTTGGGCAATATCTTGGATTGTGGTGGTCTGATCTGCCAATTTCTCCTTTGCCCAGTCGCGGAGTTGTGCACAGAACTCCAAGCCTGAGGTATAAGAAGTGGCACTTGCCAGGCAGGCATCATTGAAGGCTGTCTGCATGACAGGCCAAAAGACATGTCCTGCTTTAATTTGGCATAGGCTGATCAAGTCTCTCCAGGCAACTGAGTAAGTTTCCTGTATCTGCACTATCCTGCGGTAGAAGGGCATTGGCTGTTTCTCTGGGTCAGGCAGACTTGTCACTAAGGTTTCTGCTTGTGATGGGGTAAAAGCGACATACATCACCAGTGCCCCTTCTGGTAACCGAGACTGGTGTTGAGGCGGGGGCTGAGAATGGGCACTGTTTCTCATGGTTGTCAGCATATGTTTGAGATCCTCTCGGAACTGTGAGTCCGGAGCCGGATTAGGGGTTAAATCAGCAGGTGGCCTTGCTGCCTGTTGTTGGTCTTCCCACTCGGACGCTTCTTCATCATTAACATATCCGGCAAGTGAAGGTAGTGCTTCCATATTAGGGAAGACAGGTGTGTGGTAGGAACCATCCTGGTTTAAAACGGGAAGAACTGGGTATAGGCCATGGCTGGGCCTATTGGGTGTACCAAGATGGCCGCCGGCAGGAAGTGCACAGGGCTGTGCCTGAAGTGTGGGCTTGGGTGTACCAAGATGGCCGCCACTGGGAGTGGTCACAGTGGGTTGTGCTCGGGTTGGGGTGGTGAGAAGGGAGTGGGCGGTACAGCCACATTAACTCTGTGATACACATACATAGTACAATTTGCATCTTTCTTGATTTCCTCTTCTACCCAACCCTCTTTGCAATGTCCTTGCCATCCTGAACCATGCTTCTGCCACATCCAATAAGCCGTTATCACACATAGCGCCTCTTTTTTTTCTGTTATCAGCACATGCCATTCCTCTGCTTCTTGCAACATCTTCTCTCCTCTTCTAATATCACATTCTAGCATTCCCTTCTCTCTCTCTCTCTCTTTTTTTTTTATTTCTTTCTTCGGACGGCTCAAGAGGAGAATACAGGCAACAAATTGGTTAATACTCCTCTGACTGCTGTCTTATCAAAGAATTCCTAGGGTGGGGGCTTGCATCCCTGCGAGAGATCTGTCTCCTAGCACACTCCTGACTATTCTATCTCTTCGAGGGTCAAAACTAGCACGTCAGAGGTGGTGTGGAGCAGTGGCTTATGGCCCAACTGAATCTCCAGGTAGCCACCTTCTCTCCAACCCTCTTCGTGTATATCAAACAGTAATGGACAAATACACACACAGGACATGACACCTGACACTCTTTGAACTGTAAAGATAGCTCTCGGGAAAAGCTCACCTGAGTCACAAGACTGCCAAATTCCAGCTAGCCTTCTTTCAAACTGCCCTAATTCACAGTTTGAGATAAACCCTCAGGAAAGCTTTCCCGAGCAGAACATTCATAGACGTTTCGCAAGGCTGCCACATCCGCAAGTCTTCTTTCAAACTGCCCTCATTCACAGTTTGAGATTAACCCTCAGAGGTCCTACACAGCCAACCTCGAGTAACCCCGTCTATAAATGCCTGCAGAATTCCACCCCACCACTAGAGGTAGAATCTAGGGGTGAGGATGGACACACGCCTGCAGCTGCACTTTCAGTCTGCTAAATTTGCAGCCCTTCAGAATGACAGACACTGAACAGATAATAGTCAGCAGAAAACCATTAGCAGGTTCGTTAAAACGGCTTCAGGCGAGAAATAAGTTACCTGCCTCTTTGAACAATCGAAAGGAGCCAACAAGACAAAATCAACCAGTCAAACCAGAGAAGTCGTACAAATGGTAAGGATAAATATGCTTACCGTACTGTTAGGGCTGCGCGCTTAACCCCCTTCTCTGATCTGGCCCGCCGTTCAGTCCTGGAATGCGGTCTCCCTTCGATTGAAGCCTGAAAGCCGCCCCACACACGGGCGCCAGTTGTGATGGATTAGAACTATAAATCAGTTCTTGGTTATCTGCTGCTATTCCTAATTAAAAAGTATAAATGTGCATGCACATTAGAAGTAAACACTCTCTGAGACATGTTCAGCTCGGGCTACTTCTAAATACTGATTTATTCGTGGGCGGTGTTAATATTTTATACAGAAAGATACGTCATTGCTATGTCAGTCTAATTGGTACATCTCATTGGTTACAATACAAGAGCAATGAAGAAACTTGATGCTTGAAGTTTGGTTGAAACTGGTTCTGTTATCTCAAATGAATTCTTCTAACGCGGGGGATGTGGGGGGTAGACGCCATCTTGGCTCCGAACATAAAGTCAATCTGTATACTACATAATAAGTAAGGAACATGTATACACATAAGCAAATAGACATTTTCTGATTATCATTATGTACATTGGATTCCTTAACAGAAGGTGCTCTGGTCAGATGAGACCAAAAATCAAATTTTTGGCATGAAAGCAAAACGCTATGTGTGGCAGGAAACTAAAACTGCACATCACCCTGAACACACCACCTTCACCGTAAAACATGGTGGTGGCAACATCATGTTGTGGGGATGCTTTTCTTCAGCAGGGACAAGGAAGCTGGTCAGAGTTGATGGGAAGATGGATGGAGCCAAATACAGGACAATCTTAGAAGAAAACCTGTTGGAGTCTGCAAAAGACTTGAGACTGGGGCGGAGGTTCACCTTCCAGGAGGATAACAACCCTAAACATACAGCCAGAGCTACAATGGAATGGTTTAGATCAGGCGTCTTCAAACTATGGCCCTCCAGTTGTTCAGAAACTACAATTCCCATCATGCCTAGTCATGTCCGTAAATGTCAGAGTTTTACAATGCCTCATGGGAGGCGTAGTTCCGCAGCAGCTGGAGGGCCATAGTTTGAGGATCCCTGGTTTAGATCAAAGCATATTCATGTGTTAGAATGGCCCAGTCAAAGTCCAGACCTAAATACAATTGAGAATCTCTGTGGGAAGACTTGAAAATTGCTGTTTACAGACGCTCTCCATCCAATCTGAAAGATCTATTTTGCAAAGAAGAATGGGCAAAAATTTCACTTTCTGGATGTGCAAAGCTGGTAGAGACATCCTCAAAAAAACATACAGCTGTAATTGCAGTGAAAGGCGGTTCTACAAAGTATTGACTCAGGGGGGCTCAATACAAATGCAACGCCACACTTTTCACATATTTATTTGTAAGGAATGTTGAAAACCATTTATCATTTTCCTTCCACTTCACAATTATGTGCCACTTTGTATTGGTCTATCACATAAAATGGCAATAAAATACATTTATGTTTTTGGTTGTAACATGACAAAAAATTTGGAAAATTTCAAGGGGTGTGAATACTTTTTCAAGGCACTGTATGTTCCTTGCTAAAGAACATTATTTTGTATCAAGTTGTTATGGGTAAAGTTACATTCTTCCACATGTGTATGACTGTTAAGGCCACAGGGTCCTCATAAACATTGACCTTATGTGGTCAATCCACACGTCAGAATGCAACGTTCTAGATTTAATTTTAATAGGCATGTTTCTTGAAGTACATAAAGTGACGATGTGTGGTGAGTATTCATGGTTCAATATGTTTAGTTCCAGTAAGACATAAATATCTGTTTGCACCCCTACATAGCTGAAAGCTTTCGCCAGCAACCTTCTCCCAGCATGCTTTGCCCACCGGAGGGCTACAGTTGGCTGAGCTCCGTCTTTGAGCCTGCGCTGACATCAGAGTATCTGCATAGAACATGATGTTTGGAAACCTCAGACTGTGTCGCTGTACCAGAGCCTCCTGCGTCTGTCCAGAATTGGAAACATTTCATTGTGTCCTCTGTCCCATGTCATGTTCCTGGTGTCACAAGCACATCCTTCTCTCTGTTCTCCATCGGGTTGCATTACCGGTTGCCAGCTAATATAGAGAGAGAACAGCGAGACTCTAATCAAGCGTTCCGCAGCTGGAGGACAAAGGACATTGCGCTATTGTGTTCTGCGTCTCTGGCTGTGAGCTGGTCTGTCTGAGCTAAGCTTGATGCTTTCGAAAAACCTTAATTATTATTTTGGGACCTACATTTTGTGCTGTGCCCATTCAAGTGATGGCCTGAAATAGCATCAGTAAAATAGGTCTTTGGTAGGGGAGGTGTTCTGAAATCTGGAAACAATGCTATTTGCTAGGAGTGCAGTATGGGCAGAGATCACTGGATTGCTCACAGGATCAATAGTTTTGTTTTTTGCACTTGTTCCATAGCACCCGACTGTCTCTGATTTCGAGGGACTGTTCCCGATTTGGGGGAGCCTGGGGGGCCTGCATACTTTTGCTGATACAATGGATATAGAAAGTCTACACACCCCTTTTAAAATGTCTGGTTTCTGTTATGTAAAAAAATGAAACAAAGATAAATAATTTTTAGAACTTTTTGCACCTTTAATATGACCTATAAACTGTACAACTCAATTGAAAATCAAACTGAAATCCTTTTGGGGGGGGGTAAAAATAAAATAATATGATTGCATACAATATCTCACAAAAGTGAATACACCCCTCACATTTTACAGTGTACAGGTTGTATAACAGTGTAAATTTGCTGTCCCCTCAAAGTAACTCAACTCACAGCCATTAATGTCTAAACCGCTGGCAAAAAAAAGTGAGTACACCCTAAGTGAAAATGTCCAAATTGGGCCCAATTAGCCATTTTTCCTCCCCGATGTTATGTGACTCATTCGTGTTACAAGGTCTCAGATGTGAATGTGGAGCAGGTGTGTTAAATTTGGCGCTATCGATCTCACTCTGTCATACTGGTCACTGGAAGTTCAACATGGCAACTCATGGCAAAGAGCTCTCTGAGAATCGGAAAAAAATAATTGTTGCTCTACATAAAGATGGCCTAGGTTATAAGAAGATTGGCAAGACCCTGAAACTGAGCTGCAGCATGGTGGCCAAGACCATACAGTGGTTTAATAGGACAGGCTACACTCAGAACAGGCTCCGCCATGGTCGACCAAAGAAGTTGAGTGCACGTGTTCAGCGTCATATCCAGAGGTTGTTTTTGGGAAATGGACGTATGAGTGCTGCCAGTAGGGATGAGCCGAACACCCCCCCGGTTCGGTTCGCACCAGAACTTTCGAACGGACCCCAAATTCGTACGAACTTTAGAACCCCATTGAAGTCTATGGGACTCGAACGTTTGCAATTAAAAGTGCTAATTTTAACGGCTAATATGCAAGATACTGTCCTAAAAAGGGTTTGGGGACCTGGCTCCTGCCCCAGGGGACATGGGTCAATGCCTAAAATGTTTTTAAAAATGGCCGTTTTGGCGGGAGCACTGTTTTTAATGACGATTAAAGTGAAAAAAGAAAAAGTTAAATATTCCTTTAAATATGGTGCCTGGGGGTGTCTGTAGTATGCCTGTGAAGTGCCACGTGTTTCCCGTGTTTAGAACAGTCCCTGCACAAAATGACATTAAACGGAAATAACATCATTTAAAACTGCTTGCGGTTTTAATGTTATATCTGGTTCCTGCAATATGGTTGAAAATCATTGAGAAAAATGGCATGGGTAGCCCTCCCTGCCCATTACCAGCCCCTTTGGGTCTTGTATGCATATTAAGGGGAACCCAGTACCCATATTAAAAAAAGGAAATGCGTGTGGCCCCCAGGCCCTATATACTCAGAACAGCAGTATACAGGCGGTGCAAACAAGACAGGGACTGTGTAGGTTTGTTGTGTTAAGTTGAATCTGTTTGTAATTTTCAACCGGTACATTTTTAAAGTGTAGCTCCAGTCAAAAAAACTATTTTTAAGCTTTTTGGAAAACATAGGGAAGGGTTATCACCCCTGTATAATTTGTTTTGTCGTACATGTTTTTTCATCTCACTTGCTGTTGTCTCCTTCCGTTTGCAAGTAGGAGATGTTTGTAAGTTGGATGTTTGAAAGTAGGGGCCTGCCCTATATGCTCTGCAGAAATGGCAGAACAAGGTGTTGGTTTTGCCACAACATTGTAAGCCCTCAAAGTGACTCTTGGTGGTCGCTGGAGCGCCCTGCTGTGAACGATTATATCAAGAATTGTAATTACATGCCATTGTTGAACAGTGGTAGAAAAATTGACCTTTGGTGGTTGTGGTGCTGGTGCCACAACACTATAAGTCCTCACAGTTACTCTGGGTGGGCACAGGAACAGGCCCTCCTGTGAAATATTATATCAAGAATTGTAATTACATGTCCCTGTTAAACAGGGGCAGAAAAATTGGGCCTTAGGCACTGGTGCTGGTGCCACCACACTGCAACCTCTCCCATATACTCTAGTTTTATTGCAGGAATTAGCCCTGCTGCAAAGCATTGCATCAAAAATTGTAAGTAAACGCCCCTGTTAAACAGGGGCAGAAAAATTGGGCTGATGGCATCACCCAGAACCAGAAATGTTCTTCCAACATATCAGCAGAGGAGGAAGAGGATAGACAATCAACATAACAGGACAGTCACTCAGCATCAGCATAGGGAGTCTTGAAGGGATGTGATATTTAAAAAAAAAATTATTCGGTTACATCAGCTTCAGGTGCTTGGTAGCTGTGGGTGATCCAAGACTGATTCATCTTGATGAAGGTCAGTCGATCAACTGATTCGGTGGACAGGCGCACCTTGTGATCGGTAACAAAGCCACCAGCAGCACTGAAGGTGCGTTCCGAAAGAACGCTGGATGCAGGACAGGCCAGTAGCTCAATTGCATACTGTGCAAGCTCTGGCCAGTGATCCATCCTCAAGACCTAGTAAGCCAGAGGATTTTCGGTGGGAAAGGTGTCCAAGTCTGACCTTGCCCCTAGGTATTCCTGCACCATGTTAATCAGACGCTGGCGATGGGTGCTGGAACCGATCATACCTTGGGGCTGCGGACTAAAAAATTGTCTGAAAGCATCAGTCAGACGGCCACCTTCTCCACCGCTCCTTCTGACCGATGCCTCAGCAACACGTTGTCCAGGACCAGGAGTTTGTAACCTCCCAGTCTCTGGGAACGCGTTGCACAGTCCTTTCTGCAAGGCCTCCCGGAGATGTCTCATCCTCTGCTCCCTCTGCGATGGCAAGATAAGGTCGGCAACCTTACCCTTGTACCGTGGATCAAGGAGAGTGGCCAGCCAGTAATGGTCCCTCTCCTTGATCCGAAGAATACGAGGATCCTTCCGCAGGCTTTGCAGGATCAGGGAGGCCATGCAGCGTAGGTTAGCTGAGGCATTCGGTCCGGAGTCCTCTGGGTCACTAAGGACAACATGATCCGCAGCTACCTCCTCCCAGCCACGTACAAGTCCACATGTTTCTTGGGACTGTAAATCATCCCTACAAGACTGCTGCTGCTGCTGATGCTGAGTGCCAGCCTCCACCTCCATGCTGACACATTCATCCTCCTCCTCCTCTTCCTCCTCCTCATCCTCTATCTGTGTGATGGGTGGCACAGCAGGAACACTGTCTGGATAAAGGGGGCCTTGAGAGGCAAGGAAGTCCTCCTCTTCCTGCCTCTGTTCTGTCTCAAGTGCCCTGTCCATTATTCCACGCAGCGTATGCTCCAAGAGGTGGACAAGAGGTACAGTGTCACTGATGCATGCACTGTCACTGCTCACCATCCTTGTGGCCTCCTCAAACGGTGACAGGACAGTGCATGCTTCCCTGATCATGCCCCACTGGCGTGGTGAGAAAAAACCGAGCTCCCCTGACCCTGTCCTGGTGCCGTAGTCGCACAGGTACTCATTGATGGCCCTCTGCTGCGTGTGCAGCCGCTGCAGCATGGCCAACGTTGAGTTCCACCTGGTGGGCATGTCGCATATAAGGCGGTTCTTGGGCAGGTTCAACTCTTTTTGGAGCTCAGCCAGCCGAGCACAGGCATTAAATGATTGGCGGAAATGCACACAGACTTTCCTGGCCTGCTTCAGGACATCCGGTAAGCCCGGGTACCTGCCCAAGAACCACTGCACCACCAGGTTAAGGACGTGAGCTACACCACAGGGCACATGTATCAGTTGTCCCTGTCGGAGGGCGGAGAGGAGGTTGGTGCCATTGTCGCAAACCACTATTCCTGGCTTAAGCTGGCGTGGCGTCAACCACCTCTCGGCCTGCCCCTGCAGAGCTGACAAAACATCCGCCCCAGTGTGGCTCCTGTAACGCCTACGGAGCACCGCTGGTTCTGAGGACAGAGCACTGGAAGAGGCCATGGAGGAAGAAGAAGAGGAGGGGGTGGAGGAGAGAGGTGTGTCACAACCAATAGTAGCATTTTGGAGGCGTGGTGGCGGAACAACCTCCAACACTACTGCACCTTGTCCTGCATCCTTCCCAGCTGCCAGAAGAGTGACCCAATGGGCCGTGAAAGACAGGTAACGTCCCTGTCCATGCCTGCTGGACCATAAGTCAGCGGTAATATGTACCTTACAGCTGACCGCCCTGTCCAGCGAGGCAAGGACATTGCCTTCCACATGCCGATAGAGAGCCGGAATCGCCTTCCGTGAGAAAAAGTGGCGTTTGGGGACCTGCCACTGAGGAACCGCACATTGTACAAACTCATGGAAGGGGGCCGAGTCTACCAACTGAAAAGGCAGCAGTTGAAGTGCTAGCAATTTAGCCAAGCTAGCATTCAACCGCTGGGCATGTGGATGGCTGGAGTGAACTTCTTTTGCCGGTCCAGCAGCTGGGGCAGGGACATTTGCCTGCTATAATCGGACGTGGGTGTACTGCTAGCAGAGTGCCCGGAAGCACTTGGCTGTGACACACCTAATTCTACACCTTCATTCCTGTCAGAGCAGGTTTCAGAGAGGACTGAAGGTCTAGTGGGGTTGGAGATGCCAGCTGATGAGGAGCAAGGAGAGGTCCGCTTTTTTCTTTGGTGTGGGTCTTTGAGGTACGCTTGCCAACGAGCTGCATGGCACGTCAACATATGTCTGGTCAAGCATGTGGTGCCCAAGCGGCTGATGTTTTGGCCACGCGAGATACGCTTGAGACATATGTTGCAAATAGCAGCGGTGCGATCTGATGCACTCGTCTCAAAAAAGGCCCACACCAAAGAACTTTTAGAATAACGCGCAGAGGCAGCCCCCCTGCACAGGCGCAGCTCTGCGGTGTGATTCAGTCGGTGTGCTGCCCCTAAGCTGGCCCCGGAGGGCATCGTGCCTCGTTGGACATGTGCCTCCTCCTCCTCCTCTCTCCTACCAGGCACCCACGTGGAGTCAGTGCCCTCATCATCCCCTCCCTCTTCATCGCTGTAGCAAACCTGGCAATATGCTGCAGCTTGTGGAACATGACTGCCAGATTGCTCTCCTTCTTGAGCATCCCCTCTCTCTGCATTCACGCTACTGCCTTCCTCTAGCTGAGTGTCATCATCAGAGCCTACAAAACACTGGGCATCCTCCTGGAGCATGTACCCAACACTGTGCTCAAAGAGTTCAGGAGACTCCTCAGGAGGACGTGGTGGGTCTAGGGAAGGAGTCACTGATGATGACATTGAGAGGAGGGAAGACGATGCGTTGGCAGCTGCTTTGCTAGTACCCTGAGACTGGGTGAGAGAGGATGAGGAGGATGAAGAGGGCTTGGTCATCCACTCTACCAAGTCGTTGGCATGTTGCGGTTCAACATGTCCAGCTGCCGAAAAGAAGGACAAGCGTGTCCCATGGCCACGTGCTGATGACAATGCACCGCGTCCACGACCAGCACTGTTGTCTCTAGACACAGAGCCTGCTTGCCCTCTTTTATCGGCTCGCGCCTGTCTGCCTCTCCTTGCTGGCCTTCCAGACATGGTAATGGCCTGAAGGGAGTTGGGTAAAACAGCAGTTGGGTAGTGTATATTGTGCTGGAGGCACACAAAACCCACTAACTCCTGCAGATGCCTTTATTATAGAACACCAGAGATAAAGGGGTATACTGTACTGGAGGCACACAACACCCACTAAGCCCTGCAGATGGCTCTATTAGAGAACAGCAATAAAGGGTAGATACAGGTGTATATTGTGCTGGAGGCACACAACACCCACTAACTCCTGCAGATGCCTTTATTATAGAACACCAGAGATAAAGGGGTATACTGTACTGGAGGCACACAACACCCACTAAGCCCTGCAGATGGCTCTATTAGAGAACAGCAATAAAGGGTAGATACAGGTGTATATTGTGCTGGAGGCACAAAACACCCACTAACTCCTGCAGATGCCTTTACTATAGAACACCAGAGATAAAGGGGTATATACAGATGTATACTGTGCTGTGCTGGAGGCACACACAACTTCCAATAACTCCTGCAGATGGCTCAAATAGAGAAGAGCTATGTAGGTGAATATAGCGGTGTGTACTGGATACAGAGCACGCAGACAGCACGCACAAGCTCCTAACACTACTGACTGCAAGCTCTATTATAAAAGATAGATCACTAGCTATATAGGTGAGGTGAATATAGCGGTGTATACTGCGGTCAGGGCATGCAGACAACAACCACTACAGAAGAGCAAGATCGAAAATCGGCCAATAACGATCGGTGTATACTGTGTTGAAGGTACACAGAACACCCACTAACTGCTTCAGACGCCAACACACTACACAAGGCCACCGCGCTGGCGGCCTTATATAGTGTGGGGCGTCTACTACACAGCCTGAGCTGTGATTGGCCACAGGCATCCTGCCTGTGGCCAATCATGGCTCTCCTCGCTGCTGGCGCTGTGATTGGCCAAGCATGCGGGGTCACAGTGCATGCTTGGCCAATCATGAGCCAGCAATGCACTGCGATGACGCAGTGCATTGTGGGCCGTGAGCGCCACACGAATTTGGCGTGAACGGCCCATAACGTTCGGAATTCGCCGAACGGGCGAACAGCCGAACAGCCGATGTTCATCCCTAGCTGCCAGCATTGCTGCAGAGGTTGAAGGGGTGGGGGTCAGCCTGTCAGTGCTCAGACCATACGCCGCACACTGCATCAAATTGGTCTGCATGGCTGTCATCTCAGAAGGAAGCGTCTTCTAAAGATGATGCACAAGAAAGCCCGCAGTTTGTTGAAGACAAACAGACTAAGGACATGGATTACTGGAACCATGTCCTGTGGTGTCAAGCATGTGTGGTGGCAATTAGGTGAGGCGTACAAAGACAAGTGTGTCTTGCGTACAGTCAAGCATGGTGGTGGGAGTGTCATGGCCTGGGGCTGCATGAGTGCTGCCAGCACTGGAAGCTACAGTTCATTGAGAGAACCATGAATGCCAACGTGTATTGTGACATACTGAAGTGGAGCATGATCCATTTCCTTCGAATACTGGGCCACAGGGCAGTATTCCAACATAACGACCCTAAACACACCTCCAAGACGACCACAGCCTTGCTAAAGAAGCTGAGGGTAAAGGTGATGGAGGCCATGCATGTCTCCAGACCTAAACCTTATTGAGCATCTGTGGGATATCCTCAAAAGGAAGGTAGAGGAGCTCAAGGTCTCTAACATCCACCAGTTCTGAGATGTCGTCATGGAGGAGTGAAAGAAGACTGGTAATCTCCATGCCCAAGAGGGTTAAGGCAGTGCTGGAAAATAATGGTGGTCACACAAAATATAGACACTTTGGGCCCAATTTGGACATTTTCACTTAGGGGTGTACTCACTTTTGTTGCCAGCAGTTTAGACATTAATGGCTGTGTGTTGAGTTATTTTGAGGGGACAGCACATTTACACTGTTATACAAGCTGTACACTCACTACATTACATTGTAGCAAAGTGTAATTTCTTCAGTGTGTTTTCACATGAAAAGATGTAATAAAATATTTACAAAAATGTGAGGGGTGTACTCACTTTTGTGAGATACTGTAAGTGTGCGCACCCTCTTATAACTGAGGATGTAGTTGTGTTCAGAATTAAGTAATCACGTTCAAACCCATGTTAAGTAGGAGTCAGTACATACCTGCTATCATTTAGGCCGGGTTCACACTGCTGCGGGGGGAGATCCGGATGTGATTCGCACCGCACTGCAGTGCAAATCACATCCGATCTCCGTAGCGATGCGAGTTCAGCCATACAGATAGTATGGCTGAATTCGCATCGCTCCCGCAGCAAACTCGCACGGGACCCTTTTTTTGGTCCGCAACAGAATCGGTTCACACCATGCGATCCGATTCCTGTGCGAGTCGGCAGATCGCACTGCGATATGCGGACGGATCTGGGGGTGTCATTAACATATCATTGACACTCCCAGCCGTTCGCATAGGGCAGTGTGAACTGCCGGCGGGAGTAATGCGATGCGGGAAAACGCCGCGGATTCGCGGCGTTCCCGCATCGCTGTGGTGTGAACCCAGCCTTAAAGTGCCATGGCCCGCAGAGAGCTTCCAAAGCATCAGAGGGATCTTATTGTTAAAAGGTATCAGTCAAGAGAAGGGTACAAAAGAATTTTCAAGGCATTAGATATACCATTGAACACAGTGAAGACAGTCATCATCAAGTGGAAAAAATATGGCGCAACAGTGACACATACCAAGAACTGGACGTCCCTTCAAAATTTATGAAAAGACAAGAAGAAAACTGGTCAGGGAAGCTCATAAGAAGCCTACAGCAACATTAAAGGAGCTGCAGGAATATCTGGCAAGTACTGGCTGTGTGGTACATGTGACAACAATCGCCCATATTCTTCATATCTTTGGACTATGGGGTAGAGTGGCAAGACGGAAGCCTTTTCTAACAAAGAAAAACACCCAAGCCCAGCTCAATTTTGCAAAAACACATCTGAAGTCTCCTAAAAGCATGTGGGAAAATGTGTTATGGTCTGATGAAACCAAAGTTGAACTTTTTAACCATAATTACAAAAGATATGTTTGGCGAAGGAACAACATTGCATGTCACCAAAAGAACACCATACCCACAGTAAAGCATGGTGGTGGCAGCATCATGCTTTGGGGCTGTTTTTCTTCAGCTGGAACAGGGGCCTTAGTCAAGGTAGAGGGAATTATGATTAGTTCCAAATACCAGTCAATATTGGCACAAAACCTTCAGGCTTTTGCTAGAAATCTGAACATGAAGAGGAACTTCATCTTTCAGCATGAGAATGACCCAGAGCATACATTCAAATCAACAAAGGACTGGCTTCACCAGAAGAAGATTAAAGTTTTGGAATGGCCCAGCCAGAGCCCAGACCTGGATCCGATTGAAAACCTGTGGGGTGGGTGCTTGTTGAAAACACTAAATTGTCAGGACGTGTTGAGGCTAAGCTCCGCCGGCCGGTTCCGAATCCGCAGCCATCCTCCGCTGTGGAAGCCTCGTTTCACCCCATAAAGGACTTACCTGCTAGCCTGGGCACTCCTGCACAGCTCCATTCGGGTTTGGCAGCATTCTTTGACCCTCGGGCGGAACGATTCGGCCCGCCGCGGACGCCACCAGCAGCGCGCCGGCCGCCATCTTGCGGCCTACTCGGCCTCCGGGATCGCCGCTCTCGCCTGACACTCCGGCCGGGAATATCCGCATCGGCAGCGGGGGGTCACCAGACGAAGACCCTCCTGGTCGCCGGACCCTGAAAACGGGAGCCAGCACTTGATCCCCTCCACGGACTTCTCTGGGCCTGGTGAGTCGCAGGGCGGGCTGCATCCTATCCCCAGGCCATTCTAACCCAGCCGGGCGGGTCTCATCCTTCTGGGCTGTGAGGGGACTGAAGTAGGACGGGCCCTGATAACCCCCTAGGAACCAAGGCTGCGGGTTACTCGGCAGCAGCCCCTTTTCCCAGGAAAGGCCCTGGCTTCGGCCTGTTCTGGATGACGGCGGCCATCTTGCTACACCCAGTACTCTAAAGTTTATTCTTCCATAGCCTGTTTGTGTGGGGAGAGACTGTAATTCCTTGCTACTACCTAGAATTATTATATACTGAGGGTACTCATGAACTAAGAACCAAGATGGTCGCAAACTAATGGCGCTTCTCCACCACCGACCACACGGACAGTGAAATCGCAGCTCCTGCACATTAATTTGGGCTCGACATACCCCGCAATTGAAGCTGACATTATGGGACGCAAATCAGGCACAGCGCGGAGCACCTCGAGGAGACAAGATGTGAGTGCAAGCCTCGAGGCCTTTCCACCGGACGGTCCGCTGAATTCGCAGGCCTCGGACATGGACTTTACCCCTCCGCTGCTGGCTGGTGAGCCCGAAGCTTGCTCGGACGCAGAAAGTATGCCTGGAACCCAACAACCGCATGTAGCGCCTTCTTTGCGGGACGCTGACCTGTTATCTTGCTTTAAAACCATGCTGCAGGGGGAACTGTCAGCAGCCACTTCTAAACTGGCCACGCATCTCACGAAGGAAATTCGTGAACTTGGCAACCGTACGAATGCGTTGGAAGATAGAATGGAGGCTGCAGCAACGGTCATTGATCACCATGAGCAGGACTTACAGGACCTCCGCAGGGACCTGGATGCAGCTCTCCTAAAATTAGAAGACTATGAGAACAGGTCTAGACGTGGGAACCTCAGGCTTAGGGGACTTCCCGAAACTATTGAGGACTTAACTTCCACGGCCACGGCCCTATTCCAGGAACTGGTCCCGGGCATCCCTATTGATCGCATGGAGTTTGACCGGATCCATCGGGCCCTGGGGCCGAGGAGAGAGGGGGGCCCCCCTCGGGACATTATCATCAAGTTCACGTACTACCGTACGAAGGAAACACTCCTTAGAGCAGCACGGGACAAACCTGATCTCCACTTCCAAGGTCACAAATACCAGCTCTTTACTGACCTGGCCCCCACCACGGTGCTAAAGAGACGTCAGCTAAAGCCTTACACCTCAGCTTTGGTGGAACGCCACATTAAATACACATGGGGCTTCCCTTTTCGCCTTGCCTTTACCTACCAAGGTCGGGGCTACACTGTGCGTAACGCAGAAGAAGCTCAAGCAACTTTTGAGGCACTGCACTTGCTCCCCCCCCCGGATGACCCCAGCATCCGCGAGAGAGCCCCAGGTCCTAAACCCGCTCCTCGGCGCTTGGGCCGTGTATGGGAGCCGGTCAGCAACAGGAAACGATCCCCACCGGATACCCAGCAGCATGTGCGATCCCCCTATTCAGACCCAGGATGACGACTGCACAGAGGAGCCCGTACAGGATTCTTTGCTGTTTGCTTGGTAACCTTCTCCAGGCCTTTGGAAAACTGTTTGCCTCCTCCGGGTGCGGGACTTTGTCTTCTACCGGATGTTGTGCCAAGTGTTCCTTATTCATACCTCCTCCCCCCCTCCTTGTTCTTATTTCCAAATTTTTGGTTGGTTCTACTTTGGTTTTGTGTTCAACCTAGAGGCCCCATACACCTTCCTTTATGACTTTGGGCTTCTACCAGTGATTCGGCCCTGCTAGGACTGCCTAATTTTGCCCAGACCTCTCAGCTAACCTGAGGGTCCTATATCAGGACAAAAATTTTATGTTATTTATGATTTTACATTAATTTTTATATTTTTCCTTCTTCCTTTTAGGGAGGGGAGGGGGAATGGGACTATAGTCCCGGTGGGATGGGGGCGGTTTGGGAGGCTGGTTCCGGGAGTACTGTATGTATTGCCTAGTTATTATGTAGGCAGGTTGCCCTTTGGACCCTAGGAGCCATCTGGGGCTCCAACTTTGCATTTTTCTTCCCCTTGTATTTTTTTTGTATGGTTTTGCCCCTCCTCCCCCCTCGTCCCCACCCCCTCTCCCCTTGTTCATGGCCCCTCCCTGTTTCCCCGTCAATTCCCCTACTCCCCTTACCCTGCTCCTCTATCTCCCCCCTTCCTGCTTCCCCTCTTGCCCCCCTTCCCCCCTCCACTTGACTCCCTCCCTTCCCTGACCTCTCCCTCCCTCTTTTACCCTTTTTGACTCCAGGGGCCTGGCGGCGAACCAACGCGGGGGTCACGTTTGGGGACCGTGGTCACGTCCTCTCCTCGGGCGCTCCCTACGGGGTGACGCCTGGTGGGGAGAACCTATGGTCCCGGGGCCAGTTTTTTTATCACTGCCATCCGATAGAGCGGTTCCCTGAGATGGGCCTGGCTCGTCTCATCTGTTTTTGGTTTAGTTCTCGTAGCCCTGTGCAGGGGCGGTAATAGGATAATAAGGTAGTAATGCTCTAGAAAATTTAAGTATTATTGTTCCTACTGTTGTTATGTTTTACTATTCCTTAGCCTTGTGGTTGGTGGTGCAGCCACCTATATTAGTGTCCGGTAACGGGATGCTAAGCCCACACATTGTGGTGTTTATGTGTGTCACATGTTTATTCAATGTTTCCTCTTCTCTTTCTTCCTCTTCTCCTCTGTGTTATCCTCCCTCTCGCTCTCCTACTCGGACTCGGACTGCCTCGCCATGGGATCAGGGTAAGTACGTACCTTGCTGGCTGCGCTATCATTATATGTACCTTCCTTTACCCCCCATATGGCTCAAAATGTGTTGAAAATATTCTCGCAGAACATACATGGGTTCAATTCCCCCAATAAGAGATCGAAGGTCTTCCGCCATTTAAAATCACAATCTATTGATGTGGTGTGTCTGCAGGAGACCAGGTTCTCCCAATCCTCATCCCCCAAATATTTGTCCCTTCATTATCCGATGTTTTTTACGGCCTCTGCCACTGAGAAACATAGAGGGGTGCTGATGGCCTTTCGGCGTAACCTCCAATTTATCTGTTCTAAAGAAATAGCAGACCCTACGGGTAGATATTTGATCCTGCAGGGCACCGTGTGGGACCAGGAGGTCACTTTGGTTGGATACTACGCTCCTAACTCATTTCAGCAGAAGTTTTTCTCCCACCTACTTCAAGTGATCACCAGGCACCAAAAAGGCCTTCTGATTATGATGGGAGACTCAAACTTTGTTTTTGACTCCTCTTTGGACAGGCGTAGTCTCAGGGAAGTGCCTCCGTCCCGTGATGCCTCTCAGGAACAACTATTGCATGATCTCTTCCAATCTTATGGCATGGTGGACGTGTGGCGTGAGCAACATCCATTGTCTCGGGATTTTACCTTTTTCTCTAACCCCCATCAGAGTTTCTGTAGGATAGACCACGTGTTCCTGCAACTTAGCTCCCTGCCCTTGGTGCAAAAGATCACTATCGCCACCTCTCCGTGGTCCGACCACGATCCCCTGATCTTTGGAATCACTTGGGCGGGATTCTCCCGCCCAGCCTATCTTTGGCGGCTTAATGAATCCCTCCTAAGTACGAAAGCTACATCCTCCCATATAGAAACTCATATCCAAACTTATTTTGCAGAAAATGTGGGCTCGGTCGGCTCTCCCATCGCCTTGTGGGAAGCCCACAAGGCGACGGTCAGGGGACACTTGATCCAGATCGCTTCCCGTACAAAACGAGCCAGAGAGCAGCGGATACGGGAATTGACCTCTTTACTAGAGGCGGCGGACGCGACATGGAAGGCGCACCCTACGGTAACCCATAGGCGGACACGTGACAAATTGGCCACTGAGTTGGACCTGCTCGCCTCTGCTCAGGCGGAAAAGGCCCTGCGTTGGTCCAAATATAAGTTTTATAGTTGCTCGAACAAACCTGGTCCTATGTTGGCTAGGAAACTTAATTCAGTGGGACGCCCGGGCAGGCCGGTTCGTCTGCAGGTGACGGGAGGGGGACTTACGTCAAACCCATCTAAAGTAGTGGCAGGCTTTGCCTCCTTCCTCTCATCCCTATATAATAGACCGGCAGCCTTTGACCGAGACGGGGCTGAGAGATTCTTCCAATCGATTGACCTCCCTACATTGTCCTTGGCGGCACAAGATAATTTGAATGCTCCTATAACGGAAATGGAGGTCGCCCAAGCCCTAAAATCCCTTAAACCTTCCAAGGCTCCCGGTCCGGACGGCTTCACCGGTCTATATTACAAGACATTTGCACCCCTGCTCACGCCCCATCTCACATCTTATTTCAACGCCTGGCAGGACGGCGCGAGACCTTCGCCGGACTCGCTGAAAGCTCATATCACTATGATACCTAAGTCGCCCGAGGAGGCCACGGACCCGCAGTCCTTTCGTCCCATCTCCCTGTTGAATGTTGACCTGAAGGTACTGGGCAAGGTCCTAAGTGCGCGGGTCAACAGATATCTTCAGGCCCTCATTCACAGGGATCAGGTGGGCTTTGTACCCGGTCGCCAGGCGGGGGATAATGTCCGCAAGGTGGTCCATCTCCTCCATATACTTAATCAGCGCAAAATTCCAGGACTCTTGCTTTCCCTAGACATATATAAAGCGTTTGATTCGCTCTCGTGGGATTACCTTTATTTTGTTCTAACCAAATGGGGATTTGGTCCACATTTCCTGCAATGGATCCAAGCCCTATATTCCGCACCGTCGGCATCAGTAAAATACGCGGGCTTCCTTTCAGACCCTTTCCTGATACTCCAGGGAACTAGACAGGGCTGCCCCCTGTCCCCGGCACTGTTTATCCTGGCCTTGGAGCCGCTGGCAGCGGCGATCAGGGCCAATAGTGATATCTCGGGAATTCCTTACGCGGGCACTCAATACAAAGTGAACCTATTCGCGGACGACGCCCTCTTGACCATTTCAAACCCACTCATCTCCCTGCCCAACCTGCAACTTGTATTAGATCAATTCTCAGCCTTCTCAGGTCTTCAAATTAACCACTCCAAAACCACAGTGCTGAATTTTAACCTCCCTTTGGAACTGGTTCAGCGACTTCAAGACCATTTTCCTTATCGCTGGGCATCGCACTCGATTGACTATTTAGGTGTCAAATTGACTCCAGCTTACTCCTCCCTATTCTCTGCCAATTATTATCCCCTATTACCTATGGTGTCCACCCTTATGCAAACCTGGCAATTTCCCTCACTCTCCTGGGTAGGAAGGATCTCGGCGGCAAAGATGACGATACTTCCCAAAGTCCTTTATTATTTTCGCACTCTGCCTGTCCGGGTACCCGCTTTTTTCCTTCGACTCCTGCAGAATAGGATCCTCCAATTTATATGGGTGCGCAAACGCCCTAGGGTACCTAGAGCGACCCTTTATACCCACAGGCTTCGGGGAGGCCTGGGGGTTCCCAACATCTCTAAATACTATGTAGCAGCCCAGATCTCCCCATTGACCATGCTTCATGCAACCACGGATGTTCCTCTGTGGGTGCTCCTTGAGGTACCTGGTTCTGACCCGTGTTCACTTCAGGCACTCCTATGGCTCCCCAGGAATCTACGCCCTCCCTCTCTAAGCCCTATGCTGCTTCATGGTCTGCAGGTGTGGGACTCAGTTCGATCGGTTAACAATTTGATGTCCCCCTTCCTACCCCTACTCCCCATCACCCATAACCCTCTTTTCCTTCCCGGTCATGTGGAGCCCCAGGCATTCTCCTGGTGGTCTTCGCATGGCTACCCACAAGTTCAAAATTTTCTATCTTCACGTTCTTTTCCCTCCTGGGAGAGTATCAGGGAAGCGCAGGGGGCGCCGGTTATGGAGCATTATCACTTTATCCAATTAAAGCACTGGATTGTAGCATTGCGCCGCACGTCCACCTATGCCTTCCAAAAAACTTTTTTTGAACATACATGCCATCACTCCCCAGGGTCTCCGGGCCTCATCTCGGCAATTTATGCCTCCCTGAATGGTCGTCCGCCATCGGCACCCCTCTCTTATATGACTCAATGGGAAAAGGGCCTTTCCTGCCCCAGTAGACCCTGAGGATTGGAACAGAGCCTGGCACACGGTCGCCAAATGCTCGTTCAACACAAATACTTTAGAGGCCGCATATAAAGTAATGTTCCGATGGTATTGGGTGCCTGCCCGCACAGCTCGGGCATTCCCTGGGAGTACTGACAGATGCTTCCGCAATTGTGGTCAGCGAGGTGATGTCATGCACACATGGTGGGCTTGCCCAAGGTTGGTGGGGTTCTGGTCTAGGATCTTTGGTTTACTGCAGACACTCTTTCATCTAACGATCCGAAGGGACGCTAGGCTAGCTCTCCTACACTGCCCGGTACCTGGCCTGCGCGGCCCTCAACAGAAGCTGGCTACCTATCTATTTATAGCGGCCAAGCGGACCATTGCCCAAGCCTGGAAGTCACCAAGGGTAGATTTTCAAGGGGTTAAGACACGTATGACTGCTATGTTACTTCAAGAACGTATGTCCAGTATTGTCCATGATTCTCATGCTAAATTTCTGAAGATCTGGGAGCCGTGGCTCTCTTATGAGTTCCCCACGCTCCAAGCGGCATGCCTGGGCGTCCGAGCCCGAGCTTTCCCCCCTTCCTTCCCCCCCCCCCCTTTTTTTTTGTCTTCTCTTTCTCTCTGCCCTTCTTTCTTCTGTTCCCTATTTCTTTTCTCTTTCATTAGTACTCTCTCATATTTCTAAATAAAAACTGCTACCTCCCATGGACGGGGGTGGCAGGAACAGGGCTTACTTGCAGACCATGATTAAGAGACGAGTTGTTTGACACTGAATCAGTCTAGATCCCATTTTTTGCTCATCTCCCCTTTTTTTTTTCCTGTGTTTATCAGGAATATATTGTGATAGTTAGCCCTTTGGATTTATATTTGTGATGAGTGGCCCCTGCGAGGGCTCACAAGGAGATGATTATGCTCTTTTGTTTATTACTGCTTCTTCAAAAATTCACAATAAACATATTGAAACAGAAAACCTGTGGGGTGCAGTGGCAGTTTATCCATTAAGGGTGCACAGGGACGGCCCCCTCTCTCCAGCCACCCCCCTATATGAATAATGGATAGATTCATGCATTGCATGAATCTATCTATGGTTACGGCCGCCTCCCCCTATTCAGGCATCCGGCCCCTTTTCAGACGCCTGAATTACAGAGTATTACAGGGTGTATTTTTGAGGCACCTGATTAAAGCCATCGACTCTAATAGGCTTCAAAAAAGGTGAACTTGGAGCGCAAAGCATTGCTCTCACAGTTCACCCAGGTGTGTTAGAAAAGCAAATGAATATACACTTTTCTAACACAGATCCGCCTCTCCATCAATCAGGAAGCGCAAGTGTGTTACTCATCACCTGATTGGTTGAAACAACAAGCGCTGTGATTAGACGCCTATCAGGAGGAGGGGAGGAGACTCATGGAGGGCTCAGCTCGCCCCGTCAGCCGCTGCCTGACCTGCCACCGAGATAGGGTAAGTGCTGGGCAGGCAGCGGGGGGGGGGGGGGGGGTCACAGTGGCGGTATTTGATGGGCACAGTGGCAGCATTTGATGGGGCACAGTGGCTGCATTTGATGGGGCACAGTGGCTGCATTTGATGGCACAGTGGCTGCAATTGATAGGCACAGTGAGGCTGCAATCAATGTTTTTATCAGAATTTTTCCGTTTGTTTGCATCCCTCCAAAAATGTTGAGCCACTGGTGGGGTGATCTGAAGAGGGCTGTGCACAGGAGATGCCTTCGCAATCTGACCGATTTGGAGTGTTTTTGCAAAGAAGAGTGGGCAAATATTGCCAAATCAAGATGTGCCATGCTGATGGACTTATACCCAAAAATACTGAGTGCTATAATAAAATCAAACGGTGCTTTAACAAAGTATTTGTTTAAGGGTGTGCACACTTGTGAAACCATGTTATTTTTATTTTTTTTTCTTTACTTCCCTAAAAGATTTCAGTTTGTTGTTCAACTGAGTTGTACAGTTTATAGGTCACATTAAAGGTGGAAAAAGTTCTGAAATTATTTATCTTTGTTGAATTATTATTTTTTTACGTCACAGAAACTTGACATTTTAACAGGGTTGTGTAGACTTTTTCTATCCATTGTAGGTGTCCCTCATTCCCATCTAAGAAGCTTGGGAGGTATGATTGAACAGATATAACACAATGCTCTCAGTGGTATATTTAACATACCAATAAAGAGCAAATCGGAGAAGGTTATTGTCAAGAGTTTAAATGCTCTTTAAAATGTATGTAAACCCCCAAAACAGCTCACCCATACATGTCACAGCATACACATGCTGACCCTTTTATTACAACTTTCTTCTAACTGCTTATAAAAAGCCTGCTAATCCTGCCAGTTTGATCTCCTTTCTGGTATTGCACAGACCACTATGTTTAAGGGATTCCAAACACGCCCTTCATCAGGGCTTCGACAGTGGCTCACATTTTAGAATTGGATAGCATACCCATTGAGCATTAGTGTAGCAGCCTCAGAAACACATGGGTTTTCTGTTTCTTTGTTTTGTGCCAAAAAAAACACTCTTAAGCCCCAACTCAATTTGTATGCAACCAGGCAGGCCCTTGTACTACATGGATTTGGTAAATCTGAAGACAAAAATCAGCAGAAAATCTGATAGTGTGTATTGGGCTTTACTGGACTTCTAGTTGACTACTTCAGGGACACTTTGGCCGCTGTGGTTGAGCTGCCTCTAAAAAAAGAATATGGCTTTTTTTTGTTTTTTTTTGCCACCTTGGGGTCCAGCATACCACCTGGTGCATATTTTTTTTACAGGATCACTATCCCTATACAGTTCTCACTACCAGAGTGGTCCCCCTGAATGCTATATTTGGTTTCCCACGTCACAGGCAGCAATCCCTGTGGAGGGCAATCATTACCAACTGGTTGACAGTGGCTCCTGCTGGGAACTATACTCTCTTCTATTGTTACAGCAGAAGCCAAGTGTCATCATTCGACTCCATCCTCGGTGCTCGAAGATTAAGGGGGGAGCTAGGCGGTTGATTGACTGGTAAAGGAATGGAAATAAGGCATTTAGAGGATTTTTTTCCATAAATCTTGAAAAACATAGGCTTGACAAACGTGTATAAATTGTTAGTGCTGATTCACAGGCTCAGGGTTGATGTGTAGCAGGTGCCACTCAGCCACCCACGGCCCTGCACCTCCCGCCAGACAGTATACACGCTGACAGGCTCACTGAAGGACACAGAGGCTGTCAGCAGCTATGGGGGAATTCTCCCCCCTCCCTCTCCTCACTCTACACAGTTTGTAAGTGGTGCCCGCCCTGCTTCCTCATTGCCAGAGGGAGACAATTATCTGATGACTGCAGGAGCAGCAAAGGATCCTGGGACATGTAATCTCCAGCACAAGAGGCAAAATAGTAATCTCTGGGGGCAGGAACTACACAGCCCTGCATGCTCACTGATTAAGGAGGAATCACACACCATGAGGCTGACTTGCAGAAGTCAGAGACCACGGGGCGAGGGGAAACCAGACACATAAGAAAAGGTTCTGCCATCCAGGGTTGGTGTGCTCATTTCCTGCTACAGATCCATGACTGGTCACAGACATCCCAGCAGAGATGGACCCCAGGTGCATCTCCAGGCGTATCCCCAAAGGCGTGAGGCAATCCTGTTGTGGGGTAGCCAGTCGGGCATTGAATCAGACACTGTGTTTGAATGGTTCTTTGAGACTGTGGTGTTGAGGTACAGAAGGGTATGATATAAAAAAAGGCTCGTTCCTCTGCCCTCCTCTTGCCTTGGCTCATAGAGTCCAACTTAAGTAGAGTTGGTGGTTAATCTATTTGAGTGTTATTGCTCATCCTGCAATTTGTCATTTTTGTGTGGTGATCTCTGCTTTTAGGGTTATTCGCCTTAAGGAGTTCACTGGAAGTAGCCAGATCATATTGTTTTAAAACTTTTAGTCAATGTGAACATATAACTGTCTCCCAAAGCTAGGGAGAAGATGGGCCAATACAACAGTCCACAGACTCCTCCCCCCCCAGTTAAAAAACACCCCCTATAATACCTGCAAAAAACCCTAGCCACCTGTAAACTAATCACCAGCATATAATTTCTAAAAGGGGCAATGTGTTTCTGTAAAACACAGATAAAAATCTCACAGTTCTATAATGGAATGATGCACAATCCACACTATTCTGATGCACCCATATTGGATAATTAACACTTATTATATCCATTATAGAACAGTGTGATTTTTATCTGTGTTTTTACGGAAACACACTACCCCTTGATTCGTTTACAGGTGGCTTTTTTTTTTTTTTAAGTATTATAAGGGGTGTTTTTTAACTGGGGGGGGGGGGGTCTGTGGGCTGTTGTATTTGGCCATTTTCTCCCTAGCTTTTGGAGACAGCTATGTGTTCACATGGGTTATCTGTTCTTATTGTTGTAATGAGGTATAGAAAATTAGGAAATGTTACATTCCCTTTTTGGCCTATATACAGGGGATAAGCAGGATTTTTGGCTTGTTGTGTTTTTTTGTATTTTGTTTTTTTAAGCAATAAATTTAATTGTAGTTAACTCTTTAGGGTGTGTATATATATCTCTTTATTTACCTCTATCAACCTGCCATAACCTAACTCATTGAGGTGCCATTTTGCCAAATTTCCATTATTTTTTACTTTTGGTGCCAACGTCACACTTTCAGAATAAAAAGCTTCACAAATAGGGAGGATACTTAGAAGTGGAATAACCCATTTATAAAATCTGTAGAAAAGCATACGTGGAATTGTTGGTGACTGCTTATGGTTTATCATAAATTCTTTGGAAAAGAAAACACAGAGTCTGACCGGTCACTATAGCCAACTCTGCTTTTGTTTTGTCTGCTTTTTTGTAATAGTAGAGTCTTGTACCATGTTAGCCAGTGATTAATGCAGAAAGTTTGGACTGTAAGCAATAATCTTTATTGATCAACTTATCTTCCTAAGGTTGCGTCTTTGGGCATTATACAATTCTTTTTCTGGCAGGCTTCTTGCTGGACAAATGATCCTACGAAGCTGCTTCTCACATGAGGACCACCCTTCTCCAACATTATTGCATCTATGAGGATGTTTTGCAGGCATGCTTACATTCCAGGACTGGAGTAGACCACCAACTATTAGGTGAGCAAGGAATAGGTTTAGAATTCCTCTACTTAAAGCAGAAATCTAGGTTTGACCTTTATAGCATAGTTACATTGGTCCTAGTGAGGGGCGGACTGACCAGTGGGCCACTCAGGCACTGTCCGAGGGCCCCATGCCACTAGGGGGCCCCATCAGGGTTGCCAGCCTCAGTAAAACCAGGGAAAGTATGTAAAAATCAGTGTTTTTTTTTTTACATCTGTCTCTGAAATGTCCCTTACTGACATCCTTTTGGTCTAAAAATCCTGAGATTATAGCTGCCCCACCTCTCCAGTACCTTCTCAGCCAATAGAAACATGTCTGTGTATACTGTGTGATTGTATACTGGGTGTGTGTGTGTTTGTGTATACTGTGTGGCCCCATAATGTCTGATTGCCTGGGGGCCCCATAATCTCCTATTGCCCAGGGGCCCCATGAGTTGTCAGTCCGCCCCTGGTCCTAGTAAGTATGTATATCTCATACCTGGGGGACCAATATAAAGGTTGACAATCACTGTAGCTGTTTCCGCTACCCCCGTGATCACTGCAATCTTCCATATCCTGTGCAGAACAGCTTTTCTTCTGCATAGTGACCACAGAGGGTCACTCAATTGGCACCTTCTACTTTTCAAAAAAAAAACATAATTTTTTAATGGATACAAGGCAATTTCTGATTGTAAAAGGTGAAGAGGTGGGGTGATAACAGTCTCATCTCCACCTCATCCAATCAGAGTGCTCCTCGTATTCATTGAAAAAATACAAGGTGTTCTGTGAATTGCGTCAATGCCAAACAAGTGCCCCCCCCCCCCCCAAGATATCTATACCTACATTGGTCCAAGCTGGATCCAAGATCCCTCCAAGATCTCACCTAGACTTCACTTTTCAATGAGTCTTTAACACATGTTATCCTGGTAAAGAGGGTGGTATGATATTTTACACAAAACCACACATGTGTGATGGCAGAAAAAGGCCAAAAACAAGACTGCCCATCCATTTTTATGTTTGAGAATACATCTAAAGCTAGTTAACTATATTGAGTAAGTCGTGAACTGAGCTTGTAATGAAGTTACATGCTATGTCTTGAACAATTCATTAGAGTACATTAGATTTACTTGTGTTATTCCATTTTTTAATAATGTCCTTCCTGGATTCAAAGAATACTTCAAGAAATACGTAATTAAAGGAAGACCTCGTTAAAAGGACTGGTTAGTGATGGTCAAAAGTTAAAGCACCAGTAATATCCTTTCCTGTTATATGCCATATGTATATACACTATATTACCAAAGGTATTGGGACACCTGCCTTTACACGCACATGAACCTTAACTACTTCAGCCCCGGAAGATTTTACCCCCTTCTTGACCAGAGCATTTTTTACAATTTGCCACTGCGTCGCTTTACCTGACAATTGCGCAGTCATGCAATGCTGTAATCAAACTAAATTTGCGTCCTTTTTTCCCACAAATAGAGCTTTCTTTTGGTGGTATTTGATCATCTCTGCAGGTTTTATTTTTTTATTATAAACAAAGAAAAGTGAAAATTTTGAAAAAAAAACAAACAATATTTTTAACTTTTTGCTATAAAATGTAAAATATCCCTAAAAATGTTTTTAACCACTTTCAGACCGGACCAATTTGCTGGTCAAAGACCAGACCACTTTTTGCGATTCGGCACTGCGTCGCTTTAACTGACAATTGCGCGGTCGTGCGACGTGGCTCCCAAACAAAATTGACGTCCTTTTTTTCCCACAAATAGAGCTTTCTTTTGGTGGTATTTGATCACCCCTGCGGTTTTTATTTTTTGCGCTGTAAACAAAAATAGAGCGACAATTTTGAAAAAAACCCATTATTTTTTACTTTTTATTATAATAAATATCCCCCAAAAATATATAAAAAAACATTTTTTTCCCTCAGTTTAGGCCGATACGTATTCTTCTACATATTTTTGGTAAAAAAATCGCAATAAGCGATTATTGATTGGTTTGCGCAAAAGTTATAGCGTTTACAAAATAGGGATAGTTTTATAGCATTTTTATTAATAATTTTTTATTATTTTTTTTTTTACTAGTAATGGCGGCGATCTGCGATTTTTATTGTGACTGTGACATTGTCGGGGACCCATCGGACATTTTTGACACATTTTTGGGACCATTGTCATTTATACAGTAATCACTGCTATATAAATGCAGTGATTCCTGTGTAAATGACACTGGCAGTGAAGGGGTTAACCAGTGGGTGGCAGTGTAGGGGTTAAGTGTTCCTAGGGGTGTGTTACTAACTGTGGGGGGGTTGGGCTTTCATTTAGTGAACACTGATCTCTGCTCCAATCACATGGAGCAGAGATCAGCGTCACTAGTTGCTAGGCAGAATGGAAAAATGTTGTTTACACAGCATTAACTCCATTCGGCCGCTCCGTGAGACGATCGCGGGGATGCCCGCGGCGGTCGAGTCCGCGGGTCCCGCGACCGGACTCACGGGGGTCCCGACCAGTGCGGGAGCACGCCGCGGGCGGCGCGCTCCCGATGGCAGGGCGGCATCGAATATTGGACGTACCTGTACGCCAATATGCCTGCCCGTGCCATTCTGTCGACGTATATCGTCGTGCGCTGGTCGGGAAGTGGTTAAAAAAAACAATTTCTTCATCAGTTGTATTCTTCTGCATATTTTTGGTAAAAAAAAAAAATCGCATTAAGCGTTTATTGATCGGTTTGTGCAAAAGTTATAGCGTCTACAAACTATGGGAAAGATTTATGTATGGCATTTTTTTTTTTTTTACTAGTAATGGCGGTGATCTGCAAATTTTTAACGATACTGCGACATTGTGGCAGACAGATCAGACACTTTTTACACTATTTTGGGACTATTGACATTTATACAGCGATCAGAGCTATAAAAATGCATTGCTGTGTAAATGTCATTGGTAGAGGAAGGGTTAACACTAGGGGGCAAACAAAGGGTTAAATGTGTGTTCCTTGGATGTGTTCTAACTGTATGGGGATAGGACTGGCTGGGGGAAAAGATATATCGTTGTTCCTTCTTAGTAGGAACAACGATATGTCTCCTCTCCCCTGACAGAACAGGGATTTGTGTTTACACACACAAATCCCTGTGGTGGCTCTCGTGCCCATGATTACACGAGGCCGTTGGCGATCGTACCCGCTGGCCAAGTGCATTGGGTCCCCCGCTGTGCTGTGGGTGGGGGACTTAAGGGAACAACATACCCATATGTTGTTTTGCCCAGCCGTGCCATTCTGCAAACGTATATTGGTGTGGGCCGGTTGGCAATCGGTTAATGGCATCCCAGTCTTAGTCCGCAGGGTTCAATATTGAGTTGGCCCACCCTTTGCAGCTATAACAGCTTCAACTCTTCTGGGAAGGCCGTCCACAAGGTTTAGGAGTGTGTCTATGGGAATGTTTCGCCATTCTTCCAGAAGTGCATTTTTGAGGTCAGCCACTGATATGGACGAGAAGGCCTGGCTCACAGTCTCCGCTCTAAGAAGAAGGCCTGGCTCATCTAATTCAGGTGTGCAGGACAGTCAAGTTCCTCCACCCCAAACTTGCTCATCCATGTCTTTATGGATCTTGCTTTGTGCACTGGTCCACATCATTATGGTGTGGGGTTGTTTTTCAGGGTTTGTTCTTGGTCCCTTAGTTCCAGTGAAGGGAGCTCTTGAGGCATCAACATACCAAAACATTTTGGGCAATTTCATGCTCCCAACATCGTGGGAACAGTTTGAGGATGACCCCTTCCTTTTCCAACATGACTGAGCACCAGTGCATAAAGCAAGGTCCATAAAGATATGGATGAGTGAGTTTCCTGACCTAAACCCAATAGAACACCTTTGGGATGAATTAGAGCGGAGACCGCAAGCCAGCCCTTCTCATCCAACATCAGTGCCTGACCTCACAAATGCGCTTCTGGAAGAATGGTCAAACATCCCAAGAGACTCCTCCACTCCTAAACCTTGTGGACGGCCTTCCCAGAAGAGTTGAAGCTGTTATAGCTGAAAAGGGTGGGCCAACTCAATATTGAAACCTACGGTCTAAGACTGGGATGCCATTAAAGCTCATGTGTGTGTAAAGCCAGGTGTCCCAATACTTTTGGTAATGTATTGTATATGGCAATACTCTTTTACTCATTCCTTATTTCTTATTTTTTAATACAGGCAGTAATGTTGCCTACCTATATACTGTAAATAGGCCCACTGCTGTGTAAGTCTATTAGGTTTTGGTTAAAGGAAATGTTTACTTCCACTTTCCCTACTGTATATTAGATAAATACATTCCTGTAGATGTCTGCAGCAGAGTTACTGGAACTCCACATCATATATCTGTTGGCTGCACTTGTCATCGGTCCCCGTCTTCAGCAGTGTTGCACATCCCAGCAACAAAACCCTCTCCAAACACAGGAAATGGAGAGCCGCCAGGAAACCAGTTAATTATGGGATGTCCCCTGTTTTGTCTGTTATCTCATAAGGTGACATCAACATTTGTGTTAAAAGTAATAAACCAAAGAAAAGAAAAGTGTATTTTAAAGTATTCATCAGACTCGTGTTCTGTGGACTTCTGACTTTAACTAAATCACCAGGTTTAGGGCCCCATGCTTTCGCAATACACCAGGGGTGGGCAGGAGGGGTGGCTGCCCTGGGCACTGTGGTATCAAGTGAGGTGGAGGGGCACCACAAGGAGATTGTGGGGAGGGATTTTGTGTTGCATAGGGGAGTTAGGGGAATGGCAGGCAGGGCCGGTGCTACCACTAGGCAAACTAGGCAGCTGCCTGGAGCGCACTGCTTCCTAGGGCGCCTGGTCACTGGTGTTCCTACTCTTCTCTCTGCAGCTAGCGAACCATCACTCCGTTTGCACATAGTGACAGAGGCGCAGCAGCGGCCGAGGACTGTGTCTGTGTCCCGACTCCCGAATGAATGGAAGCAAGTAAACATTCATTGATGGGCGCTGGTCAAGCTTCATTTGATGGGTGCTGGTGGGCTGCATTTAATGGGTGCTGATGAGGCTGCATTTGATGGGCTTTAGTGAGGCTGCATTTGATGGGCGCTGGTGGGCAGCATTTGATGTGTGCTGGTGGGCTGCATTTGATGGGTGCTGGTGGGCTGCATTTGATGGGCACTGGTGGGCTGCATTTGATGGGCGCTGGTGAGGCTACATTTGATGGGTGCTGGTGAGGCTGCATTGATGGGCGCTGGTGAGGCTGCATCTGAGGGGCGCTGATGAGGCTGCATCTGATGGGCGCTGGTGAGGCTGCATTGATGGCCCCTGGTAAGGTTGCATTTGATGGGCACTGGTGAGGCTGCATCTGATGGGCACTGGTGAGGCTACATTTGATGGGCGCTGGTGAGGCTGCATTGATGGGCGCTGGTGAGGCTGAATTTGATGGACACTGGTGAGGCTGCATTTGATGGGCACTGGTGTGGCTGCATTTGATGGGCTCTGGTGAGGCTGCATTTGATGGGCGCTGGTGAGGCTGCATTTGATGGGCACTGGTGAGGCTGCATTTGATGGGCACTGGTGAGGCTACATTTGATGGGCGCTGGTGAGGCTGCATTTGATGGGCTTTAGTGAGGCTGCATTTGATGGGCGCTGGTGGGCTGCATTTGATGTGTGCTGGTGGGCTGCATTTGATGGGTGCTGGTGGGCTGCATTTGATGGGCACTGGTGGGCTGCATTTGATGGGCGCTGGTGAGGCTACATTTGATGGGTGCTGGTGAGGCTGCATTGATGGGCGCTGGTGAGGCTGCATCTGAGGGGCGCTGATGAGGCTGCATCTGATGGGCGCTGGTGAGGCTGCATTGATGGCCCCTGGTAAGGCTGCATTTGATGGGCACTGGTGAGGCTGCATTTGATGGGCACTGGTGAGGCTACATTTGATGGGCGCTGGTGAGGCTGCATTGATGGGCGCTGGTGAGGCTGAATTTGATGGGCACTGGTGAGGCTGCATTTGATGGGCACTGGTGTGGCTGCATTTGATGGGCTCTGGTGAGGCTGCATTTGATGGGCGCTGGTGAGGCTGCATTTGATGGGCACTGGTGAGGCTGCATTTGATGGGCACTGGTGAGGCTACATTTGATGGGCGCTGGTGAGGCTGCATTTGATGTGCGCTGGTGGGCTGCATTTGATGGACACTTCATCAAAAGAGTGGGGTATACATGGACAGGGCAAAGTGGGTGGAGCCTGGTGGGGGGCGGCAAAATGAAGTTTCGCCTAGGGCAGGCATGTCCAAAGTCCAGCCCGTGGACCAATCACAGCCCGTGCTCCGGTTTTGAATGGCCCGCCTGGTTATTTGGACATATATATCTTTTGTGGCCCCCTGACGATCTGCCAGCGCCAGGGCCACAAAAGATATATATGCCTTGGAAGGGACAGGGAGGAGGCGGGACGAGCGCCCTACACACACATGAGAATTTCCTGTTTATGGGCAGCCTCTGTATTAGGAAGTCCCATCTCCGGCGCTGCCAGTAGACGACTGCTCTGTCCATCAAAGGAGGCGGGACTTTCTATTAAAGAGGCCACCGTGTAAACAGGAGATTATCCTTTAGGTCAGTGATATGCAATTAGCGGACCTCCAGCTGTTGCAGAACTACAACTCCCATGAGGCATAGCAAGACTCTGACACCCAGAGGCATGATGGGACTTTTAGTTTTACAACAGCTGGAGATCCACTAATTGCATATTCCTACTTTAGGTAATCTTTGTCGCTCGTCAGTGCATTCCTGGCAATGATGCTGCGTTCCTGACAATGGTGAGGCATTCCTGGCAATGGTGAGTGCATTCCTGGCTATGGTGGTGCATTCCTGGCTATGGTGGTGCATTCCTGGCAATGGTTGTGCATTCCTGGCAATGGTGGGTGAATTCCTGGCAATGGTGGTGCATTCCTAGCAATGGTGGGTGCATTCCTGGCTATGGTGGGTGCATTCCTGGCTATAGTGGGGGCATTCCTGGCTATGGTTGTGCATTCCTGGCTATGGTGGTGCATTCTTGGCAATGGTGAGGGCATTCCTGGCAATGGTGGGGGCATTCCTGGCTATGGTGAGTGCATTCCTGACTATGGTGCTTTGTTCCTGGCTATGGTGAGTGCATTCCTGGCTATGGTGCTTTGTTCCTGGCTATGGTTAGTGCATTCCTGGCTATGGTGAGTGCATTTCTGGCTATGGTGCTTTGTTCCTGGCTATGGTGAGTGCATTCCTGGCTATGGTGCTTTGTTCCTGGCTATGGTGAGTGCATTCCTGGCTATGGTGCTTTGTTCCTGGCTATGGTGAGTGCGTTCCTGGCTATGGTGCTTTGTTCCTGGCAATGGTGGGTTCTGCATTCTTGGCAATGGTGGGTCTGCAGATGGGCACTGATTAGGCTGCATTGATGGGCACTGACCATTATTTTGCTTCACAGTTCTTTATTTAAAATTAACATTTTTTTTCCTGAAACTTCCCTCTTAAAGTGAAGGTGCGTGTTATACGCCAATAAATACGGTATATCCAAATAATACACCTGAGCTCTTCTCTTTACCACACACAGAAACAAAGGCAAGAGAATTCTTGTTGGTCAGTGTATTAGTGCTCGAACGAACACACTTAGACCGAATTTTAATGGTTCAAAGAATGTCAGGCAAAATGGTCGGCCCTCACGCATGTTCACTTCATCAAATCTGGCCCTCTTTGAAAAAAGTTTGGACACCCCTGGCCTAGGGTGTCCAAAATCCTTGCACCAGCCCTGGTGGCAGGGTTAAGAATTGTTTTAGGAGGGCAAATTTGGGTGTGCTAGGAGTGATGATTTGGGGGGACTTGCGTTGGGGGGGGGGGGGGGGTGGTCTGAGAAGAAGATTTGTGCTGGAAGGGAGATTTGTGATAGTGATAGTGATAGTGAGGAGAGAGGATTTGTGCTAGGGGCATATGGGGAAAGAAAGGATTTGAGTTGGGGGGGTGAGGAGGGGTGCAAAGATTTGTGCTGGGAGGGGGAATTCCAAGGCATATACATCTTTTCAGCAGGGGGAAAGATTTGTACTGCTTAGGGGTGAGCATGCAGATTAGTGCTCGATTTTTTTGGGGGGAGGGGATTTTCGCTGACTTATAACGCTCATACATCTGCACCATGCTGGAATGCGCACATTGTTTGTGTCTTGTGATGTGTTGCGTTAGGTGATACGTTAAAAAAATAAATAGGCCGCAACACACCTAAATGCACAGAATAGGTAGTTCAAGCTGCAGTTTTTTTTTTTGCACTGCACAGGACACGTGTTACTCTTCAGTTATTTGCAGCACAAATCCAGCACCCAAAACACAGGTCGTAAATGCAATGCAATTGCCTGCACCAGATCGCACTACTTTTGGTGTGGTGCAGTGCGATTTGAGCCCCTTCAAATGAATGGGCTTAAATTGTACCGCATTGAACTGCATGTGAATTGCACAGGAACAATTCCTCTGCGGTTCCTAGTGTGAACCGACCCTGAATCTGTTGTAAAGTTTCTTACCTGGAGATCCTGCAAGTAACAACACTTCCTGTTATAAGCCACTGACTCACAATTAGTAATAACATTGTTAGCCTTTTACGTTCACTCCTATCAGGTCATACGTACGTAATGGACGTATACAGGAAATTTGTACAGTAGATCCCAAGAGCTCTCATCACCAAGCTCAATAAAGCAGATCGCCCAAAAGTGATGTTTTAGTTATAGATGGAGCCCACTAGCCTGAGACAGTTCTGGCTTTTTGTATGACTTGGATATTCCAACGGCAAGATCTCTCAGCTATAATTGCCAGCTCTGTTCCTATCCACCTGGGAGTTTTGTATGTTCCTGCCAACCTGTGTTTGCACCGGGTGCCCATGTTACATTCTCCATACTATAAAATATCCACTAGGTATGGTGGAAGCACAGATCTTGCCAAGAGTGCCACAGAGAGGTATAGGAACTGTAATGCCGCGTACACACGGGCGGACTGTATGGCGTACTTAGTTTGTCATACAATCCGACGGACAGTCCGTCGTACTTTCGACTGAACGGACTTGACCACACACGGATGCACAAACAGTCCGTCTAAAGCTTGCGCGATGACGTGTACAGCACGTACGACGGGACTAGAAATAGGAAGTCCAATACACAGCAAAGCACCCTTCCCCCGTGTAAATCCTTTCTGGGCATGCGCCATTCTTAGTCCGTCGAACTAGCATACTGACGAGCGGATTGTCCGCTGAAACCAAAAATCCGAAATTCTTAGTACGCCAGACTGCACGCTGAAAAAGTCCGCTGAAGCCCACACACGAGCGGACTGTCCGCTGAAATGTGTTTCGACGGACTAAGTACGCCATACAGTCCGCCCGTGTGTACGCGGCATAAGTCTACCAAAAACTGGAATATCAGATTTGAAGAGTGGTCCTTGAACTGTACTAACTCTGCTGCCAGACAGACCTGTTACTTCCGGGTACGGGGCAAATGTGAATACTCCCTGTTGATCCCAGTGCAGTGTTTGGTGCCCAAGTTACCAATTACCAATCTCCCGCCAACATTTAACAAAGTATATGTAAAGCCATTTTTTAAGATAGAATCTAGAAGTGTAATGCCCCATACACACGATCGCACTTTCCGACAACAAAAACCGTGGATTTTTGTTCGAAGGTTGTTGGCTCCAACTTGTCTTGCGTACACACGGGCACACAAATGTTGGCCAACAATTATGAACGTGGTGACGTACAAGGAAGTTCAATAGTCATGTGATATCTCCATTACTAACGCTAGTTTTACAAGATCGAGCGCTTCTTTTTTTTTGAGAAAATCGCCCTCACCTCTTTACCTCATTTCTCATTTCATTATGTATGTTCCCTATTCAGCACCAGCCTATTAAATGTGCTATTCTGAATGTTCCCTTTTCCTCAATGGCTCATTCCGTATGCCATAGTGTATGTTCCCTATTTTGCACCTGCTCATTCTTCTTTGTTGTACATTTTACTGTAACTCCCCATTCTATATATTGTGCTGTAAATTGCATTTCTTCTCTGTTTCACACGCTATGAAATGCTTTGCATTCTCTATTTTACACTGCCTCATTCTATACACTGTACTGTACAAAGATCTGTGTTTACCTCATTATTACTGATGCGTCCTTCATCACCTGCCAAGGAAATTAGGATCTTGTACAATAGTGTTTTTGTCTGCTGAGGGCCATTAACATTTTTTGCTATGGAGCTCTGTGATTCTTAATTACGCCCCTGCTGATGACCACTGTGACGGGGACAGAAGCTGGAAAATCCTAATCTATTCCTGTTTATTTCTAAAATGGGATTTCCCCTCTATTTGTAAAGGTTTTCTCTCACTTGTTGTGTCTCTGGGACATGAAGTAAAGGGAAATCTCTGCAACAGGACACAGACAGCAATAAAATATAAACTCTGGTAGGGGCTTTAACCCTTTCTGTTTCAATATGTTTATTGGGTTTTTGGGTAAACAAGAGAATCATAAACAATCTCGTTGGGCTAGAAACGTGTAAAAATTACCAATGATCAATATCGTTCACAATTATGCTATGACATAGTGAAAATAGGGGATGGTATCAAACAATGAATACTGCATCAAAATGCCATGTCCCCAAAATCGTCGCCGAAGTAGAGACTCTTCTCCAGCAACCCCCCTCCATAGGAGGCAACGGCAGGAACTAGGATAGTGAGAAGCCAGAAAGAAAGGGAGAAGAGCGAAACAGCAGAGAGAGGGGCTCATAGATAGGAGAGGGGTGAAAGGGAATGGGAGAACTTGGGAGCCCCACAGAAGGGAGTCAGACAAGGCCCAAACAGGATGCTTGAAGTGTGGGGAACTCATAAGAGATCCATGGTTCCCAAATTTTGACAAATTTGGCGTGAGTCATTCACAATACTGGACATTGGTTCCTGAAGTAACATAGCAGTTATGAGTGTCCTCGCCCCTTGGAAAGCTACTCGTTGTGTCTTCCAGGCTTGAGCTATAGTTCATTTAGCCGCTATAAAGAGGTAAGTGGCCAGCTTCTGCTGTGGTGCGAACAAACCAGGTATTGGACAATGTAATAAGGCTAGCTTAGCATCCCTTAAGACTGTTAGATAGAAAAGGGTCTGCAGTAAGCCAAAAACCCTAGACCAGAACCCCACCAGTCTTGGGCAGGGCCACCAGGTATGTATGACATCACCCTGCTGTCCACAGTTGCGTAAACATCAATCAGTACTTCCTGGGAATACATGAGCTGTGCAGGCCAGGACCCAGTACCATCGGAATAGGACCTTATATGCTGCTTTTAGGTCAACGGGGAAATCTGCACCACACTGTATAGTACTTGAAGACATTGGGGACCCCCAGGCCTCCTTGTAGTCTATGGGTATAAAGAGTAGATCTAGGGACTCTAGGGCATTTATGCACCCAGATAAATTGGAGAATCCTATTCTGCAAAAGTCGAACAAAGAAAGAGGACACTCTAACTGGCAAAGTGCGAAAGTAATAGAGAACTTTGGGCAGGATCGTCATTTTAACTGCAGAGATCCTTCCTATCCATGAAAGGGTGGGAAATTGCCATGAATGCATGAGGGTGGTCAAGGCACGCAACAAGGGGTAGTAGTTGGCAGAGAACAAAGAAGAGTAGGAAGGCATTAGTTTGATGCCTAAATATTCGATTGAGTGAGATGCCCAACGATAGGGGAAATGTTCTTGAAGACGCTGCACCACATCCGTAGGGAGGTTGACGTTCAGCACTGTGGTTTTGGAGGAGTTGATTTGAAGGTCGGAGATGGCTGAAAATCGGTCTAACACAAGTTTCAGGTTGGGAAGGGAGATAAGTGGGGTGGGACAGAATCAGAAGCATCATCTGCAAAAAAATTGGCCTTATACTGGGCTCCAGCATAAGGGACTCCTGAAATGTCAACGATGGTCACCGCCAATGGTTCCAGAGAAGAAGCCTGCAAATTTTAAGGATGCTGATGGGCTTTAACCCTTTCATACTCTTTTGTAAACTGAAAATAATTGGCTTTAGATATACATTAAAATGTAACCGTTCTCAATTCTGATCTTAACCTTTGATTTACTGTAAATTAAAGCCTCTGACCCCTGACCTTAAAGCAGTAGTAAACCACCGACGATTTTTATTTTTTTAACCTGCAAGGTAAAGCCATAATGTGCTAGATTGCATCTCATACTAGCACATTATGTGAAACTTAACTTAGAACAAAGCCCTTTCTGACCCCTGACCTTAAAGCAGTAGTAAACCACCGACGATTTTTATTTTCTTAACCTGCAAGGTAAAGCCATAATCTGCTAGATTGCATCTAATACCAGCACATTATGTGAAACTTAGCTTAGAACAAAGCCCTTCCAGCAGCTGTCACGGCTTTAATTTTTACCCAGATTCCTTCTGGGTAAGCGAACTCCGGCTGTGTGACTGGCTGGAGACGCGATGATGTCCGGGAGCCGCTGTTTGTGGCACAGGACTGTCACCAGCTGCATATACAGTAAATATCTCCTAAACGGTGCATGTTTAGGAGATATTTAAAGAATATATGTAAATATATATATGTAAATTAAAGTTATTGTGTCCCAAAATCAACTTTATGAAATAAGGGCTTAATTTAGCATTAAAGATTTGTTTATGAATTAGTTTAACTCACTGTTAAAGTGGGAGTAAACTCTCATACATGACTTTTACCTATAGGTAAACCTATAAGAAGGCTTACCTATAGGTACTGTAATAGCTACATAGAAAAGGAATCACAGGGGTGTGCCAGGTGTCTAACCACTACGTGTGGTGCCTTGTCCCCCTACTGCCTGGGCTTCTCATGTGTTGCTCCCCCCCCCCCCGTTGCAGGAAGCTGCTCAGCAAAGAGCAAATCTGCCACAGGGCACCCCCATCCCTGCAATAAACCATTGCACCCAGGGCAGCCACCCCTTCTGCCCACCCCTTGTCTTGGCCCTGCCCATGCAGCTGAGGCTGCAGAGAAAGGCATGTATGTTTGCACTTTGGGGTGCACACCCTAATGCAGAATCCACTTTGTGATAAGAGTCCACTTTGCAAACTTAGATATTACCTTTGTAAAAGTAGCAGTGATATCATGACTAGGGATGAGCTCGGTGTTCGACTCGAACATCGTCTGTTTGGTGAATTCAGAATTTTGTGGACCGTTTGCACCAAATTCGTGTGGCCCACAATGCACTACGCCATCGCAGTCCATTGCAGGCTCATGATTGGCCAAGCATGCACTGTGACCCCGTATGCTTGGCCAATCACAGCGCCGGCAGCGAGGAGAGCCATAATTGGCCACAGGCAGGATACCTGCTGGCAGTGCAGTGCAGATTGCTGAGTGTATGCTGTTTAGCATGGATGAAGGAATCTACTGATTTTCTCCAATGGGTTGAATGAGAGAAACCTAGCCATGTATGACGTGCTTAAGGGAAATTCCCTTTTAGACAGTTATCTCTGGACCCAGCATTTCCATTGGAAGATTCCCCTTATTACTTTTCTGGTGATAATTCAAAACTTTGGAATACTCCTATCCCCTTCTGTCCTGTTAAAGAGGAAGTAAACCCTGATGGGTTTACTTCCTCTTTGATTCCCTGCAAAGGTAAAGCATAATGAACTACTGTGCATCGCATAGTAGTCCATTATGTGTCACTTACCTGACACAGGAGCCAGCAAAGTCACCGCTGTCCCCTGTAGTTCCGAGCGTCCATCTTCTTGGTGGGTCTCTGTGGATCTCGCTGCTCCGGCACTTTGATTCGCCGGAGCAGCGATGACGTCACTCCCGCGCATGCGCACGTGAGCCGACACTCGCGGCATATCGCCACGATCTGCGGCTTACCCAGTGCGCCTGAGCGCCGCTGTCTACGGCGCATGCGCCGTAGACAGCGGTGGCTGTGTTCAGGTAAATATCTCCTAAACCGTATAGGTTTAGGAGATATTGCTTGGACCTACAGGTAAGCCTTAATCTAGGCTTACCTGTAGGTCAAAGTGGTTTGTAAGGGTTTACAACCACTTTAACAATGCAGTGGTCACTAGGTCATACAAAGAGGGTAAATCTTGCTAGTGGTGACACAGCAACACACCACTGACAATGGTTTAAACACTTCCACACTCCATGTATGATTAGAACAAAGTTTTGGATTTAGATGTCCCTAAAGAACCATTGCCTTAAAGAAGAAACACAGCCAAGGATCGCAGGAGTACAGTTAGTTTGTGACCCGTTTTCAGCAAACCGTGGGCTGAAGTCCGCTGTTGGCTGAAGTCACAGAGCCGATCCGGGCTCAAGCAAGATCTCAATGTTAGAGCTGGTGGGAGACAGTCACAGTATCGGACCAATGCTGAATCCACCTAGGTAAGTATGATTCCGAAAAAAAAGACAAAATCCCATACATCTCTTTTAATAGAATACTTCTCTTACTCCATGAAAGGAAGAACCACGCTGGTTAATGTACCAGTGCCAAAAAGTACCAGCACCAAGAACTCATGGTTCAGGGTCAGGAAAGGAGAGAGCTGAAATAATTTTCTCTATTTCAGAGGGTAAAGCAGTGGAATTACTGTACACCAAGAAAATGCAGTGTAAATCAATGTTTATACCATGAGCAAACAAAACAGAAGAGGGGGAGCGACAACCTTCATACATTAAAATAATGCTTAATAAGGAACAGAGATGTTGCACTCACAATTTTGTAGAAGTGAAATCCTAAGCTTATTGCTGGGGCTTTCACTTCTACAAAATTGAAAGGACAATATTATTGTTCTTTATTAAAGCGGTATTAACCACTTGATCTCTGCAGCTCCTCCAGAGTTGCCATAGATCTCTTGACAGCTTCTCTGATGAATGCTCTCCTTGCCCGGCCTGTCAGTTTAGGTGGATGGCCGTGTCTTGGTAGGTTTACGGTGATGCCATATGCTTTCCATTTTCAGATGATGGATTGAACAGAGCTCCGTGAGATGTTCAAAGCTTGGGATATTTATTTTATAACCTAACCCTGCTTTATGCTTCTCCACAACTTTATCCCTGGCCTGTCTGGTGTGTTTCTTGGCCTTCGTAATGTTGTTTGTTCACTAAGGTTCTCTAACAAACCTCCGAGGGCTTCACAGAACAGCTGTGTTTATACTGAGATTAAATTACACACAGGTGGACTTTATTTACTTTTTAGGTGACTTCTGAAGCTAATTGGGTCCACTAGATTATAGTTAGGGGTATCAGAGTAAAGGGGGCTGAATACAGATGCACACAACACTTTTCAGATATTTATTTGTAAACCATTTATAATTTTATTTCCACTTCACAATTATGTGCCACTTTGTGTTGGTCTATCACATAAAATCACAATAAAATACATTTACATTTTTGGTTGTAAGCTGACAAAAATGTGGAACATTTCAAGGGGTATGAATACGTATCGCACTTCTCTTGGCTTGGCTCAGGTTCTCTGTGCAAATTACAGGATGACATCCGTGTAAGTGCGGAAGAAAGGTTTGGGGATGTAAAAGGAAGAAATTATCTTCTTGGCTTCTATGGGAGCAGCAAATAAAGGCTGATACCACCAAACCATGTAGGCATAACCACAACAACTATTAGTAGCCCACGGGACTTTTACGAGTCACATCTCAAAAATGTAAAATATAAGAAAATTTATTGTTCACAAAAATATTTTACATACATTGAAAACGAGAAGCTGTCATACATATATACTAACGATAGAAATGCATCTTTAAATAAACAACATTAAAACATTCAAGTTAGAAACCTTGCATTGAACAATAGACGGTCTGTACTAATGTCCACCATCAGCCTGAAAAATCTGTGCTGACAGCCTCGACACGTTTCGCAAGATAGAAAACTCGCTTCCTTAGGAATATCTCCAGATATTTCTCTGTGCCTCTCCTGAGGAAACGAGTGAAACGCGTTGGCAGCACAGATTTTTCAGGCTGATGGTGGACATTAGTACAGACCATCTATGTTCAATGCAAGGTTTCTAACTTGAAGGTTTTAATGTTGTGTATTTAAAGATGCATTTCTATCACTGAGAAAAAAAAAAGCCTTAACTATAACCATAGAGTTGTCTTTACTAAAGATAGGGTAAAGTTTCTGAACGATGTTCTGACTTTGTCTGGTGATGTACTGTAGGATTTAATACAGATTTACACATTTTTGGTTTTAATGCACAAAGTTTGCAGCACCCTTATTTCTGCTTTTTTTTCTTCTCATCCGGTTGACGGACCCCCCCCACTCTTATAATACAAGGTGCTGCAAGACCAAGGATTCTACCTGACTTATAACATTGCATTCTAAAAAAAAAAAAAAAAAAAAAAAGGACAAGTTAAACAGTTCTTTTATTCTATCTACTGAATGGTTATGCAATACCTTCATTCAGTGTCAGTATTTAGATCTCCTGAGAGTTCATTGATCTGAGATACAAAGTACAATTTTGATGTGCTAAAAAGCATCTTAACATAGACCAGTGTGAAAGAGGTGTATGTATTATTTATTTATTATAGGCATTTATATAACACCAACCAATTTATACTTTACATTCACAACAGTACCTACCCTCAAGGAGCCTAGGACCCTATCTCAAATACATACACATGCTAGGGCCAATTTGGACAGGAGCCAGTTAATCTACCAGCATGTCTTTGAAGTGTAAAAGGAAACTTGAGAATCAAAGACCCCAATGCTGCAAGGCTGAAGTGCTAACCACTAAGCCACAGCGGCCCATTCACAGGCTTCAATCACTTGTAACTTGGAGACGGAACAAGCAGTTACTATCAAAGGAATATATCAGCCATTCTTAACCAGGGTGCCATGGAACCCTAGGGATCCTCCAGTGGTTGCTAGGGGTCCCTTGAGCAATGAACAATGCCTGCTTCTCAGATCAATAACCACTGATACCAATGGTCTTTCAACTATCTACAGTGCTTTAAAAAAGTATTCATACCCCATTCAATTTTCCACATTATGTCATGTTACAACCAAAAACGTAAATGTATTTTATTGTGATTTTATGTGATAGACCAACACAATTAATTGTGAAGTGGAAGAAAAATGATAAATGGTTTTAAATTTTTTTCAAAATAAATATTTGAAAAATGTGGTGTGCAGAACCACCTTTGGCTGCAATTACAGCAGTAAGTCTTTTTGGTTTTGTCTCTAGTCTCTACCAGCTTTGTACATCTATAGCAGTGATTCTCAACCAGGGTTCACTGGCACTGTAGGGTTTCTCCAGAGGTTGTTAGGGGTTCCTTCAGCATTGGGAAATTTCTGCCTCTCAGATAAGTTCCCACACACACCATTGATTTTTTTTAGCTCTCTGTGAGGAGGTAATTTTTCCCAATGACCACAAGTGTAAGGATCATTCTTTCCACTGACCATCACACTAATGTATCATGAGTTGTAGATTTAAATTTTTTTTAGCAGGGGTTGCCCAAGACCAAAGAACTATTTCAAGGGTTCCTCTGTGTTGAAAAGGTTGAGAAAGGCTGATCTAGAGAGTGACATTTTTGCCCATTATTCTTTGCAAAAAAGTCTTGCCGCAGATTCTCACTTGGATTTATGTCTGGACTTTGACTGGGCCATTCTAACACATGAATATGCTTTGATCTAAACCATTCCATTGTAGCCCTGGCTTTATGTTTAAGGTCGTTGTCCTGCTGGAAGGTGAACCTCCGCCCCAATCTCAAGTCTTTTGCAGACTCTAACAGGTTTTCTTCTAAGATTGCCCTGTATTTGGCTCCTTCCATCTTCCCATCAACTCTGACGAGCTCCCCTGTCCCTGCTGAAGAAAAGCATCCCCACAACATGATGTTGCCACCACCATGTTTCACGGTGGGGATGGTGTGTTCAGGGTGATGTGCAGTGTTTAGTTTTCTGCCACACATAGCGTTTGGCTTTTAGGCCAAAAAGTAAAATTTTGGTTTCATCTGACCAGAGCACCTTCTTCCACATGTTTGCTGTGTCTCCCACGTGGCTTCTTGCAAACTGCAAACGGGAGTTCTTATGGCTTTCTTCTTACCACTCTTCCATAAAGGCCAGATTTGTGGAGAACACAGCTAATAGTTGTCCTGTGGACAGATTCTCCCACCTGAGCTGTGGATCTCTGCAGCTCCTCCAGAGTTACCATGGGCCTCTTGGCTGCTTCTCTGATGAATGCTCTCCTTGCCCGGCCTGTCAGTTTAGGTGGACGGCCATGTCTTGGTAGGTTTTAAGTTGTGCCATACTCTTTCCATTTCCGGATGATGGATTGAACAGCTCTCCGTGAGATGTTCAAAGCTTGGGATATTTTTTTATAACCAAACCCTGCTTTAAACTTCTCCACAACTTTATCACTGACCTGTCTGGTGTGTTCCTTGGTCTTCATGATGTTGTTTCTTCACTAAGGTTCTCTAACAAACCTATGAGAGCTTCACAGAACAACCATATTTATACTGAGATTAAATTGCACACAGTTGGACTCTATTTGCTAATAAGGTGACTTCGAAAGACAGTTGGTTTCACTAGATTTTAGTTAGGGGTATCGGAGTAAAGAGGGCTGAATACAAATGAACACCACACTTTTCACATATTTATTCATAAAATTAATTTAAAACCATTTATCATTTCCTTCACCTTCACAATAATGTGCCACTCTATGTTGGTCTATCACATAAAATCCCAATAAAATACATTTATGTTTTTGGTTGTAACATGAAAAAATTTGGAAAATTTCAAGGGGTATGAATACTTCTTCAAGACACTGTATAAGGGGGACATTCTTCCTACTGAGTGCCAATGTAGGAAACATTCTTCCCACTAACCACCAGTGTAGTGAGACCCTTCCCTTAATGAACTGCAATGTAAGAGGGTTCTTCTCCCACTGATCACCAATCGAATGAGACTTGGTTTCTTCTGTTCTTTTTCAACTGCCCCCCCCCCCCCCATGTTTTGGAGGATTTTCTCTGACCATCATTATAGGGGGCATTTCTGAGCTTAGGACAAACAATTGAACAAACAAGTGAACCCCATTTCTCTCTCTTTCCTGACCATTACTACAATTATATTGTTTCATTTCGAAAATAATTTAGTTTGATTAGAGCAGCCTTGGGTGTCATAAACGCCAAGGGTGCTTTCACACTCATGTGTTGCAGTTTTCCCTGCATGCAGGAATTTTGGTGTGCATTCAGAAAATGCACCAAAACTGCCCAAAGCAATAGAAGTCTATGGCAAAGCGCATGAATAGAAGTCTGTACTGCACCCACGGTGCAGGAAAATTATGAAAGGGGCCTAAGTATTTACCTCACAGTTCGTGCAAATGTGTCATGAGCTGTAAATATAGCAATTAATGATAGGGGTTCCCTGAGAACTGAAAGTTATTTCAAGGGTTCCTCTATGGTTAAATGGTTGACAGAGGATGGTCTAGAGCAGTGATTCTCAGGGTTCCTCCAGAGGTTGTAGGGGTTCCTTCAGCATTGGACAATTTCTGCCCCTCAGATAAGTTCCCACTCACACCATTGATCTTTTTAGCCATCTGTAAGGAGGCAATTCTTCCCAATGACTACAAGTGTAAGGACCATTCTTTCCACTGACCATCACACATAATATAATATAAGTTGTGGATTTCTAATTTTTATCAGGGGTTCCCCGAGACCGGAGAACTATTTCAAGGGTTCCTCTGTGTTAAAAGGTTGAGAAAGGCTGGTCTAGAGTCTAGACGGTGAACTTTATAAACCTGGAGGGTCCATTCACATGTATGTGTGGTTAAATATACATGTGCTTTTAATAGTGCAACTTTGTGCATTTAGGCATAAATTGCATTGTTTTCCTGTGGGATAGGTGGGCAGAAAAAGCAATATGCTGAATTTTCAAGAAACACAAAGTCTGTACCATATAAACGAAATCATTACATAGGGCTCTTCATATAGAATCACGTTTCAGTTGCGGAATGTGTTCTTAATTTAAGAACCACTACAGGAAATGGAAAAGACTGCAGGAACTTAAAATGATTGAATTCATTTATAAAAAGTACATTTCCAGCACCCTCAACCTAAAAAAAATACTGTATAAGAAATGAATCTAATGCCCAATTTTGTTTTCATCTTGTATAAAGTAATGAAGGGTTAAAACCCCTGCAGTTTTTTTCTGTGTCCCATTAGGGATGTTTGCCTTCCATTCCTGACCTGTAGACACAACAGAAAGTAAGAAGAAAACTAAAAGTGAGGGAAATCACCTCTTAGACAGTTGTCACCAGAACAAGTGTCCCTAATGAAAACTGAAATTTTGTATTTTCACTCATTTTCTGTCAGCGGACCAAACACCACACTGCTCCCCTGGCCCAATCTGTATCAGTGTATATATGAGACAGCCTCAGCCTGCACCGCTCCACAAGCTGCACCCCCTGATGTGTTCTGCCCAACCCCCACCCATTGTACTAAACCCCAATGGGCGGGGTGGGCGAAACGCATTAGGGGCATTGCTTGTGGAGCGGCGCAGGCAGAGGCCATCTCATACATACTGTACACTGATACAGATGGGGCCGGGGGAGCTGTGGTTTTTCCTCCTATGACATACACTACTGGATGGTGGTACCTCAAGCTGGCACCCCTAATCCTGAGCACCAGCGGGACAACACATACTTCTGCCCACTCGATTATTTTATTCAAGTCTTCCTGTAAAATTTATATGTCCTGATGTGAAGTTATTGCCCTGCTTATCATTGTGTCGTCCGCTATTTATTACCACCTTTTGGACACACCCCTGTAAGCAGTTTTCTATCTGTGTAAAAACTCTACGGTCCATGCCTACAGACCACAGTTTGTAGATGAGGCGTTTATGGGCAACTGTATCGAATGCTTTTGCAAAATCCAGATACACAAGCCTTCCCCTATGTAGATGGCAGCTCACTTCCTCATAGAAAGTTAACAGATTTGTCTGGCAGGAACGACCCTTCATAAACCCATGCTGATTACTGCTAATGATACCGTTTTCATCAGCAAATTCTTGGATATAGTCCCTTATCATCCCCTCCAATAGTTTACATACTATTGATGTTAGGCTAACTGGCCTGTAGTTTCCAGGTGTAGCGCCGGCTCCTGAAGAGCACACGCTATGTGTTTTTTTCTATTTAAAGTTCATAGAACCGCAGTTTGGTTTTGGGTTTAATTATACCAAATTATGGTTTCAGTACCAGTCTAGCTGGATTGCACCGTGTTCTGCTTGGCCACAGGTGGCGCTGTCATCACTGCCAAGTGTGAGAACATAGTTCAGCTAGGCGCATTGAGTGCCAATTCTTTCTCGGAACCAGCCCAGTGGGAGTGTCGTCTTGCTGTGCATTCTGGGAGAGGGTACTTAAGGTACTGACATCACGTGCTTCTGGGTTCCGATCCAGAAGATCTGTCTGTCTGTTTGGTCCTGGTCCTCCTGACCAGCCCTCATGGCTCTCATGGCCTGGGGTGCGGATCCATCCAATTTCCGAGTCTCGGGGCTGGCTAGCCTGAGGCAAAGTAACTGGAGGGAGGATTCGGAGGTGGTCCGGTTCGGTCTCATTTGTGGAGAGGCCCAACAACTGAGGAAGCAACCAGGGGAGGACTCTTCGGGAGAAGTCCACGCAGAAGGCTGGCTTCTCAGAAAGAGCCTGGAGGCTTAGTTGAAAGACCCCAAGTGAATCTACACTCGTACGGTATCGTCAGACCGGCTGCAAGATACTGGTACTGTATGAGGGCTCTCTAAATTTACCTACATCCTTCAGTTACTACAAATGTTCTACAACAAGTCTGTGGCAGAGACTTTATTCAAGCGTTCTATATGCAAGTCTGTGGCAGAGGCTTCGCTTTGTCTGGGCACTCTATCGGCTGCTGGGCCTAGTGAGAGGAGGTCTATCCGGTACAGTGAGAATCCAGTTGTGAATGGCTATTCTCTGGATTTCTACAGTGAGAGACTTTCTATTTTGACTAAGTTCCAAGAGTACCTGAACTTTCTACCTAAAACCCTCTAACCCTCGTTGAGAGACTGTGTTTGTCTGCTCCTTTTTTGCAAATAAAAATCCTTGAATTGGATCCAGTGTCAGTTTCTGCAATCTATTGGGCCATCAACCTCGGTAAACCCCTAGACATACACAAGGTCAAGAAGGTAACGGTAAGCCCAATAAAACCAGCCACTCCTTTGGGGGTCAGTGCTACACAGGTATATGTCTCTGCCCTTTTTTGAATATTGGTACCACATAGGCTTTCCTCCAATCAGCTGGTACCATTCCTGTCAATATGCTGTCCATAAAGATTAGGAATAATAGTCTGGCTGTAACCTGAGTTCTTTTAGGACTCTCGGGTCCTGATGATTTATTTGTGTTAAGCTTTTTTAGTCTTTTCTGGACACCGGCTTCTGTTGGCCACTAGGGTACATCCTGCGATGTGTCACTAACAGTACAGTTGTGGTTGTTGTCCTTTTCCTGTGTAAAAGCTGAGGAGAAGAAAGCATTTAGTACAGTTCCCTTCTCTGTGTCATCTGTAACCATCCTCCCTTCGTCATCTTTTATGTGGCCAATGTGCTCTGAACTCCAATTTTTTACTGTTAATATATCTAAAAAAATGTTTGGGATTTTTTTTAATTTCCTCTGCTGTGTCTCTCATAGTCTTTTTTAGCCGCCCTGATTGCTTTCTTACACTTCTTATTGCATTTCTTAGTGTTGAAATGCTGACAGGGAACGATCTCCTTTATATTTTTAAAGGCCATTTTTCTCTCTTTAATAAGACTTTTTACGTTATGGTTTAACCACCCAGGTTTGGCCTTCTTTTCTCTATATTTATTGCCCAGTGAAATTCACTGCGTGATACCTTTGTTTAACCACTTCAGTCCCGGAAGATTATCCCCCTTACTGCACATGCAATTTTTTGCGATAAGGCACTGCGTCGTTTTAACTGGCAATTGCGTGGTCATATGACACTGTACCCAAACAAAATTGACGTCTGTTTTTTCCCACCAATAGAGCTTTCTTTTGGTGGCATTTAATCACCTCTGCGGTTTCTATTTTTTGCGGTTGAAAAAAAAGAGCGACAATTTTGAAAAAATATATATTTTTTTTACTCTTTGCTATAATAAATATCCCCAAATAAAAAAAAAAAAAAAAAACTAATTTCTTCATCAGTTTAGGCCAATATGCATTCGTCTACATATTTTTGGTAAAAAAAAAAAAAATCACAATAAGCATATTGATTGGTTTGTGCAAAAGTTATAGCGTCTGCAAAATAGGGGATAGATGGCATTTTTATTATTTAATTTTTTTTCCCTAGTAATGGCAGAGATCTGCAATTTTTTTGCGGGACTGCGACATTGTGGCTGACAGATCGAACATGTTTGAAGCATTTTTGGGACCATTGACATTTATACAGCGATCAGTGCTAAGAAAATGCACTAATTACTGTGTAAATGTCACTGGCAGGGAAGGGGTTAACACTAGGGGGCGATCAAGGGGTTGAATGTGTTCCCTCGTGTGTGTTTCTAACTGTGGGGGGTTGGGACTGACTAGAGGAGGAGACATATCGCTGTTCCTATTTACTAGGAACAGATAATCTGTGTCTCCTCTAAAGGTCATAATGGGGATTTGTGTGTTTACACACACAAATCCCCGTTCTGGCTCTCATTTGCGGGTGGCCGGCAGACATCAAGGCCGCCTGCCAAGCACACCGGGCTCCCCCGCCGTGCAACGTCTGCTATGGCTCTTAAAGGAGCCAACGTACAGTTAAGGTGATTCGCGGGAACGAGCCGACTTGCCGCTGTATAATGACGGCGGCTGGTCGGCAAGTGGTTAATATGTTCCTAAAGCATTCCCATTTTACCTCCGTGTTCAATGTTTTTAGGATTTGGTCCCAATTGATGTCTTGTAGTGTTGAGCGCAGTTCAGAAAAGTTGGTTCGTTTGAAATTTATTGTATTTGTACTCCCCTCGTGCCTCCTTTTCCTATGATTTATGCTAAATGTGATCATCCTGTGTTTGCTTGATCCCAAGTTGTCCCATATTTCCACATTTACGATCAGATTTGAATCGTTCGTAATTAATAGATCTATTAATGCATTCTTTCTAGTCGGGAATCCATCAATTGGGACATGAAGCTGTCCTGTAAGACAGTGGTCATCAACCCTGTCCACAGGGCCCACTAACAGGTCAGGTTTTATGTATTAAATTGGGGAGATGCAGACTAGAATACTGCAATCGCTGAGCAGCAAATTATATCACCTGTGATGTATTTCAGTTCTCTTGCAAACCTGGCCTGTTAGTGGGCCCTGAGCACAGGGTTGATGACCACTGCTGTAAGACAATTAAGAAGTGGGATATTTGAAGTCCCCTATTATGATGACATTTCCTTGCCTCACTGCCATTTCTAATTGTGATAGGAGGTCCAGCTTTTCCTCCTCCTTCAGGTTGGGGGGGCCTGTAACATACCCCCACTATTAATTTAATTTCCCACTTACTTCTTCACTTTGAAGTTTCACCCACATGGATCCCCCCCCCCCATTGCCCCGTTTACAATATCACTCCTCTCTACCACCCTTAAATCATTCTTAATATATCGACACAACACTTTCTGATACAAGAAATAGCCCAGTCGTGTGAGCTGTCAAACCAAGTTTCTGTTATTCCTACAAAGTCTAAATCCTTCTAGTGTAAAGGCCCATACACACTATCAGACTTTTTGACAACAAACATGCAAATTAGCTGTTTTGGAGCAACATCCGACTGTGTGTACGCTCCATCGGACAAACTTTTTTGGTTTTCATCTGACTTTTGTTGGCTGTGCGAACGGACAAACTTTCTGGCAACAAAAGTCCGATGGAGCAAAGTCTGATCGTGTGTACAGAAAACCATAGGACTTTTGTACAAAGTACAAACAGGCATGCTCAGAACCAATACAGAAGATCAGACAACAATCCAGAAGTTAACCAAAGGTGGCGGTAAAGAGCAGAAAAACCACGTGGTTTGGTGAAAGTTGGCTGAAAAAGTCCTGCTGTGTGTATGCAATACAAGTTCAGGGCCGACGCCCTTTGTACAAAAATCCAAGGGAAAGTTTGTACAAAGTCCTATCGTGTGTATGAGGCTTAAGAGCAGCTACAATTCCTCCATTTTGTTACCTACGCTCCTGGCATTTGTGAACATGCCTCTGATTTTTGTATAGGTGCATATTATTTTCTCAGGCTTCGTTTTTGATTTGTCAACTCATTCAACCCGGGATTAGATATTATGGATGTATTATCACTAGTGCCTCCACTATTACCCTCTGTCTTTTGCTCACTACTGGCTATCCCTTCCTCTGAACTCTTCCCCTCAATGCTTAGTTTAAAAGCCCCCTGTCAACAGGGGAAATAGAAGGGTGAATATTCCTAACATGGACACAGACATCAGCAAAAACCTAACTATGAAGGTTGCCACCTTTTTTTTAAGCCAAACACTTTAGTTTTAATTTTTTTTTTTTTTAAGGGGAAATGTTGTGGACAGGCGTAAAAGGGAACACGTGAGCCGTACGCACGCCTATGCACTCGGTGGTTGTGGTACTCGTATTAGGTCTGAAACCTGGACACATGATTCAAAACCCAGACTGTCCAGGGGAATCCTGGATGGGTGGCAACCCTACTAACTATACAGGATGCCATAAGAGTGCTACAACAATAGTCTAATGCCGCGTACATACGAGCGGATTGTATGGCGTACTTAGTTCGTCATACAATCCGACGGACAGTCCGTCGTACTTTCCACTGAACGGACTTGACCACACACGGATACCCAAACAGTCAGTCGAAAGCTTGCACGATGACGTGTACAGCACGTACGACGGGACTAGAAATAGGAAGTCCAAGACACAGCAAAGCACCCTTCCGCCGTGTAAATCCTTTCTGGGCATGCGCCATTCTTAGTCCGTCGAACTAGCATACTGACGACCGTATTGTCCGCTGAAACCAAAGTACGACGGACAGAATTTCGAAAAAACCGAAATACTTAGTACTCCGGACTGCACGCTGAAAAAGTCCGCTGACGCCCACACACGAGCGGATTGTCCGCTGAAATGTGTTTCGACGGACTAAGTACGCCATACAATCCGCGCTCGTGTGTACGCGGCATAAGAGTCCAAAGTGAGGCTTTATTAAATAATCGATTGAAAAAGAGCCAATGTGTTTGGGGGGTTTTGAACAGACCCCCCCCCCCCATCCTTTCATCAGGACTTTTGTATTGGATTATTTAAAATGTGCCTGGACTTAACTGAATTGCAATAATAGTTGTAAATATGTGAAGTGAGATTCTGCCAGTATCAGGTTATGCAATGCATCAGATCAGGGAGTGAGAGGAAATCTCTCCAGTGGGGACATAGTCATGGGGAAAGTGAGGAGTGAGGATTATAACTTCTAGCAGTGTGTTTGTTGGTGCCTGTGTTTTCCTGACAACCATAGCTGCCAACGGTCCCAGATTCTGCAGGACATTTCTGAGATTTTGCACATTTTGCCACATCCTCCATGTGCTGCATGATGCCGATGCAGAGCTCTCTGTGTTCCAGTGCCCAGCACTAAAATAATGGCATTGGCAGCACTAGTGAGCAGACTGATCTCCCACCCAACAGGGATAGTATAGTTCTATAGGCCCGATGTCATTTGGAATTGGGCATTAGTTATGAAGAAAGGTTGCGAGCACTGAACTTGTTCTCTCTGGAGAAGAGACGCTTGAGAGGGGATATGATTTCAATTTATAAATACCGTACTGGTGACCTCACAATAGGGATAAAACTTTTTTATGGAAGGGAGTTTAACAAGACTCGTGGCCACTCATTAGAATTAGAAGAAAACCGGTTTAACCTTAAACTACGTAGAGGGTTCTTTACTGTAAGAGCGGCAAGGACGTGGAATTCCCTTCCACAGGCGGTGGTCTCAGCAGGGGGCATCAATAGTTTCAAAAAACTATTAGCACCTGAACGACCGCAACATACAGGAATATACAATGTAATACTGACATATAATCACACATATAGGTTGAAACTGATGGACTTGTGTCTTTTTTTAACCTCATCTACTATGTAACTATGGAACAGACGTAGCAGTTCAAGAGCTTTTGCTCAGATTAGTAACCACTGAACACCCATAAAGGGTGATTATTATTACTGCCATTGAACAACTGGTAGAGCTTATTTTACTTGTTTTTTCCCTTTAGTACACCCCCGGACCCTATTTTGTTTAAAACATAGAAAAGCAAAGGGGGGAAGGTGCCACACAACAAGCCATACACAGTGAAGCACCACCAATTTTATTGACCACACCCACACACACAATAGGTTTATGAATGTTTTTTTTTTTGGTATATATACCACCTTTTTTCAAGTTAAAAAAACACCAAAAACATTAGGTTTTTCATGCTCCTCTTTTTATTCACTTAATATAAAAAAACTTTTTTTTTTCTTTTAAGAATGCATTGTAGCACAATATACAATACTTTAACATACTTTGTGTGAAACTTTGTCAAAATAAGAGCCTACACCTGGAACAATGCAGTGTCAACAGACATACAGACCCATACGCCATGCACAATTAGTTAGTGCACTTACTCTGGACACGAGGGACGGGTCACTAATCGGACCAAAACTTCAAACATTGCACAAGCCGAGACTGATATAAGTTCTCAGAATGCATACATTTTTTTTTTTTTTTTTCAATAAAAAAAAAAAATTTACACAAGCAAAATATTGACGTTTAGTAATAATATTCATAGAACAACAAATTTCTCTGTAATTCTAACTAAAATAGTTTAGGGTTTGTGATATTTTGTACAGGAGCGATAGTGATGCACCCAAGACCAGGTTTACTGTCCCTGTCACCATTGAGGAAATAAAAGTCCCATATCTGTGGGCCTTGTAGATCGTCAATGCCTGCAGGGATCCCTGGTCCCATAGCACAATGAATAATCATTCTCCCTAAGTGCTAGACCTGGATTCAGTATGTCTTTTGGGAGTCACTGTTCAGGCAAACATTTTTAATAAAAACAAATTTTACAAGAAAAAAAAAAAAATCCAACTCTGATGTAGAGTTTTATTCCTTTTCTTCTAAACCATCAACACCACCAGTGACAGGCAATGTTAATTTATATAAATTAATAAGTTAGAAAACAGTACATTATTTACATAATAATAATTATAATAATAATAATACACTGTTATAAACAGTAAAAGTACGTGTCAGGACTTGAGGCAGTGCAAGATAAAAACAATGGTTTGGCTTTATAGATGACGGGGGGGGAAGTATTGGGGGAAAAAAAACAAAAAAAAAACATGCAGAACGTGGTCATACACATTACAACACACACACCGCCTTTCCGATCGTCATATGTAGTGGATGCACGTTAGGGAAAAAAAAATAACGGCTACCTCTTTAATAGATTGTGCGGAAGAGATTCTACAGAAAGCAACAATCTTAACACATATCTTTGTATCAAGCCAAAAAACGTGAAATGACTTTGGGTGCATGGAGAGAATGGCGATGACCAGAGACGGAAACGGTCTCTTTTTCTTTTTTCTTTTTTTTTTGATTCTGAATAATTGCGATAAAGTCACATATATTGCCACGATAAAGGAAGACTGCTTCTTTCCAGAAAGAATTAAAATATACAAGTTATTTTCTTGTTCGGTTTACACTAAATATCGTGTAATTAATAGGCATTTCAGACAATGGAAGTTATACAAAAAAGGCACACACGTCCTCAGACAGTTGGACAGGGTTTCGACATAGATCTACCGAATAATAATAGTATTCATTTCTAGCCTCTAACTAGGTTTAGTTTTTTTTTTTCACGGTAAAAAAACAAAAAAATCTCTCAGTTTTGTGTCTTTACTTTGTACAGTTCTCTGATCATTCATGCTGTATTCAAAACACGTCCATGTGTTTACGTCTCACTTTCCCCCCCTCCTGAAAAACAATGCCGAAGAGTAACGCACATTACTTGGTAGTTTCCTGAGCAATCTTTCAATTCGGCACCCTCAGCCACGACTCCACTGACGAGCAGCTGCAAAGATCTTGGCCATTCTCAACCAAGGCCAAAGATCAAGATTACATGCTTGTCAACAAAGACAATCTGCATGTGTTCTCCTGGGTTGAAAGTTCCCATTCAAACATGACCTATGTGTCCAGAGGTGATGTGTCGTCTGTCAGTATTTCTGCATCGCCTTCTGGAGAGTCCTCGATTCCTGGATCAACCATATGAAGAGTTTTCGTACTGCTATAGTAACTGATACAGTCCCCCTCTTTGTCGTGGCTTTCTGAATCTTCTTCTTCAAGAGTCAGCTCAAAATGGAACTTTTCTGAGACCCCCGGGCAGTCCTTGTCCTGCTCATCCAAAAGCGGAGAAGGACTTTGAGGTATCATGCTTTGGTACCAGTTCCTATTGTCCTCCAATGTATCCAAAATATCCTGAGCATCAGGCTGGACCAAGTCTGCCCATGTTTCCCACAAAGGATGGACGATATAGTCGATGAAGCCAACCTAGGGAAAAAAGACCAATTAGTTTTCTATATGCAACAACAGCAGAGAAAGAAAGGTTAATCCTGAACTCAAAGGAACTGCAAAAACACTTAAAAGCCTAAACATACTCATTTGACTTGATGTCTCATATACAGCGGCACTTAGACTGGGAAAGGGAAGGGCAGCACTAAGTCAGGTGTGCTGCAGTGTATATGTGCGGACATGCTAAAGGAGGAGAGAGGAGAATGATTCCTTTATAAGTCTATTGCTGTCCCTTAACTGTCCAGTCACAGGCTGGGGGATGATCGGTGACCAGGTTGTGTTGTTTAACTGCAGTTGACAAAAATCAGGTCATGAACATGCCTCTACTTTTAAGATTTACACAGTCATGCAAGACTTCAGAGTTTGTGGTTAAAACAGCTTTCATCTTTGTATTTCAGCTGTATATTTAGATTTTTGCCTGGACTTCGTTTTAAGCTGGAATGAACATTTAACATCTCTGATATTGGAAGGATTTAGGTGGAGTTAAAAAGTGGTATGGCCATGTGCAACATGGAGACCTTTGTTCTCCAATTTTTACAAAGTTTTGTTCAGCACTGTTGACTTTTTTTATCTCAAAATTTTGAATTCTGGACTAATTCTGGGCTTACGGCTCAAGGATGGCAGGGTATGACCACTTTTAAGGGTGACAGGTTGTGTGACCACTTATAATTCCTCAAAAGTTACCCATCACTGGTTGAGTTTGAACTATTATTTGAATGTATTTTGAGGCGCTGAGGAATAGTGTAAGAATGGTGGTGTAGTTCTCTAAGGCCTTGTACACACGGTCGGACATTCCGACAACAAAATCTGTCTGAAACTTGTGTTGCATACACACGGTCGGACAAAGTTGTCGGACAAAGTTGTCGGACAATCCGATCGTTCAGAACGTGGTGACGTTATTTCGTTACGACGGGACTACGTTCAGGCTAGTAGCCAATAGCTTTGTTCTAGGAATTTGATCTGAGCATGCGTGGCACTTTGTCCGATTGGAATTCTCTACAAACGATAGGACAAAGTCCCATCGGACCATGTTGTCGGAAAATTTTATAGCCCAGCTCTAAAACTTTGTCGGTCAGATATTCAGACGGAAACAGCCCTATGGAGCCCACACATGGTCGGATTATCCGATAACACAGTCCGATCGGACATTTTCGGTCAGAATGTCCGACTGTGTGTACAAGGGCTTACACAGTGTTTCTCAACTCCAGTCCTCAAGGCGCCCCAACAGGTCATGTTTTCAGGATTTCCCTCAGATGGAATGGCTGTGGTAATTACTAAGGCAGTGAAACTGATCAAATCACCTGTGCAAAATAATGGAAAGCCTGAAAACATGACCTGTTGGGGTGCCTTGAGGACTGGAGTTGAGAAACCCTGCTCTAACAGCTACTCATCTCTGGTCTGGATTGGACCACTATATGAACGTACTTTGAGGCACAGAGGAATAGTGTATAGACTTGATTGTGTAATTAGTCAACAGCTACCCATCTCTGGTGCAAATTGGCCTAATATTTGAGTGTACTCTGAGTCGTAGAGGAATAGTGTAAGATAGGTGGACAGTATAGCAGTGAAGGAACATACCTGTGATTTTTCCACAGAAGCTGTGTGCTTGTCACACATTGGACTGATCTCCATGCCTCGTTCTCTCTCTTTGTCTCCCTGCTGGAAGAACTCCTCCATGATTCTGTCCGTCCACTGCCGGTAGAGCTCCAGAGATTTTGTTGGATTGCTTAAATCTGCGCAGTGCACCATATTCCTGAGAACCTACAAGAAAAAACACCTTAAGTTCAGTAACAGATCTCAACATTCTGTTCCACACCATTCTAACAAGAACTGTAGTAAACTTCCAAATACCAGCCTACAAACATGTTTTACTGGACTTTTTAATTTCTTGAAGTCTACTCGTTTGTATTTTGTACATCACTCTCTGAAGAAAAAGATTTGCCAATAACGTCTTAGGCTGGCAGTCTCTGGGTTGCACTGACTGAATGGCCTATTGTCAACTAATCCTGCTGTTGTGATTTATGAAATCCTGGGATAATTTTTGGTCCTGTTCTAGGAGGAAATGTCGCTCTGTAGATCCAAATCTGCTTGGCGCCACAGAAGATCTTCTAAAAGAGTTTGATCCGCTCGCTACCTATGTCATGAATCAGTCATATTTCAGAGCCTCCTTACCCTAATAACCATTAAATACACATTAGCAAAGAAGACTTTGTTTGTGTTACCCAAATTAACCAAATCCTTTTTCATTTTTCAAGAACGTAAGGGATAATCTGATTGGTTGCTAAGTATACCACATACAGTGGTCTTTTCAGACATTATTGTAAATAAAGACCATTGACTTAAAAACTATGTATAGTCCAAACTGTTTTTTGTTTTCAATGAAATAGGGAAGGATTAGAACCCCTCTCATGTTTTTATTGCTGTCTATGCTCATGCTCTGTAGATTCGCCTTCTCTATTTGCCCTGGTAAGCACTGTCACCAGGACAGAGAATGATTAGAAGTCAAAAATATAATTGTCACCAGAACAGAAAGGTAGGATACATATTCTAACGGGGACACCTTTTCTGGGACAACTTTCTAAGAAGTGAATTTCCTCTCACTTCCTATTGTATCTCTGGAGTAGGGGAGGTGATGGGAAATTTCACGAATGCTGCATAGACAACAGAAGTAAACTGAGAGGAGTTTTAATCCTTTCCTACTCTGTCCAAAACTATAAAGAAATGTTTTGGTTATAAATAAAATTTAAAAAGCTACATTATTTGGAAGAAAAACAAATACAAAGCTCTATATTCCTATTTTTTTCCCCACACACATTGGAATGCTCCCTGTCCTCCTCCTATGTTCTCCGTAATATAAAATAATCTTAAAATCAGGTGGAGCCACAGCAGATGTGGAGACAGAAAAACTCGACCACTCAATCCAAGAGATAAAGTAAACACGCAAAATGGTTTAATGCTGCCAAAAATGTGAGTTTCGATTCATCAGGGTGCTGGTATCAGAGTATTCAAGGCATAAAAGAAACAGGAGAATACTAGGACTTGTTAGTTGTATTTGTGAACTTACCTGTATGCGGTCAGTGTAGTTGTCTAACAGAAGAACACCAGAACTGGTAACCTTCTTGGTTTCTACCATCGTCTTCAGATCGGCCAGCAGACTCATGTGTTTGGACATGTCTGTGGCAAGCACCTATAAAGAAGCAATAAAATTAATAAAAAATAGTCTAACCCGGTGCTGGTCAAATAATTGCATGATAAGGACTGCCTTTGGGTAATGCCTTAGTTTGAGTTCTAGTATTATATAAAATAATAAAATCATGGCATGTCTACAGAATTCTCAGAAACTGAAAACATATGTCATCTCCCCACCACTTTTTAACAATCAAATATCCCCCCACCACTTCTAGCTTATCATGTCCTCCTCACTACTTCTAACACGTCTTATCTGGCCCTCCACTTCTATTCTATCTTATCCTTCCCACACCACTTCTAGCCTGTCTCATTCTAGCTCATCTGAACCTTCAACACCCTCCACAATTATAATCTCAAAGATTCTTACCATGTCAATGACCATTTTCCTGAGTGATTGCCTCTGCTTCTTGGTAAGGTTCTGAAAAATGTCACAATTTTCCTCCTGCAGCAACTTAAAGCCCACAGCCAGGTGGTGATTCTCCAGGACAGACTCGTCATTGTACATAAGTGCAAGTTCGGAATCTGAAAATGAAATAGTTTTTTAGTGATTGTCTTTTTTTTTTTTAAACATACTTCAAAACCATTTATGGCAGTGAATCTTGATCCTTTGCCTATGAAAATTTCCCACTGCCTTCAGAGTAAAACAAATTAAATACACCTGCAACTATCTGATAGGGAAGCTTTACTTAACATGGCCCTAATGGGCATAATAAGGGACCTAATCTGCCCATAACTTAACAGTAAATGGATTCCTCTTTTTTGGAGATGTCTCCCAAAGATGACCGTCATCAACATGGGTACCCACCAGACAAGACAGTTATTATAGCTGTATGTTAACAGCTTAAGTCAGTCTTTTGTAGCAGGCCTAAAACTGCTTTATAATCTCAAATACATGAAAACACATCTGGGTTGGGTATCTGTGTTTTTTCACTTCTCTATACAAGACACTTAATGGACACCACAAAACAAGGGAGACTTACTTGTATTGATTAGGAATTGATTGGAGACTCCTGGATGGTCTACGTCATGAATGGCGGCTGCAAAAATTGCGGCAAGGACTTCCAGGTCGGTAAAGACAGCCTAGAAAATAATATTTTTTCATAAAAACCTGTTTCAGAGCAAAACTTTCTACATTTGTGTATTTTCAGGGCTGCAAGATAATAACAAAAAAAAAAAAACTAAAACTAGTTCACAACTAGCCAAAAGTAACTCAAACCACTGTCAAAAAATAGATCATAGATGGAGATGTTCATCACATTCACCTGTTAACCCCAAATGGGGCCAGACAGATGTCTCGCTGTGCATTGGTCTTAGTGAGACACATGCCCGTCTATGGTCGGCCGATGGTTTACCAGTGGATGATTGGTGGACAACTGGTGCAAAGGCACAAGCTCCAAGTGTATGCTAACAAGGAATTATGGGAAAGGATCAGTGGGAGCAAATGTGACGGTTTAGCGGCTTTAACCTTCTTTAGGGCAGTCCCACTGAAACTGCAGTGATGTCTATCAGATGATTGTCATGAACCAGTGACCAATATTTATTTGGTATATTCACCACTAAAAGAAGCCTGCTTGATCTTTCTATCAGCGGTAAACAAAAGACGCCAGTTGCCCCCAACTATAACTGGCTATCGCAGTAAGCAGCACTGGAAGGCTACATATGGTATAAACAAGGCCAAGGATAAATCCAAGGGGAAAAAAAGTAGTAAAGTAAAAAAATAGAAAGGTTTTGTTTTCCCTTGGATTTATCCTTGGCCTTGTTTATTGATCTTTCTACCAGCCTGTAACGTGCTGCCTTTGTCTCTGCTAGTGACTTTCACCCTCTCTATCTGTCCTGGTAGCTAGAGTCCCTGGGATTGAAAGCGAAAAAAAATAAATATAAAATGTTGAATTGTCACTAGAACAGGAATAGAAGGGAAATCCTTCAAGAAGGACACTTGTTTTCCGGTGACAACACTCCTTTCTTTGGAAACATTTCCCCTCACTTCCTGCTGTGTCCACAGAACAGGTAGTGAAGGAAAATTTCCCCCATGGGACACAGATGGTAAAAAGAAAAAAAAAAACCTTTCCCTACTTGATGCAAAATGTGACAAGTTTTGTATTTAGATATACTTTAATGATAAATCTTTAAACTTTAACGCTAATTATAAAAAATAAAACTACCCAGAGTTCCCTGTTGCCCACCCTATTTCCTCCAAGGTTTTCCTATTACTTACATCCAGAGCTGGAGTTGAAAGGAGCACATGAGTGGACTGTGTGACATCAGCAGCATGGAGGCTGTTATGATAGGCGACGTCCGAGTGGTAGTGATCTTCTAAGGTCATTGTGTAGGTGATTAGTGTGTCTGTGGGAATTTTAAACGTCTTCAGCAGATCTCTCTCCTATGTAGTAAAATAGTTTAATAGATTTTAGTTTACTGAAAACATAAAAAAATCTTTCGTAACGTAATTAAAAAAAAAGACATTTCATTCAGTCAATGATTCTTGATACTGACCTGGAATATAGCATACATGATGCAGGTAAGTGGTCGACTGCAAGAATAGCCTGCAACCTTGAAGATGTTAAGTCCCCATTTGTTCAGATCCTCCAATTCCTAAAGAATCAATGAACACAAATTAACAAAATGCAGAAAGAGAATTGAGAGTAGTGTTATATACAGATGAACTAAAGCTGAACTTTGTGCAAACAATGAAGCACATCCAGTATGGGAGAGCTAATTCAGTCTGTTAAGTTCTGAGATTTTGCCCCAGTGCTGGCACATAGCATGAGTCAGGCTAATGCAACTTGTGGCAAAGCCTAATCAAACAGATGTTTTGCCCAGGAGAGGGTGCCTTTACGATAAGAGCAGAATGGTTTCTCCATGTTGACTTGACATGAGGTGACTGTAGCCGTATTAGTGCACTTGCGACAGAAACAATTGAGTACTATCCGTGATGTTTTTTTTATTTGCACTAACATACAATTTTTATAGGACAAGCTTTCGGGGGAAGGTCCCCTTCTTCAAGGTACAAGCAGTACTAATTCAACTAAGTGAATTAGTACTGCTTGGACCTTGGAGAAAGGAACATACCCCGAAAGCTTGTCCTGAAAAATTGTATGCTAGTGCAAATGAAAAAACTTTCACATATAGTACTCAATTGTTTCTGTCCATGTTTACAAAGCACTATTTATGACCCAATGTCACCTGTTTCCTGGAGCTTGGGGGAACTTGTATACACCTCACTGGGTGGCCTCCTGTCAAGTCTTAAAAAAAGTCTCCCAAATTGGCAAGTGGTCTGGTTGAGCTCAGCTGTCACTCAGCATCACTCCCCAGTCGTGAGTCCTATATTTTTCCATCTGTGTAAGGTCATTGATGACCGTCATAATATAAAACACAAAATCCATTCGTACTTTAGACAGCATGTCTTCGTGTTCCGTCTTGACTCCAAACCGGGACATGCTGGTGTTGTTGAGGCTGGAACTATGCATCAACTTCTTTACTCCGCTAATCTGCGTCATTAATTGATGCCGCTTTTTCTTCTCACGGTCTTTCTGTGTTGGGGACGGGATCTCCACATCATTCTGCTTGTCTATGAAAGAAAACACATATATACATGTCATGAAACTATTTGCAAAAACAAGGATAAAGCATGACATATTTTGATACCTGGAGGGAACAAAATATAATCAAAATACCTAAAAATCTATATTTCTGTTCTGTCCATTTCTTGCCCTAAAGGGTTACAATATTCACAGTTTTACAATTCTTGTAAACAGTAATTAAATGTTCACCTCCCTTTCTCATACTGTATATCCAAAAATTGGTATGGATGGTGTTCTCAGTTTACTTATAGGAACTACAGACAAAACGTTTGCCTTAACTGTCAATTTCATTGGTATGCCAGTAAGTCCTGGTCCAGACTGATTGGGGAAAGAGTCACTAACCCATCTATTCTTCAATGGCAGGAACAACGTATATGTTTGTAAAAATTTTTTTTCCGTCTAGTGTATTTGGGGGCCTTGGACAAACCTCTTGGATTACAGTACCACTTTTGCATAGAACGCTATGCATCTCTATACTTCCCACATCTCACATCTGTTCAAATTGGCCATTTTTTGCCCAATCACAAGAAAATTAAGCTAAGCGCCTGATGCAAAATTAGCAACTCCCCACATTGTGGGCGGCACAGTTCTGTAGTGGGTAGCACTCTTGCCTAGCAGTAAAAAGGGTCGCTGGTTCGAATCCCAACCACGACGCTACCTGCTTTGAGTTTGCATGTTCTCCCTGTGCCTGCGTGGGTTTCCTCCAGGTATTCCGGTTTCCTCCCACACTCCAAAGACATGCTGGTAGGTTAATTGGCTTCTGTCTAAATTGGCCCTAATATATAAATGTGAGTTAGGGACCTTAGATTGTAAGCTCCTTGAGGGTAGGACTGATGTGAATGTACAATGTATATGTAAAGCGTTGCGTAAATTGACGGCGCTATATAAGTACCTTAAATGATAATAATAATAATTAAGGTTGGCTTTAGAATAGAAAAACTTGCAACAAAGGAAGCACGTGTCCTCAAAATCTGGAGTACTCTTATAAGAAATTACAGCATACAGAAAAAATCCCATTATTTTGCAACCCAGGTGCTCAAATGTTTATGCAAATATTGCTTCTACATTGGAGTTAATATGGTAGTGTTTGTTGGCTATAAAAGCTTTAAAAACCCTTCTAGGCCTTCTGTGAACAATATTTTGTGCTATAAGTTAGGATTGAGTTAAAACATCCATGCGTGCACTGCATTAACGCTCAGATTTTTTAGGGCAGAATCCATTAAGTTCTGATAAAAGTAGGTTATTCTGTCTTCCCAGCACCTCCTCCTGACCGTTTTTCTCAAGCCTCAGACATGCGCCCGCTATTCTCGGCCTAATTAAAGCTCCTGCACAATGGAAAATAATTGAGGCGAAGTGCAGCTGTGTCTGGAGTGGGGTGTAGGATAATACAGGCAGCTATTATTCACTTGCGCCATCAGTTTGACACTAATAGGTGTTTCCCTGTGGGCTGCCGCATCCACTGGGAGAATTGACGAGCAGCTTCTGTCTGGAATCTCCTCTTGGAAGTGTGAAACCTTCAGTCATTTCCACGCGATAGAGGCGATTCCCACCAAAGCGCTCCTTCGTCAGTTTCCTATGCAAGTTTGCTAAGTTTTTTCCATGCAATTATGTGAATGTAATCTAAATCATACACAGACTTAGAAAAGTATGTACAATGCAGAAAGATACCCGCTTTTAGCTTGGCCTAGACTTATAAACATGCATCCAGTGGAGCCATGGCGCCTCAGAAAAATATCTTAAAGAGAAGGTTTCCCTTAGCTGTATAACCCATGTCAAAGTAGATCCATTAGGGAATTTCTCAGGCCCTTTCTGTTATGGGGGGGGGCAACCCTCTCCCAGTTGTACTCCGATGTTGTCATCCTCTCACATGATCAAGACTACAAGCAATCATGATGACACTTTTCTTAGATATGGTCATGCTAAAACAGGTGCAACTAAACAGAAAGTGGCTGTGAATTGTTTTATATCCGTTTGTGTTGCCCTTGGCAATCGGTCATACTCTCTCTTTCATAACCCCATACACAGCTGAATATATGGAGAATCTCATTGGTTAATAATTTTTATTAAGAACAGTCCATCCAGGTAGTTTCATCAGTTGGTGGCTATGGGGGGGGGGGGGGCACATGCAGTCCCTCCTCATACTTCCTTAAATTGGTTGCTATGAGTGACAAGTGAAGCCCAGCCCAAGACATCCATCAATTGGTTGTTATGAGCAACAAGAGCTGTTTCTCCAGATGCTTCCAACAATTAGACCTATAAGTGCAAGGGATTCCCTGCATGGCAAATGCCATTGGGTTTGTCACTACTTTAAGGGCCTCCTGTTGCACGAATGGATGTTAATACTACCCACCTCTAATATATAGCTTCTATTCAAATCCCAAAAAATAACAGTTCTTGTCTTTCATACACAGCAGATTGCAGACATTTTATAGGGAGATCCCTATGCCAACCAATAGAGTCACTAGAAACTTGTGACATCTTTGTTCTTGGTGGTGACTTGGTTTTAGGAAGTGTTGGGCAGACCACAAAGCTGGGTACCACACTGTTCTTAATTTCTAATGGGATGATAGGTTGTATTTTATGTATTATCGGTCAGGGCCAAAAGATGGTGATGTTTCTTAGCCCTTGTACACACGGTCGGACACTCCGACGGAAAATGTCCGATCGGACCGTGTTGTCAGATAATCCGACCGTGTGTGGGCTTCATCTGACTTTTTCCGTCGGAATGTCCGACCAACAAAGTTTGAGAGCTGGATATAAAAACTTTCCAACAACATGATCCGATCGGACTTTTTCCGATTGTTTGTAGAGAATTCCGATCAGACAAAGTGCCACGCATGCTCAGATCAAATTCCTACACCAAAGCTATTGGCTACTAGCCTGAACGTAGTCCCACCGTAACTAAATAACGTCATCACGTTACGAACAATCAGATTTTCCAACAACTTTGTCCGACCGTGTGTATGCAACACCAGTTTCGGACAAAATCCGACGGATTTTGTTGTCGGAATGTCCAACCGTGTGTACGGGGGCTAAGAGTGAGCAGTCTGTGAAACGGACACAAGGTTGTCTAGGACACTGGGTAGTGAACACATGGTTGTCTAGGACACAAGGTGGACGCAAGGTTATCTAGGACCCAGAGTGGATGTAAGGTTGTCTAGAGCACAAGGTGGACACAAAGTTGTCTAGGACACAGGGCGGACTCAAGATTGTCTAGAACTCAAGTTGGCAATAGGGAATACATTTGTCCATTTGCCAAAAGGCTGACCATATGGTTTATTCTGTAGCAGGAGACATGAATGAAGATCCTTTTTATTGGCACCACATGTTCCAGAATAGTAATTTGGCACCATTGTTGCCATATTTTCCAAAATAGTAAGGTTTAGGTCATTGAAGGAGTTTTTCTACCATGCAGATAAGGCTGTTGCATAACATGGGCCCTCTTGCACCTCTAATTAGCTATGTTGCTAGCTTCCTTCTGTGCTTTATGTATTTATACCATCAAGCAGAAGTGTTTAAGCTTGGCAATTTACTAGGACATACTGCCTACAGTGAAATGCAAGATGCACAGAGCCTAAGTTATCTATTTTTGCTTCAGATAAATGGATACGCTAATTTCTTCTGAATATGGATATAAAATGGCCTACTAAAGGGGATGGATACTATTTTAAGAGCTAAAGAACTTCAGTCTACTGGTTTTGTGTCATAACAGGGTGCTACTGGAACAGCTGCTATTCTACAGACCTTGACACCCTGAAGTTTTGTGTCATTGCCCACTCAAAACTACAGAGCAAACAAGGGATGCTTATTTTGCATCACGAGGGTACAGCTTTTTTTCTTGGCTCCGTGCGAAGTTGCAGCCACACACACATACACACACACACACACACACACACACACACACATACACACACACACACACACACACACACACACACGTGTCCAATTTTGTTTTTAAATTCTCAGGCCGTAAATTTTCATTTAATCATGGCAAGGGTTGCTGAAATAGCACCAGGTTATGTTAATCGGTCAGTTTCAATGCAAATGGTGCTCGGGGGAGTTGTTGTTTAAAAACATTATTGCTTTATCCATTCTTTAATTGCCTAATAACTGTCGCTGCACGTCTGCTGCCCAGAACAAAACGTGTCTTCAAAGGGAGTTCCCGAGGAATTCCATCGGAAACAAACAGGCGCACCTGCCTGCAGCCATGTAATAACGGTCATTTAACGAGAGCTGTGTCAACTCAGCAAAGGATTGTGGGTATGCAGCAAATCAAAGCGCCCTTACCCAAGAATGTGCTGGAGATATATTCAGACACCTGATTGCCCGATCTGCTCATCTCCGAGAGGTGGGTCAGCTCCCGATTCAGCATCCTCTTGAACTGTTGAAAAAAACAAAAACAAAAGAAACAACATTTAGGCCCTCCATATGTTTATATCGGTATAAAACGGGATTTCATTTTGACATTAAATAAGGTTATCAGGGTCCAGATCTCCATTAAAGAGTCAATTTACATTAATAATAATTGAGGTACATTTCAAACATTGACACAAGGCAACGTTCATCAAAGCTTATTTTCTACAGAATAAACTTCTCAATGGCTTTGTATCAGAGGACGTTTATCAAACGAAGAAGCATCACGTGAGCTTGATAATGGTTTATCATAAAAAAAAAAAGACAGATTGCAATACAAATCCCCCTTTGCTATGCACAATCACATAACATCACTTAGTTAAGATGACCCGATTCCAATTATCACCTGCGGGCCTTACAGTCTTCCGTAGAAAGCATATTGCTTCTAAAACGCATCAACAGCACAAATCCGAAATGGACGACAAGGCAAAAAAAACACCAAATGCACCGTCCGTTAATCCTCCTAAAATAAATACACCACGCTAAACTGCTTCATGGATACACAAAAATAAAAGGTCTAGATTGCACATGACCTTGTTTTTTTTTTTTTTGAAAACTTCATCCTCCCTAAGCCTGCAACACAAATTGAGTCCTGTCCATGCAAAAGAATAAAAATAGATCACATTAATAAAGGTGCTCCAAAAAAAAAAAAAAAAAAAAAAAAAACCCACCTTGATGTAGCCCCAAGAGACGGACAGTAAATAATTAGCCTCAGGCATTTTGGAATATTCCCCAGAATGGAAAGCAGATCCCTCTCAAATCCAGATGTCATACAAAGGAATTCCGGATGGGTTTAGGGAATCCTGGGGTTGCGTTCATGGATCAGCCGCTGGGACACAATCCTAAGACTCCGAATGGTACCGCCACGAAGAGAAGAGAGCCCCTTGATTTCATGGTAGCCGAGCACAAACTGTGGGCAGGGACAGCACAAAGAAGGCACAGGCAGCTGTCCAAGTGCAAGCCCTTAGTGCCCATAAGCAAGACTGGATCTAGTGGGGGCTTCTCTGCTTCACATTAGTCGTGCTCAGCTGAGCAAGCTGCTGAAGTGACAATTATTCGGCGTTGGTGAAGAGAAGGAGGGGGGGGGGGGGAAAGGGGCTGTCAGTCTTAGTGCACCATCTCTCTCCGAACAGGGAGAAGATTAAGATGGTGGAAGCCCCTGCATAATTGAATACAGCATAGCCACCCCCGGAGGTGGCACGTATCTGCTTGGCACTTAACCCTTGCTGCCGTGGCCCCACATAATGCCATCTTTAAAAAAAAAAAAATCAAGGGATTATTATTATTATTCTCTATTAATTAGAGAGTCAAGATTAGTGGGGAAAAAAGCTTTTCCTGCAGCTCTATTACTAAGATAACACAAAAGAGCCAAATGGCAAAAAAATCTGAAATTATATAATGCAATCATATTTTTTATGATATAATGGCATGAGAATTATTTCTGTCTGTGTTTTTATTTATTTGCAGGATATTTTTATGTGTTTTTGGATTTTCTCCAGTGGTCTGAATTTGGCAAAATTGTTAGCATTCGTGCTTATTCATCAAGGCTATGCAAAGGACAGTGATAACGTACAAAACATGGTAACCCATAGCAAGCAATACTCATCCAACTCCAGCACAGGAGTAATCTGGTTGTTTGCTGTTGGTTCCAGCACATTATTACTTCTCTGCATGAGGGCATGAACGATTTTGCTATTAAAAAATCTAAATTAAAATTATATATATATATATATATATATATATATATATAAATATATATAAATTATTTCAACATTTACACCATCCTCCCAACAATATCTCACTATAAAATATATATATATAATTTTAGTCATGTTGTCGCGGGGAGATGGTACGAATGTGGAATTTGGGATACTTGCAGCTATTGTTTTTGGCCCTGTGTTAAATAATTTAGCTTCAGCTAGCTAGGGATGACATCACCCCCGCGTGCCCCCCCCCCCCCCCCCCCTCCCTGATTTGCTCTATTCGTGGGAAACCTAGAGATGCGGTGTGCAAATCCAAGCAGCGAGCAGCTTCAGACATAGGCAGTTTAAGGAATATTCTGTTGTCATGGCAACTGCATCACATGGTCCTCCCGTACTGTACAGCTCCCTGTTTGGATTTAATCATTGAATAAATATGGTGTTCCTGCAAGAATTCTCACGGTGGGATCCCAAGGCATCCCCTTTATTTTTAACCCCTTCTGTATCATCATCATATATGTTGCACATTTCGCTGGTTTATTAGCTGCGGATCACTGGGCTATGGTGTCCCACATTCTTCTTGGCTGCATTGCTGACCCAGTTTTTTTTTTTCCTCTTAATACATTGCAATGCATTTATAGGAATTGCTGTGAATTTTCCGTATAATCTCACTGCAACATTTACAACAATATGACGCCACCCTCGGGCATGGGGGCATTTTTAGCGTCGCTAATCTCACTACCATTGTAGAAGATCATGCTTTGTAATCAAGTATATTATTTACTTTATATACTTACTAGCTTCAGGGACTGGGGGGGAATTATTTTTTTTTTTTTTTAGAGCATAAATGAAGTCTTATGTAGCTTAAAATGTTGGTAGCTCATAATAAACTCAACAAATGTACTTGCGACTCAACAGTGCGCAAAACTCCACACCAGGTGGTATTTAATTGCAACAACACATCTATCTTCCCAATGTACAGCATACTCAGTGTAGGGGATTCCCTGATGCAGGATCATTTTTACACATCTGGTAAAGTTTTAGGGTGCTTCGTACCCTCAGGCAAGAAGTTGCGTCCAAAGTTGCCCAAATAATTGGGTCAACCGTTACCGTATTTATTCCGGTTTGCCTTATATTTGCTCCCCTGGCCAATGTGAGCCTCCAGACATGAAAGGCTCTTGAAAATTCTGTTTAGTGCTGTTCCGTGGCTTATAGCCCTGAGTTGGCATTCTGGTGTAGCCTCTTGGTCCCAAGCTTTATCTAGAATGGATTCCCTGAAGCTGATGGAAAGGACCTATCGTACTTTCCATGACTAGGTGCACTCCTTTCATAAAAAATGGGATTATTGGTCTTGAAATTGAGCAATGGCAGACGATTAGTACCTTTTTAGCGCTCCCTATATTTCTATTTAGTACACCTCGATCGCCTATGAGAATCCTTGTGGCCCAATTTTGTACAGCATCCATTCACATGCTTATTGTTGTTGACCCTATTTACTTTGTTATTCTTTGTGCTGTTTCTATCTCAGACACTACACAAAAGATAGATTCCAGAATAGATTCCATGTATACCAAACCTGTCACCTGTTCAGTTACGCCCATGGCCTTATCAGTATGTATATCGGTTTGTACAACTACATTCTAAACAGTTTTGCAATTTTTGGAAAAACCTAAAAATAGTTTGTAATAAAGTTTTGGCAGTTCCTCGGGCCCGTGTACTTTTTTTTTTTTAATACTTAGATGACTAAGGGTTTAATAAAGGGCATTAATTTTGGTTTGAAGACTGATGGCTTTTAGGACCCAAGCATACTTTTGTAGCATATATTTTTTGCATAGACGCACATCGCGTTAAGAAAGCTCAATTTGAATGGTCTAAGCACATAAAAATGCCCTATATTTGGCAACACACTTGGGCATTGATGCACACTATATTGCAGTTGCGTTTACTTAGTGTGGGCATCAGGGAATTGTTTAGAAAAAAATGTTCATGCACCAACGCATGCATATATGCATGCATTAATGCACATTACCACAATGCATTAGTGTTAGTGGACCCTTTCCCACCTTTGGAAGTTGATGTCCTATTGAATCTCTGGGTCACCATATATGCAACGCACCCAATTATAGCTCTTAAGATCACCACCTCTATTTTGTTCAGCACTGATTTTTATGAATGTGTTTTTTTTTATTTTTTATGTACAGCATAAAGGTAACTTTCCATTCCTCTCCCTGGCACACATTACACGCTATACTGCACGTTTGTGTTTACATTTGTGGAGAATGGCGAGGATAAAAATTCCCTGCCCACCCAGCAACTGTGCATCTCTTTTCGGGAATCACACTGCCATTTGCTAGAGAAGCCCGGAGGGAAAGGTCACAGTTTGTTGCTTGCAAGGATCAACGGGCAATTTTGTGTGAATTTTTATTCATTGAATTCTTGTCTAACCGAATATGACAAACAGCAGGAAGAGCAGAAAAAAATGCAAATGATATTTCTCTGATATTATAAACCTAATAAAAAGGGGAGGTGATGGCTGAGCTAGACGACCAATCAGATCTTCGTTTTCCGGGTGCAGTATTGGAAATAAATCAAAGCTTCAGTGGGTGTCACAGGTAACAGTATTTTTTTTTTCCTAGTTTTTATGAGTTTAGCTTTTCTCAACCTTTTGAAGACAGAAGAACCCTTGAAATAACTTTCTGTTCTTAGGGAACCCCTGCTAAAAATTACTATATCTAAAATTCATTATACACTAGTGTGATGGTCAGTCGGAAGAATGCTCCTTACACTTGTGGACATTGGGATGAATTAGCACCTTACAAATATCGAAAGAGATCAATGGTGTCAGAGGGAACTTATCTGAGAGTCAGAAATTGTTCAATGGTCAAGGAACCCCTAGAAACCTCTGGAGGAACCCAAAGGTTCCATGGTTGAGAAACCCTGATCTAAATGATCGGATACAAATTTAATTGATTGTGTAGGAAAGCTCTCGTACTCTGTACACAGAGAATATACAATCAGATTGTTAATGTGCATGCATTAGTACTGGAAAAATAATTTCTGGGCAAGACAGTATACTGAATTATTAAAGAAAGTGGAGCTGGTCTCCTGCAGCCTCTTTCAGTGATTTCTTATCTACTCATTCCATCGTCAGCTGCACATACTTGCTCTGGACTGACTGCCTGATAGTGACATTAATGGACCATGCCTGTGCAATGTGTGTCAACATAGTCGCTTGTAGCTACCACCAGGGGCTCATGTGACAGGGTGACACCACTGGAGAACAATTAGGAGACATGACAGGAGGTGCCTGAACAAGGACCCTGATATCAGGATTAACAGGTATTCTTGTCATAAAAGCTTCATATTTAAAAGTCTGGATTTGAAAAATACAGACTATTAAAATTTTTTATTATATATATATATATATATATATATATATATATATATATATAGCTCTGGCTGCAATTCCCACCTCCTCTCCAGCGCTGTTCCCTGTAGTACCTCTTCTTCGACACAAGATGTCCTCAGTCTACTAAACTGAATGACACCTCGCTTTATTTAATCCAGAAGACTGAGGACTTACTGTGAGTGCAGGGTGTCATGGACCCGCCCCATGAGAGAATATCAACAGGCCGCACAGTGTAATGAGGTGGAGAGTGGTGCTGACATTATGTTGACACTGCTCTCTGTATCAAGGACTTCCGGTGAAGAGAAAAAGGACCCCATGCATCACACGACTGGGGGACTTTTAGAAATGGTAAGTAGTAAAAAAAAATAATAAAAAAAAAGCAAAAAATGCACACCGAGGGTAGAGTAGGGTGGGTTCAATAAGTAGAAGATGAAGCACTGGGAGGGGGGGGGGGTAGAGCCTGAAGTCATAAATTGGGCTTTGACATGCTAAACTTAAGATCTTAGTGACTGCAATTATATCTGCTATAACCAAGGTAAACTTTTAGACAGGACAGTGCGCTCCTAAGTAGCTATGCCTCATATCTGTAAAAAGTTCCTCCTATATTTTGCGCCTCGTTAACAACCTACACATTCACGTACAGAAGAAAAAAAAATAAAAAAAATAAACAGATGTAAAGCGTCCGTTTGATCTGGTACGGTTTCGTGAAGCCCTGAGCCTAGATCCACACACTTTACATAATCACCGGCATTACTGACAGGAAGTGGTTGCCAGACTTTTCATTTTATGGTTTGTGTGGCTTTCTGATGACGTTAATCGTTTTTCTGCAAAAACTTTTGCAGAAGAAAGATGAATTCTCTAAATGGCAACGGATGACCTTGCCCAAACGAGGACATGAAAATGAAAAGGATCCTTCCGCTCTGAACGGAGGATTTCAGTGTTCGGGTACCACCCAACATTTTCTTTTATCTCTTGTGGTTGGCCATGCTGGGTTTGCTGTGCATTTGTTGCACACCTGCCTATGGCTGCAAGTCTTTTCCTGAACCCCGAGGTGGACAGGAACCAAGCCTACAGAAGGTATATAGAAACCAGAGGGCATTTCAGCCCACCTATACCTAAAGATTTTGGGTGGATTGAAAGTGACATACCTCAAACTGCACATGATGCTCATTCACATCTTTGCATTGCAGTACAGTTGCATGTACAGTTTTAATGAGCATTATCAAAATTCTCCTCATCTGCATAAAAATTCAAGCTCAGATATGAAAAAAAAAATATTTAAAACATTAGACCATCAAGAGAGCCAGGTATCTAGACAATGAGAAGTTGACAGTGGTGTCCTGCAGGTTTCTCTCAACACAGGTTACCTTCCTTGAAAACAGTTCTTCAAAACTCTCAGGCTCGGTTCACACAGTACACGGCACGACTTGCAGCGCCGCGACCTGCCGCGACCTCAGCGGCGACTTGCAAAACGACTTCTGTATAGAAGTCAATGCAAGTCGCCCGAAGTCGCCGCAAAAGTAGTACAGGAACCTTTTTTCTAAGTCGGAGCGACTTGAGTCGCTCCTATTAGAACGGTTCCGTAGTACAGAACGGGGCGTGACTTGTCAGGCGGCGAAGTCGCCTGGACAAGTCGCCCCTGTGTGAACCGAGCCTCAGTAAGTCCAGAGTTGTAGGCAAATGAACATATGCAAATATTGACTTTTTCTTTAAGAGTCTGACCCCTGCCCCTGATTAGCTCCTGAGCTGTCCCACAGGCTAGTGAGGCCGTCCATCACGTTGAGAGGCCAGTAGGGAGGAGAAGGTCTGAGTTTACCTTTCACTGGAAAAGTCAGGACTAGAACTTCAGCTTCTTGGATCTCTGGTGACCTCTGCTTACGTATTTTTCCAAAATACGCTGGCCAAGGGTGGTGACGGAGCTAATTTAAACAGTATCTAACCTCAAGAACAACAATTTAATAAAATTGCAGCTTTTCAATCCATAGACGTGGTGACTTCATTAGTTTTCTGTTTATCTTCTTTTCATCTGGTGATCCTGTAACACTCTGACTGTCCTAGGGTGACAGTGCTTACTTACTGTACTGTATCTATGGAGCAGCAGTGCTGCCACCCTAACAAAAACAATACAGAACATCTCCTCATCTCCATTACATGGGAATGATGGTGTGCTGTTGTTCAGAGAGAGCTGGGAATAATGTAAATGATAAGACTGCACAAGACGTTATCAGCTCACTTAATTTCTGGCAGGATCAACAGGGTATTTTAACACTTTTTAAGAAAATACTTTCAATGTATGTATTTAACAGACCAAAGGGCAGCAGATACGTTCCTTGTTATGCTTTACATACATACAAATAAAATCTACTCTTAGGCAATAGCACAGCGCCCTCACTAGGAAACTGCTGTCAGTGCATATAACCCAGCATATACTTTTTCTAGTGATATTTATGACTGTAGTTAACTTTCATAAAGCGGTGACCACTCTGACATTTTACTCTGGGGCGTAAAAGGTTTTTGGATGACACAGAAATTGCCTTCACACGTAATGAGGTTAATGTATTTGACACACGGCGTGGCAAATTATGCAAAGTTTCGCCAGACTCTACGCTTTCCCACACAAAACTGACTAACATCTTGAGATTCAGTACAAGTTTTTTTTCCCCCCTCCTATACACAGCTGTTTGCCACTTGTAAAAGAATACAAAAAGGAAGTCTTCACACACAGAGTCACTACTAGTGCATGCAAAAGTACCTGCAAAAGAAGCTGCAGATGGAAGCTTAAATGTCTCTGTATACAATGTACGAAACTGCAATCATGGGAGAAGAGAATATAGGTAGAAATGTACAATTCTCACATTTTGAGAAGCGATGAAAGTTTTGTCAGAAAAAGTGGAGAAAAAAAAATTGTAGGCTGCAAGGGGTGTGGACACAGACTACCAGGCAACATAGCCCTTACTTCTCTACACTACACTTAAGAACTATAACTTGATCTCTGAATCTCAACTTGTTCAAGATTGGATAATAGAGGAGAAGTGCCAGGGCTGGGCTCAGCACTTCCTTCTCTGAGTTGGCCGCTCAGCTGTCAGCTAATTGGCAGCTCCCCATCTCTCTCCACAGTTACTCAGCTGTTGATGATATCCTGCTCGTCAGTCCTGCCTACTTAAGCCGGCCAGTCCAGAGGAGCTCTGCCTTCGCCTTAGTCCACATCACAAGAAACATCTCCTGCGTTCCTGTTTAAAGACTGGCTTTGCTGACATCCCTTCTGGCTCCGGATCCTGCTTGCTGCTCTACTGCTTTGATCCCTAACTTCTAGCTTGGCTGACTATCCTTTGCGGTTACTGAACTTTGGCTATTCATTGACTACGTTTGTTCTTTTTACTTTTATTATTAAACAAGTGTGATTTAACTGTACTTCTGTCTCGGTCTGATTTCATGGTTTCTGACAAGAAGCTCCTCACAAAGCCTTCACTCTGCTCTCTCCTCCTGTTAGCAAGCCCCCAGCGTTAGATTCACAGCACTGTATTGAGTGCATGTAGAAAATTTAAAGAGAGAATCTACCGATCTGTAGATGGAATTAACTAATGGATATATGGTACAGACATTATTTGTTCAAAAATAGGGCATCAAAAATGCAGTGTAGATCTAGCCAAAACTTTTTTTATATTTTTGTTGCCATAATGGAAAACGTGGGGCCTACCCTACAGAGCTCTGATATAAGACAAACAGTCATATTAGAATTTATCTGAACCTGCTGGGGAGCTTTGCCAAGAATGGTCCAATTTAACAGTAGGGTTTATGGAAGGCCACACTAGAAGGACTGTGTAAGACGGTGGCTTTGTTGGCAGTAAAAAAGGAAATTAAGTATTTTGTTTTGATCTGATGAAATACTTAATGGGCCTGTGTTCCTGAAAGGCTTTGTTATCTTTAAGACAAATCATATAGAAGCAGCTAGTGTACAGTAATAGGAAGACTAAACAATTTGGCAGGAGTAGGAGGAAGAGTCACGTACAAGTGGGCAAACTATCTTTGTTGGCAGTCAGATGGAACAAGGGATCCCGCTGAACTGTGCACAGAGGCACATAGGCTGTTGGCTCGGGGCCCAAAACCATTGAGTGATAGATGTTAGTGTGGATCTTCGTACGTGTGCTTTCACCATGCTGAAGGGACATTAACGGCAGCTTTGCCCCCTCTTGATGACAGAAGTGCCATGTCTCTATTGTTTAAAACAGAACTTCCTTTGTTTATAACTTCTTGTGTCAATTAGCAGAGAAACACGTACCCCGAGGGCCTGGGTCTCCGTACAAAGTAATCACCCTTTGTTGGGTATCGGTACCAATGTCACGTTGCCTTCCATTGTGTGTCCTGCCAGTTTCCTGTTTGTTGAGGCCTACTGAGCGTCGCCATGTCTCCAGGAACAAGGTGGGCAAATGGATTCACATTAACTGGAATTGTAAAAAGTTTATGCAAGAATTGAGAAAACATTGTGTCCCGGTTGTTCTAAAACTTGTGAGTCAGATCGGAGGGCAAATCCGGCGAAAACATCTTTATAGGAACCACTATACAGGGTCAATGAATTTAAAGTCTTGTGATGCCCCAACCAGCCAAACCTGTATGGTTTTATTACACAAGGAGCTTGGTGTGCTGCAACTGAAGACATGACTTGTACAGTAATTCATTTATCATCTGTAAAGTATATCTATAACCAAACCATTTTTCCCTACTTTGGATAGAGACATGGAAGGAGACCATGGGAGACCCCTTTTTTTGCCATCTGTGTTCCAGAGGTGCAATTTCCCTTCACTTCCTGTCCTGTACACCAAATAGGAAGCGAGAGGAAATTTCTCCAGTGTGAGGGGAAATCTCCTCTTAGACAATTGTCACCCGGACAAGTGTCCCCATTGGAAGATACACCTTCTCTCACTCTTCTGGTGACAAGTTGGAATTTTGGATGTCGCTTTGAGTCCAGGTGAACAGGACACTTCCCCAATATATTCAAAACTAAAAAAATGTGTCTCCAAACTTTCTAAACAAACGGCCAATTTACTGTCCTTTGGATTTTAGGGGGGGACTGTGGCCAATGAGACTAGAAAATGTCCCAATGTCAGTGGGAGCAACAATGCCTCAGCCTTGGGAGTAAGGAAATTATATAGTACCTACTGAGGAATAGTAACCCATTGCTGATATTGGTTAAAGGAATAGCGCTGTATTGTCCGTATCTGGTGGAGGAAATGTTCTTTACAGCACAAATCGATATGGGTGACAAGCCATAATGTCGTTTTTCTGTGGCTGGTGCTAATAAAGCCTGAGACAGCAGCCATGGCTTAGACAGCAGCCATGAGATTTTCATGTCTACACACTCAATCCAGGTTACATCTGCTTTCCTTCTGTCCGGTTTGTTGTGCCACATGATGGAAAACTAAACCGGTAACTTGTTCAGTTTTACTTCTCTTTTCCTCGAAACTGGAGCAGCCAGCAGCCAAACTTCTAATTAGTTCCTTATTACGATTTTTTTGGGTATGGTAAGGGAGTGCGGAGGAAGTAATTTACGCAGTTCCAGCTATCTATTGTGTCCTCTGGATGCCTTCAGTTTCCTTCCTGGCTACTTCAGTAGACAATGACATCCAGAGTGACAAAGTCATCACGGGCCTTAGTCATAGTTTTTTTTTTCTTTTTTATGAAGGGCGAGTGGCCGAATGTGCGGCGCCAGGAAATTTTCGTAACGGGGGAAAAAATGTAAGAAAAAACATATTGCAAAAAAAAAAAATTATATATATATATATATATATATATATATATATATCATCGGAGTGTATTTTCCTGAAGAATTCCAATCAAAACACAAAATTATGTTTTCATACCAACCTTCCACGATTGAGGAGTGTTCTCCTTAATCATGCTCAGTGTGTTCTCTGATGCTCATATATATATATATATATATATATATATATATATATATATATATATATATATATATATATATATAATATTTGGACAGGTTAGAGCTATGGCGCTATGATGCCTGTATGCAAGCAGTTACCCAGAGTCCTTTATGCTGCTCTGGATGCCATGTCCTAATACCTTAGAAAAAAAAAATGTGTATATTTTATTATGTGTGCTATGTGATGCTCTTGGGGGAAAGGGAAAAAAAAAGGTGAATATGAAGTGAGATGGTAAATATTTTCCCTAACATCCTGGCAAACACATTTTCCACATTCCTCCAGAAGCTAATTAACGGGAGTAAATCAGCTGAACAAACCCGTATTTATCCTGCATGGAACATGTGCCGGCCTCCGCTTGGTGTCCCTGGAAATAAAATCCCGCAGACAGTTGCCAAGCTGTCATGTTACACTCTGAGTTATGTGTTTAAACTTTGCAGAGAGGCTGGGGATAAGAACTGCATTGAGGAACCCGGTAAAGGTGTCGCTGGCCTGGGCGCACTCAGGAGACGCGCGGAAGTGTGAGCGGTGCGGTCTGACCCTACGCCTTTCTTTGCAGCATTTTTTTTTATTAACTCTTGTGTGCACTGATGCCAGCATACAGGGATTATTCTAGGGAGTGGCATTCTCTTTACATAAAGGTCCCCCTTACAAAAAGTATAAAGTAAAGAAATCTAAAGAGAGCTGTTTATAGAATCAAGAATAACTTAATTGTATACTTTCAACACTTAATACAAGAAAAGAATGTCATTTGATGTAAAGAAGTGTTTTCTCTTCCTCATTAGATAGTGGCGACATCTGAGGGTCACCCTCTTTCTCATCAGATGGTGGCACCATCAGACTATTGGCTGAGGGTCACCCTCTTTCTCATTAGATGGTGGCGCCATCAGACTATTGGCTGAGGGTCACCCTCTTCCTCATTAGATGGTGGTGCCATCAGACTATTGGCTGAGAGTCACCCTCTTCTTCATTAGATGGTGGCGCCATCAGACTATTGGCCGAGAGTCACCCTCTTCTTCATTAGATGGTGGCGCCATCAGACTATTGGCCGAGAGTCACCCTCTTCCTCATTAGATGGTGGCACCTTCAGACAATTGGCTGAGGGTCACCCTCTTTCTCAACAGATGGTGGCGCCATCAGACTATTGGCCGAGAGTCACTCTCTTCCTCTTTAGATGTACTATCTTAGCGTCCAGTCAAAGCTCAAAAGATGGTCACATGACATCATGGAGGTGAAGCTGTGACACTGGGAAAAGCAGTATTGCGGTTCCAAAAGGGTCAGTAAGATGGTGCCAATAACACAAAATTTCTGTTTGGATCAATTTATTTTGTAGTATTGTAGTAACAGAATGAAAGTCAAGGAGCCGTAATATCTGATTTCACGACTTTAAAGTAAAATTTCACTTTTGGTGAAGTTCTCCTAAAAAAAGTCCCCCCACTCCGACTGCAGCCTACTTGGTATAATACTTACCTTTCTCTTTAAACCATTGAGCTTTCCTGCTACACAATCTTGGCCAGCTCCTTTTTATAGTATTCCGCGGTCCTGTTCATTCCTAGGGGTAGCCGTGGGCATGGCAGCCTTTAGCAATACTCCAGAGAACAGCTTACCCAAAAAGGAATAAAAGGGGCCACAGCGTGTATGCGTAGTTTGAAAAAGAACTGTCTGGTACTTTTACAGAGGGAAGATCACCAAATTAGGGAAGAAAGGTAAGTATTAGCTGCAATCGGGGGGATTGCGCATAGATTTATTCAAGGTCAACTTCGTTAAAGGTAAACTTTGACATAAACACAGGGGCCACACTCTACTGTCACAGAGCTTCACAGCGGGTAAGCCCACTTTCTTGGAACACCAATTGCTGAGCCCCGTGAATATGCCAACATTTTATTCCCCCCCCCCCCCCCCCCCACTGTATGCTCCCTGCCTTCTCTAAAGTGTGAAAATGAATGGCACAAGACTGAATTATGAGAACAGAAGCTGTTATGGGTTACCTTTGCCATTGTTCTTGGAGCTAAGCTAAGGAATACATCTGAAATAGTTAAAGACCTGGCTCTGTATACTTAAAAAAAAAAAAATCAGCTGCAGCTCTTAAACTTCTCCCCACACTTGAGGTCAAATCTAAGTTCCAGACTGTGAAATTGGACTATTCCCCAATTCACTACAGCCGACATCCAACCGGCTTCCCAAACAATCAATACCCTTGGGGTGTTTTCTTTTCCATGTTGAAAGATTTCTGCATGAAATCTATGGAAAGTCTTGAAACAATTTGGCTAATCCCCTGCAGTCTGGATAGAGAGAGCAGAGGCTTTTGTTGTTGCAATTGTGGAGTTTTTTTTTTCTACCTAAGTCAGGAAGGAGACAGGAAACAAGAGTCACACTTTTAACAGCTGTGCCTTGCCCACACTGCTGCTGTGTGACGTAGTTTGGCTGGGGTAACATGGGGCCGGCAGCTCGGAGAGTGAAGAGGTCAGGAAGACGGGTCACATTTTACTGTGTTATTGGAGATAGTGGGTTCTGCTGCTCCCGTCGGCTCTGCTCATTCCTCACTCTCTTCCTCTCATTCTTGCTGAAAACATCCTGTTTTCCAAATAGCCATCTAAAAGATTCCAAAAAATCGTCTGGCTCCACACTGTTCATGGTCTCCTGGTATGAGATTTCAAGGCTGCTCACAGACGTGAGACAGAAATCGTGAACGATTCCCCAGATGAACAATTTTTCATATAGAAGATTGTTGTACAAACAGTGACAATGTCCTTTACCAAGAACACACATGCCATTGTGTCAGAAAATAATTAAAAAAATTATGCATGTTGTTTCCTAATGTCCGAAGACTTTAAGATGAATAATAAGACATGCAAAAAAATCTGGAAAATGGAAGAAAAATTAAGATTTGATTTTTCTGGTCACAGTCTTTAAACAACTATTTGCCAAGACGAATCCAACCCCTTTCACCACTCACAGACCAGCCTGTATCTTCCTCGATTCCCTGCAGTCAGTCCACTGCCAAGGCCCTGGAATCCACTCTTGCTCCACTGTAGTCCACCATCCAAATAACATGCTGCACACTAAAGATGTTCAACCCCATAAAAGGTTTATTGCAAGACAATACACTACTCATTCCCACCCAAAGCCATGCCCCCAACATGTTTCACTCAAAACAGGGCCTAATCATGGGGATTCCCATGATTAAGCCCTGCAATGGGTGAAACATGTTGGGGGCGTGGCTGTGGGTGGGAGTGAGCGGTTCATTGTCATTGTATTAAAAGTTGTCTGGAGTTGAACGTTTTTGGTGTTCAGTTATTTGCCAAGCTGCAAATCTCAGATTCTGTCCTGTCCAGTTTCTCAGTTTCTGTCATTTCCAGAACATCATAGCCAGTGTCCAAATTTGGGCTAGTATCTGTAGATCTAATATCCAAAACACACAAGAATCCAAGGACTAACTTAGCTCATGAGTCACTACCTATCACTAAACTATCCCATTTGTTTGGACTGACCCTTCAACATCCATCTTTCTGCTGAACGACCTCAAGACCCAGGAAGCCATGGCTTTAAATATCCAGTTTGTATACAATGGTCACTAATCTCCAAAGTTTTCCTAACAGATACAGCTGCCTCAAACAGAGCCAGAATTCCACATTCATTTAATAATTCTTAGTTTTTTCTTGGTGGAACTCCACAACATGTAACAAAGCCCAGAGTACTAGTTATGACTATCATTTACTACAAAACTGGAATCTCTGATTGCATTAATAAGACTTAGATAGGAAATTCAACTAAACCAGAAAAAAATATATATTAATTTTGTTTAAATTGTTCCTTGTACTTGGTTTGCATTGGGTTACTGAGTAGTTTACTAGTTAACAATGTGACATGGTAGGAAAGTTTGCAAGTGCACAGTCCATTCACAGTCCATGCACAAGCTGTCCAAACTTCATTGTGTATACATAAACTCTAATAATGGCCTTTGTCACTTTACAAGCTACCAAGTGTGGCCCTTCTCTTGTATTTTGTGACCTATGAATATCCTACTTCAAAGGTGCAGCATTTTAGAAAGCAACATAATCATTTGATTAATTGCAAAAATATATTTTGTACAGAAAAGATGACATTTAACTGGATTTGAATAATTGAAACATCGGCAATTTGTTGTTGGTTGTAAAGTACACATGTGACAAGAAGAAGACGAGGACATGTTTACAGGAAGAAAGTGTACCACATCCACAAACGCTGACTTGTAATTATCAGAACAGAAGTTCTATTTCTGCTTTTCTCTAGTTCTGCAAATTGTTTCCTATATTTTTTCTTATTTAAAAGTGGCTTCCTACCATCTGCCCGATAGGGTTACTTACTGACCACCACCAACCTACAAGAGAACTAAATTAAAACAGAACTCCAGGAAAACAGCTAGCATACCTCCTGGCACAATCCATGGACCTTTTCACCACTTTTCCAAAAGAGTTTGGACATTATACACTGGTCTAAGGTAGTTCCATCTGCATATCCCATAATGCAGGTCCCATCATAACATACAAAGACACACTGCAATTGTTCAGCAGCAGCAGCTGGAAAATCAACAGTAACTTGGCCAGACAAGGCTCTACACACCCGGTCAGTGTTCGAAAAACTCAACAGACAAGCTAATTAGATGCATCCAGTGGGCAACAACAGTACTTCACTAAAGCTATAGACATAAGATAGCAAATGTCATGACAGTCCAACTGTTGACCATCTGCATGGACAAGTATACTCATTGTCTGAGTTTGCAGTGAAGGAGCATGTGCAGACACCGCCAATGGGAAAACAATCAGCTCATAAAATCCATACCAACTATTTGCCCCAGCCATGAACCTAGCACCCATTGCCCGATTGTGGTCGAAATATGCCAGAGCGGGCGATGATGAGCTCATGTCTACAAATCGGGCTCTATATTTTTATGGAGTTTCTTTGTTTTCGTCAAGAATCAGCTGTTGTCAAGTTACAACTCCCAGCATGCTCTGCAGAGTGGCCAATGATAACTGGAGAGGCACACTGTTATATGAACAAGTTACAACTCCCAGCATGCTCTGCAGAGTGGCCAATGATAACTGGAGAGGCCCACTGTTATATGAACAAGTTACAACTCCCAGCATGCTCTGTAGAGTGGCCAATGATAACTGGAAAGGCACACTGTTATATGAACAAGTTACAACTCCCAGCATGCTCTGCAGAGTGGCCAATGATAACTGGAGAGGCCCACTGTTATATGAACAAGTTACAACTCCCAGCATGCTCTGTAGAGTGGCCAATGATAACTGGAAAGGCACACTGTTATATGAACAAGTTACAACTCCCAGCATGCTCTGCAAAGTGGCCAATGATAACTGGAGAGGCACACTGTTATATGAACAAGTTACAACTCCCAGCATGCTCTGCAGAGTGGCCAATGTTAACTGGAGAGGCCCACTGTTATATGAACAAGGGAAAGGCTTGGATTTGTAGTTCCAAGATTACTATTTCATCCACAATATGCCCCAAAAGACTTCCTTTTCTACAGTATCAAGAGTTTAGAAGCTAATTGAAGAAGTTCATACATGTCCCGGTCATTCGCAACAACCAAATATATTACACAAGCCGGAGACACGATCACACTAAATTATCAGGGAAAAAGAAAATACTACTAAAAGCAGAAAGTAACTAAATAAAATACACAGTAAATGATCTATCAGTTTTACCAACCTTCACCAAATCAAAATTTTAAAACAATGAAATGTTTGATTTCCAGAACCAACCAACCTAAATTAGTAAATGCACTGCAACCCTCATCAGTAGCTGTATCTGCTTATTTACGCATGCATGCTAAAAGGGAAAAATGCACATGCTATACTTTGGCTCAAGTATAAACTTGTACATTTGCATTTATTGGACTGCTTCTTTTGTTTTTTGTTTTAATTATGCCTTAACACTCTATGATTCAGCTGTACAATTTTCCGTAATCTAATCAAATTTATTGCCAATTTTTTTTTCGTAAATCAAATATTAAATTATCATTTCAGGAAAGGCAGTAAACTGGATAATAATACATGCAATTGTTTGAATTAAAATAAAATAATCTTGTAGCTGAATTCCTGAGCCCAGTGCAAGCGTTCACTCTGCAAAGTGCACCATGGATCTTGGACCTTGCCTGGTCCCAATTTCAACCACATCATATAAAAGGGTCCACAAAGCGACCGTGACACGTTCCACACAGTAAGTTTTAGGGCTTGTTCACACCATGTCTATTAAGCTGTGTTTTTCTGCACATCACTACTTATGTATGATGAGCAGGGCACATAGAAAACAACTGTTCACACCATACGTACCATACATGTGTGGTATATTCTGCAAAGAAATTCAGTTCAACAGACATGGTGTGAACAAGCCTTACTCATAAGGATATTAGTAAGCACCTATTGTGCAAAATGCATTACGGTTGCTTTGATGTCTGTAGGCGATTGCCTTTTGCTTGTTTAATAAACCCACCATTCATGCAAGATACCATGGTGAACTCGTTTTATATTTATAAATCTTGAAAGAACAAAATTAAGACTGTGCAGGGCTATTGGAGGTAAAAATATAAAATTTTGCTTTATGTTTTTAGAATGACAATAAAGGCTTTTCAATTGCATTTGGAAGAAATGAAAAAAACAAACAAAAAAAAAACATAATAGTTTTAAATAGACAGAACATAGAAAACCTCATTAGCCATCTACACAGTATAACTTTTGAGTCGCTACCTGTTGCCGAACTAACACAGACTTAACCAATCCGGTGTCTGTTGGAACTTGAAGTTCTTCAATGGCCACAGGTAAAGCTACTTAATTCCCGGGCCAGTAACATATATTTAGTACCCGTTTAACGTCCTGAAAGCCTTTTACCGTCTCGGCTAAGGTTTCTCCAAAGAAGAACTGAGAAGGTTTGGAGTTTCGGTGATCCCCTTGTTGGCTAACTTAAGTCATTAAAGTTATTATTATTATTATTAGGTTATTTGGGATAACCTAGGTCCCTTCTTCAGGCTTTAAGAAATGTATAAAGAAGTATATAAAAAAGGGATCTAGGATATCCTGAAAGCTTGAATGCCAATTAACGGGACCACCTACACTCCAAACCTTCTGCGTTCTTCTTTGGGTAAAACTTAGCTGGGACAGTAATTGGTTTTCAGATCATTAAACTAGAATGTAATGACCATCTTTTTTTTTTTTTTTCTTTTTTTTTCAACCCAAGTTTCAAACAAAAAAAAAATTTTGTTAGCCAACCAAAAAAGCCTCTTCTCACCTTATTTGATGCCATTTCGCTGACCGATCTGTAGGTCTGAATGGTCTCCAGCTGATCCAAGCACCAGTCCAGCTCTTCCAATGTGTCCATGGCTAGTTTTTGGTAGGAGTCCTCTGCAAACAAGCACATTGACATGTAGTCAGGCTCCAGGCTCTGCATGGCGGGCTCAGGAGTGCCGCATTTCAGACACACAGTGCTGTAAGAAGAGCAATGCTCCTTCATTATGGGCTGCCTGGGCTTCTGTTGCTGTTCTGCCTTCCTCACTAGTGACTAGCACACTCCTGTCTCACTCCCAGCTCTGCCTGTTTTCTATCAGCTCTCTGCTGATGTCAGAAACTTCCTCTGTGCTAGGAGGAGGAACTAACCTGACAGGCTGATCTACATAGATCTCCAGCACAGCTCTGCCATTCCTTAGAAGCTGCTTACACGACTTCTCAATATTAATCAGATTCTGGTTGCGGCCGCAGGGCACAGTGAAGCAACGCAAAGCTTTCCCAACTTTCTCATTTCTATTAAACTCTTTAGTTTCCTTATAAAGGAGGCTCAGGAGAGTTTACTCACAATGACTTACCGTACATGCAACATATAAAGTGGAAATACACCTCAATTAAGAAACTGTGTTATAAAAACACATGTAAAACATATATTTATTTAAATATTCCACTTTTTGCAAAAAAAAATGTATTCTCTCACACTGTTTAATAAAAAATGTGCATTTGCATTTGAGCCTGCAAAGCATTGCAATTGCAATCAGTGGATCATGGGTGTGACATAGCTCCCAACTGTCCCTGATTTGGAGCAATGTCCCTCTGTCCCTCTTTCCTCCTCATTTGTCCCTCATTTTGGTCTGATCTCTATAGCTGTATAGAAAATGCACTTTTTATCTTTCAAAAAGTGTTTCCCTGTGCTAAACCTTTCATCCAGTTTCTAAATTGCTGTACAGTAAAACCTTGGATTGTGAGCATAATTCCTTCCGGAAACATACTCGTAATCCAAAGCACTTGTATATCAAAGCGAATTTCCCCATAAGAAATCATGGAAATTCAGATGATTTATTCCGCAACCGTTTATTCATAGGTTCTTCATTTTATAGTCCGTATAAAAAGACTATAGCAATGTGACCAGGTTGTGTAACCATAAAATGTCCATCCACAATCGGCAGCTTCCACAAGGGGATTAGAAGCAAAATCAAGCAGGGGCCACAGAGTATAAAAGAGAAGAGAGGCGCCTCTAAAACTGTTTTGCGGAAGGGAGTTTAACAAGACTCGTGGCCACTCATTAAAATTAAATGAAAAGAGGTTTAACCTTAAACTACGTAGAGGGTTCTTTACTGTATAACCCCTTTCACACCACACTGCCGATAGCGCGAGCGGTAAAACACCGCTATTTTTAGTGGCGTTTTACCGCCAGATTTGCGGTGGATTTTCGGCGCATTTAGGCCACTAGCGGGATGCTTTTACACCCCGCTAGCGGCCGAGAAAGGGTTAAAACCGCAGGCAATACGCCGCAATAGCGGCATTTTGCCGGCGGTATTACAGCACTGCCCTATTGATCTCACCGCTCCTTCACCACTCCAAAGAAGCTGCTGGCAGGACTTTTCCCTGACGTCCTGCCAGCGCATCACTGTAGTGTGAAAGCCCTCGGGCTTTCACACTACAGACAATGGTGCAGCTTCTTTAGGGCGTTTTGCAGGCGTTATTTCTAACGCTATAGCGCCTGCAAAACGCCCTGGTGTGAAAGGGGTGTAAGAGCGGCAAGGATGCGGAATTCCCTTCGGCGGTCTCAGTGGGGGGCATGGATAGTTTCAAAAAATTATTAGATAAGCACCTGAACGACCGCAACATACAGGGATATACAATGTAATACTGACATATAATCACACACATAGGTTGGACTTGATGGACTTTTTCAACCTCACCTACTATGTAACTAAGTGTAGCAATATGTTGCTAAATGTTGTACCTTCATTAAATGTAACTATATTGCTACACTTAGAGGCGCCTCTCTTCTCTTTTATACTCAGTGGTGACATGACACTACTCTTATATCAAGACATTGCTTGTATATCAAGTCAAAATGTATTAAACATTTTTGCTTGTCTTGCAAAATGCTCTCAAACCAAGTTACTCTCAAACCAAGGTTTTACTGTATCTGTAAATTGTAAAAGACAATATAAAGGAATAGTAGTGGTTAAAAAAAAGCCCTCGTGGATTTGATTAACCCTTTTTTTGTTTGGTTAGTTCTCCTTTAAGGGTATGTGACAGGGGCCCTATGCCTACATACGTTTGCTAATAGGTGTCCCTCATTCCCATCTCAAAATGTTGGGAGGTATGGTGCAATGTTCCGACTTTTGCAGACTATTCGTCTAGCCACAGGTCCATACCAAGTTATGGACCCTCCATTATGGAACTTGGTGGTAGTATCAATGGACTACAGGTGTGGTGATTGCACTGCATTTGTGCTTGTTGAGAACTACAAGCCCCTTAGCCATAGTGTCAGATAGGACTTGTAGTCTCTCCATTCATAGATCTCTGTGAATGGATGATGCGGCTGAGCAAGCACAGCCATACACAGCTGCGCCAAATTTTAAAAATGACAGGAGCCTGTGGGGAGAAGATTCTGTAAGGGATGGGGGTGAGGAGCAAAGGACTATGACCGTGTTCCATTTTACACTTTAAACCCCCTGTTCGCATTGGCGTGATTTGACATGTCAAATTGCATGCCAAATCGCAGTCTATTGCCGGCAACGGCACTGTCCCAATCGGTGCCATGCCGACTTTGCGGTGCCACACTAATTTCCAAAGGTAGTTACTGCACTACTTTTGGCGACTTATTTTAATAGACATCTGTGCACGAACCCGCACAGATGTCTTACAATTCAGCTGAACTGGCACGATTTCAAACCCGCGTTCGGTGTGAACGTACCCTAAGGCCTCATGCACACTGGATGTTTTTACAGCGGCTGTTTTTGGCTTCAGGTGTTTTTTTCTGCAGCCAGTAAACCCATCATGTTATCCTAGGGCAGTGATGGCGAACCTTGGCACCCCAGATGTTTTGGAACTACATTTCCCATGATGCTCATGCACTCTGCAGCGTATTTGAGCATCATGGGAAATGTAGTTCCAAAACATCTGGGGTGCCAAGGTTCGCCATTACTGTCCTAGGGGGTTGATTTACTAAAACTAAAGAGTGCAAAACCTGGTGCAGGTGTGCATGGTAGCCAATCAGCTTCTAACTTCAGCTTGTTCAATTAACCACTTCAGCCCCCGGAAGGATTTACCCCCTTCCTGACCAGGCCATGTTTTGTGATACGGCACTGCATCGCTTTAACTGACAATTGCGCAGTCGTGCGGCGCTGTACCCAAACAAAATTGACGTCCTTTTTTTCCCCACAAATGGAGTTCTCTTTTGCTGGTATTTGATCACCTCTGCGTTTTTTTTTTTTTTTTTTTTTTCGCTATGCTATAAACAAAAAAACGACAGACATTTTGAAAAAAATAAAAACAATATTTTTTATTTTCTGCTATAAAATAGACACAATAAAAAAAATTCAAAATCAAATTTCTTCATCATATTTTTGTTTAAAATGCAAACAAACCAATAAGCGTATATTGATTAGTTTGCGCAAAAGTTACAGTGTTTACAAAATAGGGAATAGATTTATGATATATATTTTTTTTCTACTAGCAATGGTGGTGATCTGCGATTTTTATCGGGACTGTGTCATTGTGGTGGACAGATCGGACACCTAACTGACATTTTTGAAACTTTTTTGGGAACCAATGACATTATTACAGTGATCAATGCTAAAAATATGCACGGACATTGTACTAATGACACTGGCAGGGAAGGGGTTGACATCAGGGGCGATCAAGGGGCTTAATATGTTCCCTCGCTGTGTGTTTAACTGTATGGGGGATGGGCTCACTGGAACAACACACAGATCCGTCTTCCTGCAAAGCAGAAAGACAGGATCTGTGTGTCATCGCTTGTCAGAACGGAGATCTGCCTTGTTTACTATGGCAGATCCCTGCTCTTTGACCGCGGCGAACGATTGCGGGCGGACATCGAGTCCGCCGGACCCGCTGATTGGCTCCCCCGCTGGCCAATGCGTGTGCGCCCACAGATCGCCCGACGTACACGTATGGCGATTTGCGCAGCGAGCCAACCTGCCACAGTATAACTGCCGTGGCTGGTCGGGCAAGCGGTTAAGCTTTAACAAAAAAAACTGGAAGCTGATTGGTTTCTATCGAGAACCGCACCACATTTTGCACTCTCCGGTCTTAGTAAATCAACCCCTATGTGTCCATGCACACATAGGCTTTTATCAGTGTTTTTTGGCAGGGGCATGGGGACCCTAGTTCTGGTAAACCTGGGGACAACCAGTGAGTCCCTCACTTTGGAGGGATTTCTTCTCGCTTCCTGTTTTTGGCTAAGGGACAGGAAGTGAAGGAAAATATCCACATTGGGAAACAGGTGGCGACGAGCCCTCCTTTAGGCCGGGTTCCCATATGTGCAGCCGTGGTTCACAGAAGGGGTCCAGTGTGTCCCTGTTGAGCGGTTCAGGTGCGATTCGGGTCCAAATTTTTGCCTGAATTCGCACCTGAACTGGACCCAAAAACACACAAGACCCTTCTGCATTCCAGACTGCGGCCGTCCTGGACCTGTGAGAACCGGCTCCATTGAGAGCCGGTCACATTCGCCTGTCATGCAAATTGGATGCGGGGAAACCTACATTCCAATTTGAATATTCTGTATGTGAACCTAAACTAATTCTATCCAAAAGGAAAAAAAAAAGATTTTGCATTTAGTTCTACTTTGAGTGCTAGTCAGCGAACCTGAAAGGGTAACTCCACTATGGTGGGAAAAATTTGAGCAATTTAAAAAAAAAAAATCTGTATACAATTACGACACAAGTCATATTGTAATTGACTGTTATTAAAAATGACCTTTTTATTTTCAAACTGCAGCTCTGTAATTTTCTGTAAAATGCAATATGGCCACCTGTACAGAAGGCCCCCCCCCCCGATATGTAATTTCCTGCTCACTGATTTTCGCAGAAGTCTGCACTAAGATATAGAATTGATTTTGTGCATCCCCTGGTGAGATATTCCCAAAAGGAAATTGCATCTAAAGGGATGCAAACCCCGTGATTTTCCTCATTAGAGCCCCGCAGGTGCAGCAACTGATTGATAATTATAAATGTCACTCCCATACAACTTCACTATGTACATGGACACAGACAAACAAACTGCTATTTATTCAGAATAACAAAAGGTAGGAATCTTCAACAAAGTTCATTAAAATCCCCGCAATGTACAGAGATCACCCAGAGGCAGTGTTAATTTTGGCAGCAAATTTCGATTTAGTTTTAGTCTTAGGACTAAAATGCCATTTTAGTTTTAGTCCCATTTTAGTCTTCTGCAATTGTTTTAGTTTTAGTCGTATTTAGTCGACTAAAATCTCCAGTACATTTTAGTCGACTAAAACTAATTTTAGTCATCTGAAATCGAATGGGTGTAATTTAAATTGTAATGTATTAGTTAACATTTCTCTACAATTTCCAAACTCATTATTTACGGCTGGAGTGAAAAATCTCATATGTTATTATTTGGGGTATGAACATGCACTAAAGGCCAGTGTTAATTTTGAAGCCAAATTTCAATTTAGTCTTACAGGATCGTAATTTCCGCCAGCAAAAGTCCGATGAGAGCTTTTGGTTGGAAAATGCGATCGTGTGTACGCTCCATCGGACTTTTGCTAGTGGAATTTCGGCCAGCAAAAGATTGAGAGCAGATTCTCAATGTTTTCTGTCGGAAAAAGTTCCGATCGGAAACTCCGATCATCTGTACAAATACCAACGTGCAAAATTCCTACTCATTTTCGGAAACAATTCGACGCATGCTCGGAAGCATTGAACTTTTTTCTCGGCTCGTCGTAGTGTTGTACGTCACCGCGTTCATGACGGTCGAAAGTTCAGAGAACTTTTGTGTGACCGTGTGTATGCAAGCCAAGCTTGAGCGGAATTCTGTCGGAAAAACCATCCAAGGTTTTCACTCGTGTGTACGGGACATTAGTCTTTTGACTAAAATGCCATTTTAGTCCCACTTTAATCATCTCAATTGTTTTAGTCGACTAAAATTGTATTCATTTAGTCAAATAAAATGTTTTAGTCATTTTAGTCAACTAAATTTTTTTTTTTTGTCTAATGCCGTACTTGACCGTACTTTTCGACAGCAAAGTTCCAACGGAACAAATCCGTCGGATAATTCGATCGTGTGTGGGCTTCATCTGACCTTTTCTGACGAAAAATCTGACGGACTTTAGAAATAGAACATTGTTCAAATCTTTCCACCGGAACCAGTTCCTATGGAGAAAACCGCTCGTCTGTAGGCAGGACCGACGGACCAACAACGACGCAAGGGCAGCTATTGGCTACTGGCTATTGAACTTCCTTTTTCTAGTCCCCGTCGTATGAGATCGCATTAAACGATCGGACTTTGGTGTGATCGTGTGTAGGCAAGTCCGTTTCAGCGGAACTCCGTCTAAAAAGTTTGTTCCGACGGAAAGCCCGGTCGTGTGTACGCGGCATTACTCAACAAAAGTGTCGTTATTCTTTAGGTGTAATGCCCCATACACACTATCGGATTTTCTGCAGGTTTAACAAAACCATGTAGTGCAAGGGCCTGCCTGATTGCATACAAATTGCAACGCCTAAGGTTTGACCTCATATTATACGGTTTTGGTAAATCTGAAGGAAAAACTCAGCAGAAAAACTGATCGTGTCAATGGGGGCTTTAGTGCAGCTTGATAAACCAGGGCTAATGAATGAATTACAGAATTCATTTTGGTTGTGAGAAAGCAAGAAGTATGAGCGTGCCTTGGAAGACGGAGCTCCACACCTATCTCTGCTGCAACACGTTACACGGCCTGATTAGCGTGTGGGAGGGGGCGTAGAACGTGGAGCTTTATATATATGGAGAGAGTGATGCAAAGGGGGTTTCATATTTACCCGTCTCAGATCACATGACAAGGACGGACGTGCCGCCAGAACTGTCACCTCCGAGTTAATGACTGATTACCGTCGGGTGCTCTTGCCTTCCATGCCCGCAGCTGCTCTGCCGATGTTTAACATTTACACAGTGATTATCAAGGAGACTATTCTACTCCTCCGTGCAGCCAGATTTCTGATTTACTAGTATTTATAATAGCAACAAAGTGTCGTAATGTGCTTATTTCTAATTCATTACATCGTTACTGCCTCCTGCTTCTGACTCCACTATGTGATGATAATACAAAAGTTTAGCCTGCCGTCCTTATGGCCCATACACATGATCAGAAAATCAGATGAAAAATATCGCTTTCCAAAGTGATTGTACCATAATCATGATCATTAGCACATGGCTTTCGAGGGCCGATCACAACAATACATGCAAATAATCCAATGGGACGAGAACGAAAATTTTTCTCGTGCGATACCACATCCTGCGATTTTCGTTTAACCACTTGCCGACCACTGCCCGCCGATATACGTTGGCACAATGGCAGCGGTGGGCAAATGGGCGTACCTGTACGTCCCCTTTAATTGGGGGCACCGCGTTCAGCGTGACTGTGCCCGGCAATCGTCTCCCGGCAATTGTGTCACGGAGCCACAGAGCGGGGAAGTGCTTATGTAAACAAGGCATTTCCCCATTCTGCCTTGTGACACGACAGGGATCCTCTGCTCCCTGTCATCGAGAGCGGTGATCGCTGTCATGTGAGTTGAGGCTCACCCCCCCCCCACAGTTAGAATCACTCCCTAGGACACACTTAAAGTGGTTGTAAACCCTTACAAACCACTTTGACCTACAGGTAAGCCTAGATTAAGGCTTACCTGTAGGTCCAAGAAATATCTCCTAAACCTACACAGTTAAGGAGATATTTGCCAAAAGACAGGCACTGCTGTCTACGGAGCATGCACTGAGTGCGCCGCTGTTAACGGCGATATGCCACGAGTGGCGGCTCCCGTGTGCATGCGCGGGAGTGACGTCACCGCGGCTCCGTCGAATGACAGAGCCGAAGCAGCGAGACCCAACAAGAAGATGGAGGCTCCGTACACAAGGGGACAGCGGTGACTTCGCTGGCTCCTGTGTCAGGTAAGTGACACATAATGGACTACTATGCGATGCATAGTAGTCCATTATGCTTTACCTTTGCAGGGAATCAAAGAGGAAGTAAACCCATTAGGGTTTACTTCCTCTTTAACCCCTTGATTGCCACCTAGTGTTTAACCTCCTTCCCTGCCAGTGTCATTTACACAGTAATCAGTGCATTTTTATAGCACTGATCGCTGTATAAATGACAATGGTCCCAAAATAGTGTAAAAAATGTCCGATGTGTCCGCCATAATGTCGCAGTCACGATAAAAATCGCAGATCCATTACTAATAAAATAAAATTAATAAAAATGCCATAAATCTATCCCCTATCTTGTAGACGCTATAACTTTTGCGCAAACCAATCAATATACGCTTATTGCGTTTTTTTTTTTTTACTAAAAATATGTAGATGAATACGTATCGGCCTAAACTGAGGAAAAAAAACAGTTCCCAACCAGCGCACGCCGATGTACATTGGCAGAATGGCACGGGCAGGCAAATGGGGGTACCTGTACGTCCCTTTAAATTTGCCGCCCTGCCATCGGGAGCGCGCCGCTGGCGGCACGCTCCCATGCTGGTCGGGACCCCTGTGAGTCCGGTCGCGGGACCCGCGGACTCGATCGCCACGGGCATACCCGCGATCGTCTCACGGAGCGGCCGAATGCAGAAATGCCGTTGTAAACAGCATTCTGCCTAGCAACTAGTGACGCTGATCTCTGCTCCATGTGATTGGAGCAGAGATCAGTGTTCACTAAATTAAAGCCCAGCCTCCAACAGTTAGTAACACACCCCTAGGAACACTTAACCCCTACACTGCCACCCACTGGTTAACCCCTTCACTGCCAGTGCCATTTACACAGGAATCACTGCATTTGTATAGCACTGATTGCTGTATAAATGACAATGGTCCCAAAAATGTGTCAAAAATGTCCGATATGTCTGCCATAATGTCACAGTCACAATAAAAATCGCTGATCACCGCCATTTCTAGTAAAAAAAAAATATTAATAAAAATGCCATAAATCTATCCCCTATCTTGTAGACGCTATAACCTTTGCGCAAACCAATCAATATTAGCTTATTGCGATTTTTTTTTTTACTAAAAATATGTAGAAGAATACATATCGGCCTAAACTGAGGAAAAAATATGTTTTTTTTAATATATTTTTGGGGCATATTTATTATAGCAAAAAGTTAAAAATATAGAATTTTTTTCAAAATTGACACTTTTTTTTGTTTATATTGCAAAAAATAAAAACTGCAGAGGTGATCAAATACCACCAAAAGAAAGATCTATTTGTGGGAAAAAAAGGGCGCCAATTTTGTTTGGGAGCCACGTCGCACGACCGCGCAATTGTCAGTTAAAGCGACACAGTGCCGAATCGCAAAAAGTGCTCTGGTCAGGGGGTGAAATCTTCTGGGGCTGAAGCGGATAATCGGTACAGTTGACATTGGAAAATACACTATTATTATTATTATTATACAGGATTTATATAGCGCCAACAGTTTGCGGGTCACTTTGCAACATCCTGGGAAGACAGAACAGATACAATACCAATCAATACAGGAGGGATCACAGGGCCCGCTTGTTAGAGCTTACAAACAAAGGGATTAGAAACACTACAAACACTACATCGCTTCCGAATTTGTATTCTGTCGTACGAGAATTCTCGTAACTTTAATTTTCAAAACGAGTCTAGAATGCAAAAAACAAAACAAAAAAACAAACAAACGGACGATCATTCGACCAATAATCTCATCGTGTGTACCAGGCATAAGAGAGGGAAGTGAATTCTGCAATGCTGGCATAATGTATTAATGTATATATGTGAACCCTCAACTTGTAAATCAACCCATTCAGTTTAGAAAAGAAAGGCAAATCATTTGTGTATAGATATAAAAAACATTATAAATACCCCCTCCTTTTTATTTTTTATTTTTTTTTTATAAGTGATCACATACTCTCTGTTCTCAGCTGCATAAGAGCTGGAGGAGGAAGAAGCAGCAGCACACTGGTCTTCCCAGCAAAAGGAGGTGCAGGAGGGGTTGTGTTAGGACAAGTGTGATCATTGGAGGAGAGCAGGCTGAGTTCTCAGTACACCGAGAAAACTGACCGCGTTGTGCTCACATGCCTAGTGGGGTCAGTTTTTAATAGGAGAGCGGAGGCAGGAACACCAGGGATTTTCACATAAAGGAAGCAATACAAAGAGAACAGGACACTTTCTCATACAAGTACATGGTACAGCACGGACATATCAGGAATATGAATTGTTGGATTTACATATTCTTTAAAGAAGGGCTCCACCCAACCTCCCCATTTATTAATGCGCAGATACCTGATGGCGGTATCTGCACATTTCAGATACTCAACCATCCAGTGGATTCAGCGAGATCCTCTCATGGCCGACCATAACTCCGCCCCACACCGCCATGTTCTCTATGACGTCATTGAGAGACCCGCCGGCTCTTCCGAGTTCAGGCCTCTCAATGATTAACTGATAGGCTCACCCCGTCCTCCTGTTCTTGAATAAAAAGGCTATGCCTCCTGGGATATGTGACATACATATCCATTCGCCTAAGGCGAGTGACGTGCATGGGAAGGCGGGGCGGACTTTAAATAAAATAAAAAAATAGAAGTAAACAAAAGAAAAATAAATAAGCAATGTCCTATTCCTGCAGAGAAAGAGAGGAGGGGTGGAGAGGCGGGATCGTCCTCGGGAGGCTGAAGGTCCACTTTATGGAACAAGGGCCCATTTTACATGGGCAGCACCCGTTCCAATCTGCCGGGGAATCCGAGAACAGATCTCCCGCTGAATGGGAGTCAAATGGTACGGAAATGAGCCATTACGGACATTCCCCCTTCTCTATTTGTTTTGTTTAACGTCATCACTGACAGTGAAAGAAGATCCCAAATTTAGGGTTGTCACAATTACAGGAATAGAGGGAAAATCTTCCAAAGGGAGACACTGATTCTGGTGACGACCAGGGATCCCCTAACTTTGAAGGGATTTCCTCTCACTTCCTGTTGTGGCTATGGGACAGGAAGTGAAGGGGAATCTTCCCAATAGATGAATGTGCATGATGAAAAAAGTTTGTTTCGTTTTCATTTTGATTCGTTAATCTAGTTATTTTGTTTAGTTCAATTTGGTTGATTCGTTCAATTTGTATTCGGAATTTTCGAATTGACTGATTTTTTTTTCGAATTCGAAACATTCAAATCAATACATTTTCGAAACGGTCAAAACGAAAAAAAATGTATATTGTTTTCGATTTGAATGCAGCAAAGTGAACAAACAAAATAAAAATCTTCATCAAATGATTACAATGACTCTTTAAATCACCTTTGGCAGCATTATTCCGAAATGGTACTCTAGTAACACACACACACACCATGATTTCAGCAATATGTGTACAGTTATGCCCCGTACACACGAGCGGATTTTCCGTCGGAAAAAACTTGGATGGTTTTTCCGACTGAATTCCGCTCAAGCTTGGCTTGCATACACACAGTCACACAAAAGTTCTCTGAACTTTCAACCATCAAGAACGCATCTTGCGGATATCATTACAGTTGCTTGGACCTTCCCCCAGCATCTTGCGGATATCATTACAGTTGCTTGGACCCGGACTTTCGGAAACTAGTCTGTGACAGCAGCCACTCGCTTACGTATATCCCAGTGCTTTCTAACATGTAAGTGATATTATACGTTTTTCTAAAGAATTTAAAGCATTTTTTACTGAGTGGCGCTCTTCTATCTTTTACGTACAACACTACGACGAGCCGAGAAAATGAAGTTCAATGCTTCCGAGCATGCGTCGAATTGCTTCTGAGCATTCGTAGGAATTTTGCACGTCGGAATTTGTACAGACGATCGGAATTTCCGTTCTGAACTTTTTCCGACCGAAAAATTGAGAACCTGCTCTCAATCTTTTGCTGGCCGAAATTCCGCCATGGAGCATACACACGGTTGCATTTTCCAACCAAAAGCTCTCATCGGACTTTTGCTGGCGGAATTTCCGATCGTGTGTACGGGGCATTGGAATTAGACTGGAGTTCAATGTAAAATTCGATTTGAATTTCAGTTCGAATTTCGAACAAATATCGTTATTCGGAGCGTTCGGTAAAATGAGTTTATATTGCAATTTAGGTATTCGGATATATCCGAATCTCCGAATAACCCACAAATTTGTTCGAATATTCATTCGGAACTAAACAAACCGCGCATGTCTACTGCCCAATGGGACGACACAGATGGGAAAAAAAAATAAAAAAAGTCTGACAGAGGTCATAACCTTCCCTTAAGCTCCATACACACGATCAGAAAATCGGATGGAAAATACCGATTTCGAAGCGATCGTACGATAATCGGATCGGTAGTACAGAGCTTTTTGTGAGCCGATCATCACAGTTCATGCAATATTATTCTATCAGAAATGCACAAATTTTTTTTTTACAACTTTTTAATTTAATCAGTACAACTATCATTCAAAAATGCAATACAAATGCATTACAACACATGACATCACTTCCGAATTTTTTTTTTCTGTCGTACGGGATTTTTTTGTGACTTTAGTAAACGCATCAGATTTGATCTCAGATTAGCGTGCAAAAAAAAAAAAACAGTCATATGTCCGATAATCTTATCGTGTGTACGGGACATTACCCTATCCAAATAAAAAATTACTAAATAAACTTTTTGCCTTTAGTTCTACTTTAATAAATGCATATTGAAAAGCATCACAACAGTGATCAGTGCACAGGCTGCTGCAGTCTATCCCTCCATCCCCGGGTCCATATGAAGGTACAGGCATCAGTGCACAGGCTGCTGCAGACTATCCCTTATCCCTGGGTCCATATGGAGGTACAGGCATCAGTGCACAGGCTGCTGCAGACTATCCTTCCACCCCCGGGTCCATATGGAGGTACAGGCATCAGTGCACCGGATGCTGCAGACTATTCCTCCATCCCCAGGTCCATATGGAGGTACAGGCATCAGTGCACAGGCTGCTGCAGACTATCCTTCCATCCCCGGGTACATATGGAGGTACAGGCATCAGTACACAGGCTGATGCAGACTATTCCTCCATCCTCGGGTACATATGGAGGTACAGGCATCATTGCACAGGCTGATGCAGACTATTCCTCCATCCTCGGGTACATATGGAGGTACAGGCGTCATTGCACAGGCTGATGCAGACTATTCCTCCATCCTCGGGTACATATGGAGGTACAGGCATCATTGCACAGGCTGATGCAGACTATTCCTCCATCCTCGGGTACATATGGAGGTACAGGCTGGTTATGGGGCTGTAATCAATGGTATTCTTGCCTGCGCTAACATTGATCTGTCCCAGGGGTCCCGTAGTGGTCATGTGTCGCCTCTCCCATACTAACCATCTTGTTATATTACATTCTGCGCTCCATGGGTCCCCTCCATTCATTGTCAATGCCGGCTGCCCTATGAGAGTTGACTGAGTCTGTGAGTGAATTGTAAGCATCTTATATTGTGTTCAAAGTCTCCGTGTTCCCTGCGCATTCCCTTCTCTACGTCTCTCTCTCCCTCCAGTGTTCAGCACAGATCCTTCTCTTCTTCTATAGTCCATATTCTGTACAAATGACTCACTGAACTCTATAACATGATATTAACAGCTGCCATGGGGTGAAACTACACGAAACTGGACACTTCAATAGAATACGGCAAAGTGCAGCACTCAAAGAAACCCGTCAGAATCCCTCAGATACCCGTATACTCCGTACATCGAGTTCAGATTAGTTGTGGTGGATTGCTGTGGTTCAGCCCTAATTATTAATGTCATTAGGTGCAATAGAGACAAGAAGTACGATATTGTGACATAACACTGCAAGGGGAGAATTGATTTCATTTATTTATAACTATCACAACACTTCTAAATGGTTTATTTCCTAAAAGAACAAAGCTGAACTCGGGGTACAAAACAATTCTATTCATATCTATTCCTCAACGGCCACAAAGGACCAGCCATAACATTATGACAAGGCGATGTGGACAACATCTATTGTCTCATCATGACAATGGCATCTGAAAGTGGGGGGCGGATATACCTGTTCAATTGCTTGGTAACACAAATTGCTGATCAGCAAATCACATGGCAGTGACTCAATGCATTTAGGCATCTAGACGTGGACAAGACGACTTGATGAACTACAAAGCGAGCATCAGAATGGGGGAAGAAAGTGAATTTAAGTGACTTTGAACGTGGCAAGGTTGTTGGTGCCAGACGGGCTGGTCTGAGTATTTAAAAAAAACTGCTGATCTACTGGGATTTTCACACACAGCCATCTCTTGTGTTTACAGAGAATGGTCCAAACAAGAGAAAATGTCCAGTGGCAGAGCGGAAGTTGTACAACTGCGGCGGATGGTCGGCAAGTAGATAGGCAGTGCTTTAAAAGCCTTTGCAAGTCATCAGTTTAGAGTTAATCGTGAGTTATGGCCCTAGAATTATTGCTCTCACTCCGACGTTTGCGATGATAGCTTAATGTTTATTGCAATCATTGTTTACATACAAGTGCTCTCCCTACGCTACGCATTTTATATGGGATGTGTACCAGGTGATTAGTCTCAGGAGGGATCGGGGAATGGATGTTCCCCAGGTTCCTCCTGCTTTCACTGTGGAAGCAGTTTCCTGCAGTCCTGGGCTCCCCAGAGGAACGGGAGAGCCCGGAAAACCACCACGGGAGCCAGTGGAGGGCGGAAGAGCACACTTTGAGAACCCCTTACCACCAGTGGCCTCATGGCCCTTTAGGGTCCTTTCACATGTGGCGGATCAGTGATGATCCGCCCCGTGGATATCCGCTTGCTCAGCGGGGGTTGATCCCCGCTGAGCAGGAAGATGACAGGTCCGTCTCTGCATAATGCGCAGGACGGACCTGTCAGAGCGCGGCTCTCCCCTATGGGGGATTGGAGGAGGATGGACCGCAGTGTCTGTCGTCACCTGATCCGATGACAGATGGAAAAGTAGGTTTTTCCTCCATCACACTTTTTCAGATCGGAGCGGGTGGGATGTCAGCGGACATGTCACCGCTAACATCCAACGCTCAATAGACTTCTATGGAGCATCCGTTCAGGTCCGCCTGAAAAACTGGTGGACCTGAATGGATCTGCTGTGTGAAAGTGGCCTTAGGGTTCTAAATGCCAGGAAGCAGAGGCAGGCGTTTGGGTCATGTGACCACTGTGATTGGCTGTCACAGTGGTCACATGATCGTAAAGTTCCCCATCGGTAGTGTGCATGCATCAGGGGATTTCCGGTAACCGCCGTCTACCATGCTGGAAGCTCGCTCTCAGCACCATAAGTGGTTTACACAGGGCCCATATATGCGGCCCCTCGGCGTGAAGGCCCACGTGCCCGAAAGGCCGGCATGAAGAGATTAAAGTGATCGGCATGCTCTGGATCAGAAAAGCTCTTCTCCACCTGTTAAAGCAGCAGCTGTAAGCTTGATTTACCAATTGTATACCATGTCGTTTATAAGCGTACCTTGGTAGACAAGTGGTTAATATAGTCCTAACACTCCCTGGCCTAGGGTGACAATGCTGCTCAGCATGATTGTCACTCTGGGACAGTAAGTAAGTTATTGATAAAATAACCAGCTTATAATAAAGGGGGGAAAAACATGTAAAAAAAGGAAAACTAGCATGCTAAAAATATACACTGTCACTGTACTGATGACACTGGCTGGGGAGGGGTTAACTGTGTGCCTAGCTGGTGTTTTACTGTAGTGGGGGAGGTGCTTTTACTAGAGGAAGGCATAGATCCGTGTCCCTTTGCAGGAACACAGGATCCACGCCTTCCTTACTGACAGTGACAATCTGCCTTGTTTACATAGGCAGATCACCGTTCTGCTTATGTATCGGATGATCAGCGGGTGCCAGCAGACATTGGGTTAGCAGGAGTGAGCCGCCGGCAGCGCACACTTGTGCAGTGCAGAATCACGTATATATACACGCAGTGGCGGCTGATGGATTCTTCTTTGGGGAGGAGCAACAAACAAACAACCCACCCCCAGCAGCGAGGCACGTCCCTGGAACAGCACCCTCCCCCCCGCCCATGGACCTTCACTTACCTGCTCATTTGGTGGGGCTGTGGTGTCCCCTCCTGCTCTTCTGGAGTGTGGGCAGCGGCTCTGGTGTCTCCTCTTCCGCCAAAGCTCTAGGCATCCAATAGGATCTCTTGTTGCTTTGACCAATTGGGAAACAGGTCTCCTGATTGGCGGGGAGGAACTTTAGTGTGATAATAATGAAAATTCACTCGCTATGGTCACACAACTGGGTGGCCTCGGAGCGCAATGCTCTGTGCTCCGAGGCCACCCTTTTTTGACGGCTATTAGAACCTCTGTCTCTAATCAGGTGCTTAAAAAAAAATACACCCCCCCCCCATTGGAATCCAAGCGTCCGGTGCCACTGATATGTAGATCAGGGGGCCGGAGTGGCGGCGCCGGTGTGTGTCGTCTATGGACGGCCCGCCGCTGTACACACGCGATCCTGCGCAGCGCGGCCGCCCTGTAGCAGTAAAACTGTTGTAGGGCAGTCGGCAAGTGGTGAATTTTTGTTCTTTGATTTAGATCCGCTTTAACGATTCCAGAGCTGCAATCATTTGTATCTTTTCTCTCTGCCCCCAAAGTTTATATAATAAAAGAAAAGCAGGCTTCCTACGGATCCTTTATGAGTTTATTATTATTCTTCGTTTCAACAATAAAAGTGTCAGCGTTTGATTTCTCCTCCCCGGCGTATTACACTGGAGTTTATCTGTGTTAAACCAATAAAGCTGACTTCTTTCTCCCTGAAAAAAGTTTAATAAGCGATGAGTCAGGGAGGATCAGGCTCTGCGTCACCCAGAAGGGCGAAACTCGCCAAGGAGAGCAACCTCCACACAATGTCAACACCAGATCATCGCCTATTGCAACTTTCCCGGCCAATATCCGTGTTGATGGCTCACAAGGCCCGGTGAATAAGCACGCTGCATGTTTGATTTGATTGTTATACACAGACAGAGTAGGTGATGTGGAAATCATTCAGCTTCGGCAAATATAAAAGTTGGCAGTTGGCGACTATAAACACAGCGCGATCCAAGTCCCTCCTACGCTATTCACTGTCCTGGTTGGTGTACCTGCACCACTATTGTATGTTCAGGGACACTATCCTCTGTTCAGGGACAGACGATTTATGTGAGATCTGCTGGGTAACCACATTTAGACAAGTTTTTTTTTTCCTAAAGAGGAACTTCAGTTTCCGTAATGCTGACCCGGCGCCAACCTGCCCCCCACCCCCCCCCCCCATCATTTTTTTAAATCTGGCGCGTGCCCAGATGTGCAGAAGGACTCTGCCCAGCCTTCAAGCCCTGGCAGTAAGCCAATCTGAATTCATGCAAAGTTTCCCCGTACATAAACAGACAGCCTGAGATCCGGAACCCCTTATAACTGCGGTGTCTTTGTGCGTGCAAACACAATATTCCCAATGCGTATGTTCCTGAGCAATTGTTGTGGATGTCAGTGGGGTGCTGCAGTGACCACCGGCTGGAAACAGCAGAACGTATATGTCCACCAGCACACCAAGGATCTCCAGAGCAGTTCCAAAACTTTATTCAGCGATCACATTATACTTACAGAAGCAGCGTTCGGAGCCTCTCAGGACCCCTTTATCAGGTATGTGATGAGACACGTGAAGGGCAGGGGCGGACTGACCATTCGGCAACTCGAGCACTGCCCGAGGGCCCCGAGCCACTAGGGGGCCCCATCAGGGTTGCCAGCCTCAGTAAAACCAGGGACAGTATCTAAAAATCTGTGTTTTTTTTTACATCTGTCTCCGAAATGTCCCTTACTGACATCCTTTTGGTATAAAAATCCTGAGAATATAGCTGCCCCACCTCTCCAGTACCTTCTCAGCCAATAGAAACATGTCTGTGTATACTGTGTGATTGTATACTGTGTGTGTGTTTGTGTATACTGTGGGGCCCCATAAACTCCTATTGCCTGGGGGCCCCATAATCTCCTATTGCCCGGGGGCCCCATGAGTTGTCAGTCCATCCCTGGTGAAGGGGTCCCTGCGAGGTCTACGAAACATTGCTTCTGTAACTGTGGGATTGATTTACTAAACCCGGAGAGTGCAAAATCTGGTGCAGCTGTGCATGGTGGCCAATCAGCTTCTAACTTCAGCTTGTTCAATTAACCTTTACCAATAAAACCTAGAAGATGCATGGTTTCTATGCAGAGCTGGGACAGATTTTGCACTCTACAGTTGTAGTAAATCAACGCCTATGATGTGATCGCTGAATAAAGTTTTAGAACTGCTCTGGAGATCCTCGGTGTGCTGGTGACATACGTTCCCCTTGGAAATCCCCCCCTCCCCCCTGTGGGTGCACAGATGTGCTGAAGATCTCTCATGGGTCCTGAAGTTATATATCTGTTATCTACATCTTTAGCTTGTCTGTATTTTGTATTTTTTGTACAGGTCGGGCTTCATTGTCTCTGTGTTTGTTACAGAATGATCTATTTTTTACGTATACCATCTCTGCTGTCTGGGAGCACTGGGGCTCCCTGGCACGCGGGGGCCCCTTGATGTGATTTGCACCTCGGGGCATCCCTCTAGACTCAGTCTTCTCTGCCGTGCTGTGGATCGGGGCTTCACGCCGGTTTGCGCATGCACAGAAGGGTCTCTGCCATCTGATCTAAGATGTACTGCCCATCCTGAGTGTCGGCGTCCTCGCAACGTCTGGCGTCATTGCGCCGCCCTGTGCGGTGACGCCGGACACTGCTTGTGCCAGGGGGTCGTCTGGGAGATGAGCCCTGATGCACATCAGGTATGAGGGTGCAGGCCAGTCAAGTTCCTCCACCCCAAACTCGCTCATCCATGTCTTTATGGACCTTGCTTTCTGCACTGGTCCAAATCATTTGATGGCGGGGAGGATTATGGTGTGGGGTTGTTTTTCAGGGGTTGGGTTTGGCCCCTTAGTTCCAGTGAAGGGAAATCTTAAGGCGTCAGCATACCAAGACATTTTGGACAATTTCATGCTCCCAACTTTGTGGGAACAGTTTGGGGATGGCCCCTTCCTGTTCCAACATGACTGCGCACCAGTGTACAAAGCAAGGGCCATAAAGACATGGATGGGTGAGTTTCGGGTGGAGGAACTTGACTGGCCTGCACAGATTCCTGACGTCTTCCCAGAAGAGTTGATGCTGTTATAGCTGCAAAGGGTGGGCCAACTCAATATTGAACCCTACGGACTAAGATTGGGATGCCATTAGAGTTTGTGTGCGTGTAAAGGCAGGTGTCCCAATACTTTTGACAATATACTGTATCTTTATCCTTCTGAGTGCCTTTAGGGGTTTTACAAAGTGGACCTGTAGGAAACTGCTGCTTGTTAGCCACAGGAAGCCAGAAGCTCTCTGTCCCCAGGTCTGCTTCTCTGCAGTTCTCAGACACGTCCCTGCACCATCTGCTGGAGTCTATTAGTACTAGAGCATACAGATGCAAACCTGTCATGTAATGAAGCCATCGGGGTAATTTGTGCGCAGTGCATTGTGAGGACAAAACATCCCTCCTGTTGTATAAATGTGTTTTTTCTCTTTGATTTACTTCTGTTATGATTTTGATCCCCATCTGGCTTTTGTTTGTCCTTTGCCCGCTCTAACCTTTGCCTGAACACTGTCTGTCTGGACCCGTGCCTGGCTTGGCCTTGAGGCCCCATTCACACCTGAGCGTTTTTAGGCGTTATTCTGGCGTTTTGTCACGTGTATTTGCTCGGTCCCATGCAGCTTTTTTTGGCGTTTTTGAGCTTTGCCGTTTTTTTTTTTTTATTAGCTAATAGGAAAAAATTATCATCTGTTTTATCATTTGTTGCTGTGTTTTTAGATTTTGTCATCTGCTTCCTGCTCCAAAAACGCCCAAATCTGCCCCATTCAAGCGACAAAAAAAGGTCCAGAACTTGTTTGAGCTTCAGGTGTAGGGCTTCAGGCAACTTGGAGTGGAGATGTCAACCATCTCCATTGAGAATAATGGATTTTTTTCCCCTCAAGCATTTTGTAGCTTTAGGCTTGAAGCTACAAAACGCTCAGGTGTGAATGGGGCCTAACAGGACCACAGAGTGCTTGATTGGAGCTTCAGGTTGTGTTCAAGGATGCTGTACTTTGCAACCAACCTCTCAAAAACCTACAAAACAATACATTTGGACCCAGGGAACACTTACCCTGCCCTGCTTAGAGCCATCCAGGAAAAAAGATGCCAGCAACTACAACAATTAAATGAGCCAGACCAGTTGCCTAAAGTAATGATGGAAATTAGATATGGGTAGACTATGGGGGTTATTTACGAAAGGCAAATCCACTTTGCACTAAAAGTGCAAACTACAGGCATACCCCACTTTTAAGTACACAATGGGGTTTATTTACTAAAGCTGAAAAGTGCAAAATCAGGCTCACTTCTGCATAGAATCCAATGAGCTTCCAACCCCAGCTTGTTCAGTTAAGCTTTTGTAATAAAACATGGAAGCTCATTGGTTTCTATGCAGAGGTGAGCCTGATTTTGCACTTTTCAGCTTTAGTAAATAAACTCCATTGCTTACTTAAAAGTGGGGTATGCCTGTACAAGTGCAAAGTGCACTTGGAAGTGCAGTCGCCATAGATCATGGGTGCTCAACCTGTGACCAGCTGTTGCAGAACTACAAATCCCATGAGACATTGCAAGGCTTACAGTTACAAGCCTAATTCCCAAATACAGAGGCATGATGGGACTTGTAGTTCCAGGACAGCTGGAGGGCCACAGGTTGAGCACCCATGCTGTAGATCCTAGGGGGACATGCAAGGAAAACTAAAAAAAAAAAAAAAAAAAACAGCATTTTAGCTTGCACATGATTAGATAATAAAAACAGCAGAGCTTCCCCTCATTTCAGATCTACCCCTCAGATTTACAGCCACTGCACTCCCAGGTGCACTTTCAGTGCAATTTCAAGTGCACTTTGCACTTGTAGTGCAAAGTGGATTTGCCTTTTGTAAATAACCCCCCATGTTTCCTAAATATCACATTTTTATGATGACTGGAGCTATTGGCCTTCAACCACAGGAAGAAACTTGTAAAATGAGTGTTTTGTCCTCATACTGTATAGAAAAAAGTCAGGTGGCTTACACAACTCCAGTATTACTAAATGTAATATTTTCTGCAGTTCCTCCTTTAATAAAAAAAAAAACAGAAGTCACTATTTGTCTATTTGATTCAGTAGCAATGAAGTTAAAGCTGAACTTCAATGGTGATTCAAAAAACTGCCGTTGCAGTGGGGCTCTTATTGCACTACAAGGGTCCAATGCTCATTTTGTTTAGGGTATCTTTAAATGCAGTTTTACCCACTTTATTCTTTGCTCCAGCAGGCTTCTTCCTTTGCACATGACCAGTCTTCAGAAGCTGCTTCTTTTCGGCGCTCCATACGCATTTTGACTTCATCATGTACACTGCAGGACCAACAGTACTGCACTGTAAGAGAGGATACCGAGGGCCCATCCATAGCCTGGAGCATCGGAGAGAGGAGGAGAGCAATGTCCTGCGGGCTTCTGCCTTAGCAGGTAACCAGGTCCCCAAAGCTGCCTTTTTTTTGGCACTCTATCAGTCATACACACTCTGATGTCATCATGTACACTGCAGGACCAGCAGTCCTGCACTGTAGTGGCCCTTTAAAACGTGGTGGGATGCAGTATAATGCATTTTGGACTGCACGCTAAATGCATAGACAGTCTAAAATCAAGGTAATCCTATGTTCATAGTTCACATTATTGCAGTGCAGTGCGGTCAAAAAATGTAGAGCGTGCTGCATTGTTCCGCACTGTAAACACATGCAAATGTACTGCAACACATCACAGTGCACATAGAAGCCCAGGGATAGAAAGAAGAAGAAGGTGACCTCACAGGACAAATGCAAATAGAAAAACACATGTCAACTGCATGTAAAGGCGCACCAACTGCATGTAAATGCGCACCAACTGCATGTAAAGGTGCATCAACTGCATGTAAAGGTGCATCAACTCCATGTAAATGCGCACCAACGGCATGTAAAGGTGCATCAACTGCATGTAAAGGTGCATCAACTCCACGTAAATGCGCACCAACTGCATGTAAAAGTGCATCAACTGCATGTAAATGCGCACCAACTGCATGTAAAAGTGCATCAACTGCATGTAAATGCGCACCAACTGCATGTAAAGGTGCATTAACTGCATGTAAAGGTGCATCAACTCCATGTAAATGCGCACCAACTGCATGTAAAATGCGGTCGATGAGTAGTTTCTATTGTAAATGGGGCCTAAGGAAGGACACCGAAGTAGACATGTGCATGATGAAAGCATTTGTTTCCTTTCGTTTTGATTCAATAATCTAGTTATTTTGTTTAGTTAAATTTGATTGATTCGTTCAATTCGTTTTCAGAATTCGTATTCGGAATTTTCAATTTTCCTTAGAATTTACCGATTTTTTTCAAAACAAAGTGAACAAACAAAAGAAAAATCTTCATCAATTGATTACAATTGTTTTTTAAATCACCTTTGGCTTAACAAAAACTGCATTATTTCTTTGATGTCTTTGATTTTGATTTCAGCAATATGTGTAGTGAGAATTGGACTGGAGTTCAACGTAAAATTCGATTCGAATTTCGGTCCGAATTTCCGAAACTCGGACAAATTTCTTTACATTATTTGGAGCATTCGGCAAAATTTGTTTATATTGTAATTCGGGTATTTGGATATAAATCCGAATAATGATAAATTTGTCCAAATATTAATTTGGAATGAAACAAACCGCACATGTCTACACTGAAAGTCTGCCCACAACCTTGAGCATCATTAGAGGAGGAGAGCACCATCCTTCAGGCTCTCTGACGTCATCCCATATAATGCAGGGCCAGCAGTTCTGCACTGTGGATGAAGGCCTGCCCACAGCCTGGATCCAGTGGCGGCCCGTCCATAGGGTGCGCACGGGCGCAGCTCCTCACCCAGCAGTGACAACTATTTTTTTAAATATAGTCCCCTTAAAAAAAAAAGAAAAAAATGTTCTTTAAGTGCACTTTGTTCGGGCGCCGGACACAGTGCACTATGGGAAGGGCCACATGAGTACAATCACAAGATTGCAGACGTGATGCTTCATTTGCGGGCTTTTAACTCACCTTGCTGCGCAATCCAAAGCGCCGATCAGCTGCTTTCTTTAAATGAGGATGAGGCAGGAAAGGAGATGAGAGGAGCATGCTAGGATTGATATTGTCCACACCACATGACTCAGACCAGGAAGCAGAGTGAGTGTACAGCTCCTAGTCGGGGGATAGAGGAGCTGCCTATTGAAGTGTGATGGATGGTGAGGAGCGGACTGACACATCATACAGAGGACAGTGTGTGCAGGTTGGACCAGAAACCCATCAGCTTCGCTGTTTGCTGTATATAAAAAGGGATTGTATGGGTGAAGGATAGAGCAGGGAGAAAATCCAATGTAAATAAAGAGCTCTGGAGAAAGGGATTGATTAAAGCTCAACCTGGCTACATACATTGTACTAGTTTTGTTCCATGTTGGGTTTAAGGGCAAACAGCAGTAATCAAGGAGGGGATTTTTATACACAGTGACTGCCACACAAAGGCAGTGCTACATATTAGCAGTAAAGGTTGCTTTGCTGTATGAGTTCACTTGTGCAGATGTATTTTTATTTTTTTAACATATTTAACATAAAATTTTACGTTTTGAAAAAACATGCCTGTGCACATATAGTTGCGTATGAGGCCGAATTTAGATCAGGCACAGTGATGCTGCATTAGATGGGCACAGTGGCTGTGTTTGATGGGCACAGTGGCTGCAATTGATGGGCACAGTGGCTGTGTTTGATGGTACAGTGGCGGCAATTGATGGGCACAGTGGCGGCAATTGATGGGCACAGTGGCTGTGTTTGATGGTACAGTGGCAGCAATTTATGGGCACAGTGGCTGCGTTTGATGGGCTCAGTGAGGCTGCAATTGATAGGGTTTTTTTTTCAGAATTTTTCAGTTTGTTTGCCCCCCCCCCCCCAAAATTTTGAACCACAGCCTGGAATGTTAGAGGCAGGAGGAAAGCACAGCTCTTCAGACTTCTTTCTTTTCACACAACTGGTCCTCTAAAGCTGCTTCTATTCAGAGCACCATCAGTCATACACACGCTGACATCACATGCTGTATATTGCAGGACCAGCAGTCCTGTAGTGTAAGTAAGGGCACCAAGGGCACACCCACAACCTGGAGCATCAGAGGAAGGAGAAAAACACCATCTTCCAGGACAGTGAGAGATAAGGTAAGTAAAACTGTTTTTTTAATGGTATCCTAGACAAAAAAAAAAAAAGAGCATTTACCCTTGCAGTGCAGAGAGAGTCCCAATGCAATGGATAGTTTTTAATTCAGCTTTAAGGTGGATATCAGCGATGAAGTGGCTACCATCAAATGACACAAAGCTGTTACTCATTTCCCAGAATTCTGATGACAATAAACCACTTGTTGATCATGTGACCCCCCTTGATAAGCCAGAAGCCCTCATTGCTGACAAGAAGCAGGTCACACGTATGCGATGTGTGGTTTACTCTATTGCTTCATGGTTTAGGTTTCAGTAAGAAGTGATAAGCTTATCCCATGACTTCACCTTGACTGTGGTGCCAGACGATTCCAGTACAAGGCTGCAGGTTGTCAACTGCGTAGTTTGTCTTTCTAAGAAAAGGATTTTTGTCACCTGGGAATTGTATACAACTATCAAACCCTTCCAGTAAAAGGATAATCTATTTAAAGTGGACCATTTATTATAAGGAAACTAGAATTCATTTCAGTAAATATCTTTTTGCAATGTTGCCATAAAAAAAGTTAACATTTTCCTTAGGTTTCTTTCATGTGGCTGGTCTAATCGGGTCCATCTATCAGTTTTTGAGGCATACCTGATTGGAAACTCCATGTAAGTCTATGGGCGGGTGTATGTACGTAGACATGCGTCCATTTACATCCACTTGCCTCCAAGTCTGCTCAGGTCTGAAAAAACATTGGACCTAAAGGTGATGGATTGGAGGTAGTCTGATGTAAATGGACACACATCTGTTTTCATCCAGCCACCCGTACAGTAGATCAAACATGGGTCCGGGAAGGTTGTGCTCATAAAGCAGGAAAAAAATAAATGGGCACGGATGTCACATGGATGTTCTGCTCTGATTCAGCATGAGATGTATTCACGGACCCCCTGCTGAATGGCACAGTCCATGTGTGAGGACTCTTATTCATTGTATAGGTCTATAGCCTGCTATCAAACAGAAACACACAGTTCTCTCCGTGTTCTGAGGTGGGAAGTACAATTATCATTCTCAGATAATCTATAAAGTCACAGGATCAGCAAACTGTGCTGTAGGCATGATGAGCATTAAGGATAAGCTTGGGTTTGTTCTGAACCCAGCAGTTAGCGACCGTGCTGGGCTGCAGGTGGAGGTTTCACTACCTCGCAGTGGCACATATACAAAGGGGCAGGGATGCTTGTGACATCATTAACCTAATATGGCCACATGACCTTATGGGCCAATGACATTGACCTAAAATGGCCATGCACCCATACTGAGTCAATGATGTCACAAGCATCTCCACACACTTTTGTGTAATCAGCCGCCCACAGCAAAGCTCATTTGCCCAGCAAAGACAGCTAACTTCTGGGTTCAGATGACTTGGGTTCAGTTTATGTCAGCTGCAAGGTGAAGAATGATGCTCATTGGCCAAGCAATAGCACCAAGACTGAGTTCAATAAAGGATACTGTTAATGCCTCAGCATACAAAGACATTTTAGACAAGTATGCACATCCAGTCTTGTGTTAACAGTTTGGAGAAGGCCCTTTTCTGTTCCACCATGACTGTGCCCCTGATTTGAAAGCCAACTTCATCGTTTTTATGAATTTGTTGTGGAGGAACTTAAATGTCCTGCACAGAGCCCTGATCTCAACCCTACTGAACACCTTTGAAATGAATTGGAACACTGATTGTGAGCTGGATCTTCTCATCCAAAAGCAGTACCTGACCTCACAAAGCCTCCTTGGACACAAACACACTCCAATATTTGGTGGAAAGTCTTCAAAGAAAAGTGGAGGTTGTTATAGATGAAAAAGTGTGTCCAATTCCGTGTTAACGCTCATGAGTTTGGAATGGGATGTCCAACAACCTTATAGAGGTGTGTTGGTTTGGTGTCCTCAAACATTTGGGCATATAATGTAGCTATAGATAAATTAAGCACTCTGTGCTAAAAACACATCCAGGTTTCTTCTTTGATGTGTGTTCACGTTTGCGTATCTTTACATCTTCACAATAAATCTTATGATCAAACAAGACAAATGAGAACGAAAGTGTTATTTTACTAGAAGCGTCTTGAATAGCCCTATAGAGAGTTGGCTATAACTAGCACTTGTGGAAGATTATGCCACATTATTACAGCTCCTAATACAAAGAACCCTTACATATTTCCAATTACAGCATTCAAAGGGAACATGTCAGTACAGGAAAATAGGTGCAAACTCCCCATCCTTGGTTCATAGCTTTTTAGGTCACTAAACTGGGTCAATAATGCGTGTGAAGTGCTCCTAATCAATGACTCAGTAATTGCTGAAGGAAAAGAAAAGCCATGGAGTTTGCGCCATACAAAATAATTTGGAAAAGGCAATTTCTATAGCGACAAGTACACTTTAGTATCCATCCACTCCAGAGTTAGGTCCACATTCATTTTGTGGTTTCAGCTGGAGTCTGGTAGGCTGAGTCTTCCCCTTTTTGTATCTTTTCAAGTGTCCAGCTGCAAGATCTCTCTGTCGGAGATCCTGGCTCTGTTCCCGTCCATGCTGAAGTTTTGGCTCACTCCTCTTTTTTGCATTGTCCTTGATAAATAGGAACCTAAAAGCCAAGAGGAGGTGGGAGGCCTTGTAAAAGCTTTAGTTGTGCAGTACCTTTTTCCTCAAGAACAGAAATTCAAGTCAGTTAACTGCAAATGTTTCCCAGGAAATATTTCAAATGTAAAAAAGTCAATTCAAGTCAACTTTAATTGGAGTTTTTTAAAAAAAAGATTGAAACCACATTTAAAAGTTCTGGAGTTCAAATCCTGGTTAGGATACTGTCTGCATAGAGTTTTGCATTTTCTCCATGTGCACAATGGTAGCGGTGGGCAAATGGGCGTACCTGTACGTCCCCTTTAAGAGGCAGGGATAGCAGGCGCACGCCCGCCGCGTACAGCGTGACTGTGCCTGCGGGACCCCGCCGGTCTCATGACGATCGCAGCACGGAGCCGCAGAACGGGGAAGTGCCTATGTAAATAAGACATTTCCCCAATCAGGCTTGTGTCATGACAGAGAGCAGCGCTCTCTGTCATCGGGAGTAGTGATGTCAGGGCTGGCTTAGCCCTTCCTCCTCTGGGCTGGCCGCTCAGCTGTCGGCTAATTGCCAGCTCTCTTCTCTTTCCACAGTTACCAGCTGTTCCCGATGATGCTCCTCTGACTTGCCTATTTAAAGCCTTCCAGCTCATTTCTCCATTGCCTTCACGTTGATCACATCACTAGGAACCATCTCCTGCTGTTTGTTTTAAGACTGGCTTGCTGACATCCCTCCTGGCTTCTATCCCTGCTTGCAGTTGCTCTCCTTGGATCCCTGACGTCTGGACTGCCTGATTACCCGATCTGGTCTATGAACTTTGGACTGGCTAATTACCCGATCTGGCTACTGGACTCTGGCAATGCTTGACTACGGTTTTTTCTATTTACCTTTTTATTTTTATTAATAAACAAGTGTGATTTGATTGTACTTCTGTCTCTGTCTGTTTCATGGTTCCTGACAAGTGATCACTGTCATGTGAGTTGAAGCCCACCCCCCCCCCCACAGTTAGAATCACTCCCTAGGACACACTTAACCCCTTCATCTCCCCCTAGCGGTTAACCCCTTCCCTGCCAGTGTCATTTACACAGTAATCAGTGCTATAAAAAGGACTATGGTCCCAAAATAGTGTCAGAAGTGTCCTATGTGTCCGCCATAATGTCGCAGTCAAAATCGCAGATCGCCACCATTACTAATAAAAATAAAATTAATAATAAAAATGCCAGAAAACAACTTTTGCGCAAATCAATCAATATAGGCTTATTGCGATTTTTTTTTCTACCATAAATATGTAGAAGAATACATATCGGCCTAAACTGAGGAAAATACATTTTTTTAAATATATTTTTGGGGGATATTTATTATAACAAAAAGTAAAAAATATTGTGTTTTTTTTTCAAAATGAGCGCTCTTTTATTGTTTATAGCGTAACAAAATAGAGGTGATCAGATACCACCAAAAGAAAGCTCTATTTGTGGGGAAAAAAAGGACATCAATTTTGTTTTGGATGCAACGTCGCAATTGTCAGTTAAAGCGACGCAGTGCAGAATCTCAAAAAGTACTCTGGTCAGGAAGGGGGTAAAATCTTCCCGGGGGCTGAAGTGGGTAAATACCTGTAATAAATAGATAATAAATACGTGATTCTGTGCTGTGCAGCTTATCAAAAAATAGAGGCTGTGTACACTACAAACTAAATTTTCACGTAGGGGTTGATTTGCTAACACTGGAGGGTGCAAAATCTGGTGCAGCTCAGCATAGAAACCACTCCGTTTCCAGGTTTTATTGTCAAAGCTTCATTGAACAAGCTGAAGTTTGAAGCCAATATACAAGCAAAAGGACTGCTGCTCCAGGTGTATGAGATAGAACTGGTTGGAATATCTCATGGAGTGCCAGCCCCGGCCCGCCTCTGTGGGAAACTTGGAAAGAAGAAAGAAATGGCTGCACATCCAGAACTTCTGATTGGCTTTTATTGTTCACAAGGAAGACATCAAACTGTGGTCACGTAGACACGTTTCACACATACATCTTGTGCTTAATCATTACTAATGATTAATGATTAAGCACAAGATGTATGTGTGAAATGCGTCTACGTGACCACAGTTTGGTGTGAACAATATCTTTGTGAATAATGAAAAGAAAGGGAAAAAAACTGAAGTTCTGAATGTGCAGCCATTTTATTCTTCTTTTTAAGTTAGAAGATGATTGGCTCCCTTGCATAGCTGCCCCAGATTCTAAGTGCTCAGTTTTAGAAAATTGCCCCTCTTAGTGCAATTTAAAAAAAAGGGGAGACCGTGTTCTCTGACTGGAAGAGGTGGTAGAGCGTGATGTCACTTCCCTGCCTTTCCACCTCATCCACCATCATCCAATAAGAAAATTCTTTGCATTCATTAAAAGTTCTCTGAACGGTGCCAGTGTTGAGTGGCCAACCTCCTGTTTTCACTATGTAGCAGGGGCCACCACTCGGCACATGACCCAGAAGCAAGTGGAGATGATTTGATTTTTTGTGTGTACTAGAGAGATTTCCAGCTCCTAGGGCAGTGATGGTGAACCTTGGCACCCCAGATGTTTTGGAACTACATTTCCCATGATGCTCATGCACTCTGCAGTGTAGTTGAGCATCATGGGAAATGTAGTTCCAAAACATCTGGGGTGCCAAGGTTCGCCATCACTGTTCTAGGGCCATCGGCCACATTTTATATACATAGTTACATTGGTCCAAACTGGACCAATGCAACTTTGTACAGGCATACCCCACTTTTAAGTACATAATGGGGTTTATTTACTAAAGCTGGAAAGTGCAAAATCAGGCTCACCTCTGCATAGAAACCAATGAGCTTCCAGGTTTTATTACCAAAGCTTAATTGAACAAGCTGAGGTTAGAAGATCATTGGTTTCTATGCAGAGGTGAGCCTGATTTTGCACTTTCCAGCTTTAGTAAATAAACCCCATTATGTACTTAAAAGTGGGGTATGCCTGTATAAAATATCCATGCCTGGAATTCTTCTTTAAAAAATGTTTATGATACACTTTACTTAAGTGTTACTAAACCCAGGGCACTGCATTCACTCTATCTGGTCTCCCACAGTACATTAGCAGTATATAGCAGTCTTGTGACTATCAGTGCCCGGCCGAGCACTGGTTAAAGCTTATAGTCCAATGAGGACTGTCCTATGAGACGGCATGACTATTGAGACAGTGCTGATTGGCCCTGTGCTGATCACAGGCACCCTCCCAATAAATAAAAAACCCAAGGTGCTGTTCTATCAGCAGACAGATTTGGGGCAGTGGAAGAAGGGGAGGATCAGAGAAAACAGGATCAAACAGCCTATTTACACAATGCAGAGGATTGACCCCTTAGGTTCCACAGTGAGTAAAATGAGCATGCTTTACTGCATATACAGACTGATTTTACTGTTGTAACACTTTAAGCTAAATATATGTAATTTATTTAGGGTTTAAATCTACTATAATGGGGTTGTAAAGGGTAAATTATTTTAGTAAAATAATAAACCTGTTATACTTACCTGATCTGTGCAGTGGTATTGCACAGAACAGTCCTGAACCTCCTCTTCTGGGGACCCCCGCTGCCGTTCTCAGTACCTCCATAGCGGGCATAGGAGAGAGAGAAGAACATTGGCTGCCAGGAGCACAAAGGATAGGTAATTACAACTGATTTTGCATCTTAGAACTACATGAGCATTTAGGCTTTGCAGTGCAGGGGGAGCTCTAGGCAAAGGAGGATTTTTACTTACCCTCGAAATGGAGGTTGGTACAAAGGTTAAGACAATAGGTGAAGTGCCGCATGACAGAGGGGAAAGGGGAAACGGGGAGGATAGGGTTAAGTTCAAATTCATTTTGGAGGGTGGTCACCTACTGTTATTGGCTGGTTTGTAGAGTATAGTTGGGGCTGCTTGGGGGTATGAAGGGTGGAGATCCTAAAACATGACAAATCCCTTGGAGCAACAGATGAGAAGGAATCGCCCCGCCCTGCGTTGCATTGGCTTTAACTGTTGTTCTTAAAGTCTTGGTGGTTGGGGTCTTTGGAGGCGTTGACATTTTTGGAGCAGTTCATAGTGTGACCCATCTAAGGAATGGTGTCCTCTGTTGGGTGCCAGTTAATGGTGGATTAACTGGGAAGTGGTAACAAGGAGGTAACTGTGGAGAAGAGTGTGTCTCAGAGCCGGTGTTGCATGGCTGGTGATTGCTAAGCAGTAACGTAGATACATAAGCTGATGTTGGTTCTTTGGTGCCTCCCAAGACTGGCAAACTTTATTTTAATGGGTACTGGAATATGTATGTTGTTTCTATTTTAAGAAATGTTATATATTTGTTTATTCGTTCATAAATGGCCAACCTGGACAAATTTTCTCCAGATCGGTGTTGTTTGTCATTTGTTCTTAGTTATAAGTTGGGGAGGTATATGTGGGGACAATGTATAGGTTTGGAGACATCTGTGGTACCCTAGTTATGCTTTTCTAAAAAAACAAATGCCGTTATTGTATATTGTGACATTTCAGAAATTTGGTTAGTTAAATAGAAATTTTATTTATACAGCCTCATATGAGCTTATATGTACCTATTTGTGATTACTGTATTTTTGATCTATATTTTTTTCTATATTTGTCTCTAAACATGTTGTACTTCAATAATGTTGATTTATCACAATATGTCTGTTTAATCGTTTTGGTAATGTATTTCTCAATTTAATTTTTCAGTTTTTAAATACTAGCTGCATTGTCCTGATGAAGCTCAAGCGAGCGAAACATGTTGAAAGTTGCAGCATCTCTATGTGTATAGAGTGGTAATGTGTGGTCATTTGTGATCTTGTACCTGCTCTGTACGCAATCAAATGATATCTGTATCAATTGTGTTTATACTGTTGTTTTTTATATTCCTTTGTTCTTTGAATAAAATTATTGATTTTAATGTGGGCATGCCTTTAATTTGCCTTGATTAGGGTACCGTATAAAAGTCCTGGGGTTGGTTACCCTCCAGCCCTCATTTTTTCCCCTGTTCTCTTCTTTGTATACAGCCTCATATGTTTACAAAATTACAATTATGTTGGAAATATCACCAAAATAATACTAGTCTTGAGGATGGTCAATTGGAAGCTATACGGCAATTAATACAGAACTCGGATGTTACTGCAGCATCAACAAACAGCTCTGAAAGGCAACCAACACTTGCAGGTCAGTGGGGCAATGCTGAATGCCACTTTCATCATGGCGTGTGTGTATTTCTGTCCTCTGGCCTATGTCATCTGTGAACTTGACACTCAGCTTGTGCAGGCAGGTCTCTCTCATTGCACACCAGGAACATTTATCACTCCCAATGTCATGAGCCTTTTCCATGTTCCTTCTGACATCCCTATAACCTCAGCCACATTCTTCCCAGTCCCTGAAGACCCTTAGATCTTCAGAGCCTCCAGACCAGAACCATGAGTGTGAACGGTGTACCTGGAGAAGCCTCATATTCTCTTCACAGGAGATGAGGGTGCAGGTGTGAAAATGCCACTACAATGAATATCTCTGTTCTTTCCTTGTTTTGACAACTACTATTTTTAGTAAGAAAATCTATTTTAAGGCTTTCTAAAATTAGGCAGCTGTTTGTGTTACATTTTTAGCAGATTTTCTGGTTTTCATGTCAATCTTTCTGACAAGAAAGTGACAAATTCATACCACAATTATGAAGGATTAGGCTACAATGCTGCCCGGAATGCTAGTTATGGATGGAACTCTGATCAACCATTGGCTTCCTGTATTTCTCATAGACTCCTTCACCGATCTCCAACTTTACCTTCTGCTTCACTATATTTCACAAGCGAAAAATCCAAACGAGACAACGAGACCCTCTTGTAATGGCAATGGCAGGTAAGAGGAGCTGGGAACTCAAGAAAAGAGGGCAATTTATTACCCTTTTATTACTGGCACCTCTGAATTACTTACGTTCTATGGCTCATTAGATAAAGCACTGACTGAATCACCTAAAGCTAGCTCTACATTACTAGATTTTCAAACAAAGGTTCATATGAACATTTGCATGAATTTTGTATGATAATGCTCATTGCATTCCATGACTTGATGATTGCCGTTCAAACGTACTTCAAAATGTAATTTTTAACATTAAATTTTGGAACAAACTGACTTACACTGTTAGCCCTTGTACACACGGTCGGACATTCCGACAACCAAATCCGACGGATTTTGTCCGAAACTGTTGCATACACACAGTCGGACAAAGTTGTCAGAAAATCCGATCGTACTTAACGTGATGACATTATTTCGTTAGGACGGGACTACGTTCAGGCTAGTAGCCAATAGCTTTGGTCTAGGAATTTGATCTGAGCATGCGTGGCACTTTGTCCGATCGGAATTCTCTTCACATGATCGGACAAAGTCCAATCGGATCATGTTGTCGGGAAATTTTATAGCCCAGCTGGAAAGCTTGGTCCGTCGGATACTCCGACGGAAACAGTCCGATGGAGCCCACACACAGTCGGATTATCCAACAACACGGTCCTATCGGACATTGTCCATGGGAATGTCCGACCATGTGTACAAGGGCTTAGAAATTTGTTTGTTTGAGAAAACATTTCCATCTTGCTCCCTTGAATTTACGCGTCACTGTGAGAAACGTTGAATTTGACCCCACTAATATCTACAAAATTGAGTATTCTTAAAATAAAATAAATTCACTGCACTCCTACTAGTGTATGGCCAGCTTAAGTGCCTGTGTAGAGCTTTGGTTCATTATATAAGGCATTTTTTTTCCAAAACTATGGCCACTAATATTGAGTCACAACACCCCTTCCCCCTTTGCAATTACAGTATAACAGCCTCTTCACTCTTCAAAGAAGACTTTCCCCAAGATTTTGGAGGGTGTCTGTTGGAATGTGTGCTCATTCAGCCAACAGAGCATTTTTGAGGTCAGGTACTGATGTAGGATGAGAAGACCTGGGTTGGTTGTTCAGTAGGGTGGAGGACAGGGCTCTGTGAAGGACACACTTTTCCACATGAAACCGGTCAAGCCATGTTTTTAAGGAATTGGCTTTGCACATAGGGGCATAGTCATGCTGGAACAGAAAGGGGGCTTCTTCAAACCGTTACAACAAGGTTGGATGGTCTTTGTATGCGGTAGCATTAACAGTACCATTCACTGGAAACACCTGAGCTCAATCATTTAGATCGTTGACATACTTATATAGCATATGTGCAGAGGGGAGGTGAATTCTGAGGAGCATCAAGTGCCAGTGTAATTTGCACCGCATAAGAACAATGGCCAGATCCAATCAGTGTGGTGCATGTTGGATTTCCGTCAACCTGCATATGATGGTTGAGGGTACTTAGGAAACTTAGGAAAGTTGAGGGTATTTAGGAAAAAAATTGGACTCATTCCAAGTGCCCCCTTCTAATGTCTGTCTGAACATGGCCTAATAGTTACAAGGGAAGTCATTACTAAAAGCCACCAAACAAGGTACAAGTATTCTAAGTTGTGATTGGATTCCTACTTCACAGAACCAATTCATTAGTAGTCCCACATCCTGACAAGGGCAACTCTTTTCACCTTTTCCTCTTGACATGGTATAACGAGACAAATTATGGCGATAAGAGATAAAAACGACCAACAAACCCTCCAGTTAACCAGTGCAGAGTAAACTGATTCCGTCGGAATGTGTCCGATCGGAGTGTTTTGTCGGATATTCCGACTGTGTGTGGTATGCATCGGACTGTTTCCGTCGGAATATCCATCGGACCAAATTTTCCAACTTGCCGGAAATATTTTCCGACAAACTGCTCCGATTGGACATACTCGGATCATGTGTAGAGAATTCCGATCGGACAAAGTGCCACGCATGCTCAGATCAAATTCCTACATCAAAGCTATTGGCTACTAGCCTGAACGTAGTCCCATCGTAACGAAATTACGTCATCACGTTCTGAAAGATCGGATTTTCCGACAACTTTGTCCGACCGTGTGTATGCAACAGTTTCGGACAAGACGGATTTGGTTGTCGGAATGTCCGACCGTGTGTACAAGGGCTTAGATATACTTACCATAGCCAGAATGTTTATACTGTAATGGACCCCAAACCCTACTTAATAAAGCCATGGTTTCCATCTACTTTAAGGATAATAGGCAGCAAGTCTCAAACAGCTAGGTGCAGTTTGAAATAAATGGATCCATAATATTAGGCTGTGTGTGCTGCAAAACAGTGGCTTTAGATGCACAGTTGGCTCAGATGAAAACATTCGTCAAATGAATGGCTTTTGCCACTGTTCCAAGAGGGAAATGTGTGACAAAAGTGAGACATGCCCTGTTTTATGCTTTGTACCTGCTTCGCTGTATAGGATCCACCTTCTCTTCTTGACTTTTTGACAACTGACCCTAATCATACCACTGTAGCCAGGCTTCCTTCTGCCAATGAAAGGGGATCACTCATCCTGTGGTGCTCTACTCATGCATCCTACATAGCTACACTGTAAAAGAATGAAGAGAGGGCACACCAATCTTGCACATTGCACGAGTAGGAATCATACTCACAAACAAGTGGATAATAAAAGCATATCAGAGTCCACACTGGACAAAAAGCAACCAGGTCACCAGGACTGTGTCCAGGGCTCTGAGGAAGAGGGGATCTCCCCTCCAAATGCCTCAGTCATCTGGAAGGTCCTCCGGCGTGTTGAACACAGTCCTGGTGTCCTGGTTGCTTTTTGTCCATATGCTTTTATTATCCACTTGTTTGTGAGTATCTTTCCTTCCTTTTGATTTTAATAAATATTACTTGGGCAATGAGTAAGGTTGGTGTGCCCTCTCTTCATTCTTTTAAAGTGTCTCCATTGGGTATTCCCCTGACCCTTGGAGGGCAGCAAGGCCCATGCATGCACTGGGAGACATAGGGATTCCAGGCCTCTTCCATTGCCATCGCACTACTGTTAAGCACAGGAGATTTTGTTTGACTGTGATCCTACATAGCTACCTGCAGTAAAAGAAAATACATGGGTCTCTACCAGTAGCCCCAATTGTTCTGGATCCTGTGGGACTGTCCTAACATTTAAACAGAACCCTGTTCACCTTCAAGTCTTCTCATTTTTTACCAGAATCCTCGTGTCTTGGGGCAGTGTTGCCAACTTGCTGCAATATTTTTTACTGGTAAAATATGGAAAATGTACAGACGGAGCACATTTATTACTGACAACCTGAAAAATGACAGAACTCCTATTAAAAACTAAGATAACCGATATTTAAACAGTATAAATACAATATGGAAACACTGACAATACCCATAAAAAGTAATTTACTTGGTATTTACTTAAAAAGGCCAACACAGCATGGCAAATTACCAGCCCCTGATAATTCCAGACAGTTGTAAAAAAATCACAGATTTTTATAAACTGTCCGTAAATTTACTGACAGTTACCAACCCCTGTCTTTGGGGCCCAGGCCATGTACCAGGGGAGGTTACTGTATGTCCATGCCTCAGACACTGCCCTTTGTCCCACATCTGGTTCTTCCACTTACCATTTCACCACCAATCACAATGGTAATGGATTCCCATTGAGGCATGGAGCTCTCCATAATCTAGCAGCTGACCTCTAGCAAGTAAAGGGGACCTGTCACCCCCTGACATACACATATGTACTAGGACAGTTAAAGCCATAAGGCTACTATGTGTTATATGGTTATATATAAGCCCCCATTCACATTTTGAGCGATCTCAGGTGATTTTGAAGCTTTTTTGGATGCTTTTACATCCCTTTCACACCAGGGCGTTTTGCAGGCGCTATAGCGTTAGAAATAGCGCCTGCAATCCGCCCTAAAGAAGCTGCACCATTGTGTGTAGTGTGAAAGCCCCGAGGGCTTTCACACTACAGCGGTGCGCTGGCAGGACGTCAGAAAAAAGTCCTGCCAGCAGCTTCTTTGGAGCGGTGAAGGAGCGGTGTGTTTACCGCTCCTCCACCGCTGCTCCCCATTGAAATCAATGGGGCAGCGCTGTAATGCCGCCGGCAAAACGCCGCTATTGCGGCGTATTACCGGCGGTTTTAACCCTTTCGCGCCCGCTAGCGGGGGTAAAAGCGCCCCGCTAGTGGCCAAAATGCGCCGCAAATCCGGCGGTAAAACGCCGCTAAAAATAGCGGTGTTTTACCGCCGACGCAAAGGGCGCTGTGGTGTGAAAGGGGTCTTAATGTTTTCAAGCATTTTTGTTTTCTGCCAATGATGTAATCATCTGTGACATTAAATGCCATCCGTGTCCTTGTATTTGCTTCCTGGTTTTCATGGTATTAAAGTTTATTTATTTATTTTTTTAAACTTGTTTTTGTTGTTTTCAGTATGCAAGTACGAAACATTAGGGACAGCCAATCAAACAAACATCACTACAATGCATCAGCACAAGCAGTCAGTAAAGTTCCCTTTAAGCGCAGTGATATTTCCAATACAGAGATATAACTTCACAATGTAACATAAGGTCATTTCACTAACGTTTACCACATGCCATAACACAGTCACGTGACTCATTCGCATAAATTATCACATGCGGTATTTAAAGTTGTAACGGAACTTTTTTTTATTTCCTTTTTCGGGTCTGGCGGTGGCGGTGGGTGTCATGATTGACGATGGATCTACATCAGGGGACAGTTTTTTTTTTTATTGTTTAATAAAGGAATTGTCAAAAACTTTTGTACTGTCTTTATTCACTTTTATACTTTTTTGGTGAATGGGTAGGGGTACTATGTACCCCATAATCATTCACACAGGGGGGAACCCGGGATCTGGGGGCCCTCTTGTTAAAGGGTTTTGATAAGCCCCCCACCTGCAGACCCCCACAACCACAGTCCAGGGTTGTGGGAAAGAGGCCCTTGTCCCCATCAACATGGGGACAAGGTGCTTTGGGTGCCCCAAAGCAACCCCCTATGTTTGAGGGCATGTAGACTGGTATGGTTCAGGAAGGGGGAGGTACTTGCTTGTCACCCCCTGGTCTGCCAGGCTGCATGCTCGGATAAGGGTCTCATATAGATTTTGGGGGGAGCCCCACGCCGTTTCTTTTTTAAATTTTGTCATGGGGCTCCCCTTAAAATTTACACCAGACCCGAAGGGCATTGTTTGCATGTGGGGGGAGGGTCAAATACAGTTTTTTTCATAAATTTTCAATTGCCGGTATGTTTTTTTTAAACATTCAGCTGTCAGTGGTGGACCTGCTGACAGCTGATGAGTCATCCATTGTTAAGGACGAGGTGCTCGATCCTTGGCAATCAGCTCAATGCGATAAATTACTGCAAGAAAAAAAAACAGATTTACCGCAGGCGCTATTTTATTGCCCGTTATTTAACTTTTAGTAAATTTACCCCATTGCATCCATACAGCATACGAACAGAATTAAATGGTATTGAAGCCTGTGATACATGTCCGTTTTTTTATTATTTGATTGATCACAGGTGTAAAATGGGGCTCATGGGCATTCGCAGGTAGGGGCAAGGGGGGTCAAGTGCCCCCCCTGCAATCAGATTGGCACTGGTAAATTCAGCACAGTGGCGTCACTATGGGGGTACAGGAAGCCCGCACCTGGGCGCCACCAGCCAGTCAGGTGACCCCATCAAGGTGCTGTCAAGCTCCCCCATCAGTGTAGTGTGACTGCGGGCTCTTTTGCCTGCTCAGTCCAGCAGAGAACTCGGCGGGGCTGTGACAGGAGAAAGGTGAGCTGCGGGCTGTCAGAGGTTTCCCCCGCTCACACCCCCCTTCTCCTGTCAGGGAGGATAGATGGCGGTTCTCGCTCGGTTTGCCGCCCAGCTTCCTCCCCACTCCTTTCCTTCCCCATTGACCATAACTGAGGGCTAATCAAAGAAGATGAGAGCATCATGGGACATGTAGTCCCGAAGATTGGTGGCTCCATTTTCCACAAGGAGAAGGCTACAGCTCAATCAAGAGAGAGATTGAGAGACTGCAGCCAGGAAAAAATCTGAGGGAGAGAGTGCTACAGGACAAAGAAAGAGTGTGCTGGGCGGAAGCCAGAGAGAGAGTCACGCTGCCCAGATCCACCAGAGAGAGTGTCACGCTGCCCATCGCCACCAGAGAGAGTGTCACGCTGCCCAGCACCACTGGAGAGAGAGTCACGCTGCCTAGTGCCACCAGAGAGAGAGTCACGCTGCCCATCGCCACCAGAGAGAGAGTCACGCTGCCCATCGCCACCAGAGAGAGTGTCACGCTGCCCAGCACCACTGGAGAGAGAGTCACGCTTCCCAGTGCCACCAGAGAGAGAGCCATGCTGACCAGCGCCACCAGAGAGAGAGCCACACTGCCCAGTGCCACCAGAGAGAGAGCCACACTGCCCAGTGCCACCAGAGAGAGAGCCACACTGCCCAGTGCCACCAGAGAGAGAGCCATGCTGACCAGCACCACCAGAGAGCCACTCTGTCCAGCGCCACCAGAGAGAGAGCCGCACTGCCCAGCGCCACCAGAGAGAGAGAGAGACGATCATCCAGCCGGAGGGATCACTGCTGTAGTTTTGCTAGTTCTGGTAAGAGGGCCTATCGGCCATTATCCATGACTTATCCTAGGGACTGTACTACGTCTGCAGTCTCTGACCATGATAATGTGATAATGATATTGTCGAAAAGGGGCTGCGCATGGGTGACCCTAAAATGATGCCCCCCCCCCCCGAAAAAAGTTCTGCGGATGGGGCTTATGAAATAAGTGTGAAGTGCAGCAACCTATACCAACCAATGAAACTACTTTACTGAGGTCAGAGAGCCTCAGCATCTTGGGAATAGCTACAGTTACAAAACGTATTCTCAAGCCGCTGCCGGCACAAATTCACTATGAAGATTATGAAGGGAAATAGCTGTAATGACTGAAATGCAATGAGAGGGAGTCACACAGAGGCCACACTGACCTCTCCGGCATCACCTACAGCATCATATCAAAGTGAAGTGTCATGATTTGTTTGTAATTATCTTGTGAAACCTAAAGGCATCGCTTGTCAAGCTAGGAGACAGCAAATGTATTCTGGGGATCGTATTTGCATAGCTAGCCTCATGTAAAAAAATAAAAAAATAAAAAATCTCCTTCCAGGTCTAAAGATTTCTGAAACTCCTTTTTAGGCACAACCAATAATCTGTATGAATACTATTTAAAAGTGAACCTTTCATCAGATATTACTGCTATGCTATGTAATGTATCATTGTTATTCTTCCAGGTATTTGTTACCTCTCCCAGAGATCACAGTACTACCCCGGCAATGCCTTCGTCTGCGTTTCTCTCCAGGAAGATGGAGCCATCTTTATTCAGACATCAATCGGGGGCTCCATCTCCTTCCTGGAGTGATATTTCAGCTCAGGGATGATACATCTAATGTAAATCATGGTGCCTGTGTTTGTCTTGCAGCAAAGTTAAAGTGTTACTAAACCCAAAACAGTAAAATCAGTCTGTAAATACTGTAAAGCATGCTTGTTATACTCACTGCGCGACCTAAGAGGTTAATCCACTGCATTGTGTAGAAAGGCTATTTAATCCTGTCTTCTCTGACCCTCCACTTCTTACACAGTCCCCAATCTATCTCTTGATAACACAAAGCCTTGGGGGAACTCTGTACATGCTCGGTTTGGTGTGTATTTCTAGAGAATTTTTTTTTGTTCTTGGGAGGGTGCATGTGATCAGCACAGGGCCAATTTAGCACTTTCCAGACAGAGGGTCAGGGGTCCTGCAGCCTCATAGGACAGTCAGAGGAGAATGAAAACTCCTCCAACAAGCTTTAACCAGACACTGATAGAATTCACAAGACTGCTCTATACTGCTGAGGAGAAAAGGTATTTAGCAGTTTATATTTACTAAAATAATTGCACTTTCATGTTCTGTGTACTGTGGGAGACCAGATATAGTGACTGCAGGGTCCTGGGCTTAGTAACACTTTTATCTGGTCATAAATGTTTTGAATTGGCTGAGATCCGAACTGTGAATGGGCAGGCTGATTGTAGCTAAGTCGATCTATTGATCTGTTCTCCTGGTAGGGATGGCTCGAGCGTGCCTCCCCTGCCGGGAGAACACAATAGCTCCGTGGAAGGGAGTAACTGTGTTGATCGGTTAAACAAGTGATTTTCTTTCCTGCAACTTATGGTGTGATCATTGAGGGAGGGGAGATAGAGGAACTGTTACCTCCTGCCTGCAGCAGACTGGCGACATCATCTCAGCCTAGGCAAAATCACCAAACTGAAGTTCAAGTTTACAAATGTCTGATACTGATCCACCCCCTGCTGCTGCAGCTTACCACTTTTGGGCACGTATTTTATCATTATAAAATCATCCTTCCATCGTCCAATATGATCGTCTATCCTTTCAGCCAATCGAGCGACCGGTGTCAAAACCAACTTCCTGATTGACCGGGAGGAGGATCAGTGTTACAACAGCGAATATTGATTGCCTGTTGTAACACGCCTGGGTGGGCTCGGAGCACCCTCTCTTCCACACTCTCTTCCTACCGAGCCGACCCTATATTGAATCCTATTAGAGCCATCTCTAATAGGTGTTTCTTTTGGACCCTACTACTACAGCTTCCGGAACAGGCATTCCTTTCGGCCCTAGCACCCTAGCGGTGTGTTTGGTTCACACTAAGCAGATACGTGAGTTTTACCTCCCTGTATGTATGTTAATTTCTTGTCCATGAATGGTTGATGTTGATATATTTACCTCTTTTTATAGATGTATCATGCATCTGCCCCTGATGATTGGATAGATCCCATGAAACGCGTCGGGCCTAACCTAGATGTAATGTATACATACCCACATGGTCTTTGGATTCAGGCAATGCCGTGGATTACAACTGTCATATTACAATGATTTTCATTATTGAGGACAATACTATTGTATATTGTATATTCTATTCATATTTTTTAACATGTAAATGTTTTTGGATACATGATTTGTTATATTATGTGCCATTATTGCATGTATTGGCTGCCATTTACCTATTCAATCATGGCAAACAAATAAATACTTGTTTATGTTTTACTTTGACTCCTTCGATTATCTACAATATAGACACCTCATTTAAAGTCCCGACCCTTTTTCTCTATGTACTTGAATAGGGATGGAGATGCACGTTACCGTGCATCTCATTTAAAGTCTTAAAAGCCCCCTCTATTGCTAATAGGTGCCTCAAAAAAACAGCCCCTCCACATAAGAATCCATGTGCCGGTGTCCTGAAAGGGGTCGGATAGGGGAGGCGGTGATGGGTGGGGGGGTGGCGCCCGTGTGCCCTTAATGGACAAGCCGCCCCTGCTCACTGTGCGGAGACAGACCTGTCAGAGCCCCGCTCTCCTCTATGGGGAGATCGGATGAACACAGACCTCTAGTCCGTTTTCATCCAATCCCATCCGATCCACCAGACGGATGGAAAATAAGGTCACCATCCATCTGAATTTTCACGAACAGGATCGGATAGCAGTGGGCGTCAATGGTCATGTCAGGCTGACATCCGCCGCTCCATAGGAGTGAATGGAGGCCTCGATCAGGTCCACCTGAAAAACTGACTTACAAGCCACCAACTTTGTAACCCCAGCAGCTCTTTTTCCCCCCTTTTCTCCTAGACCACTATTGCTTTATAAAAGTATTATAGACTAAGTGATGACTACAAACTGCGCTCAAATTGCACAAGTTAAGGACGACATAAGAAAACAATATGGGATATTTCTGCTACGTGCAACCATTAGACATGCAAGTGAGAAAATCAGATTTATTGCCAAACTGTTATCTGGATTATGTTTCCTCATTCTTAGACAGAATCTGCTTTTAATTCTTGAAAAAGCTGCTGCCGGCTGTAGGCCTTTGGCAGGAGCGAAGAAAGGGGCGTGACACTGACTTTCTTAAATGACGATTGACGTCAATGGCATAGCTGGAATAGTTACTGGTCACTGTGAATCTGACTCTCCAGGGTGTGTGTTTGAGGCTATGAGGAAAAAAAAAAGTGTAGAAAATAAAACACCTGACGGACGCCGACGGGCTGTGCGTGGGGCAAGGGAAAAACTACTAGCAGGGGCCGAAGAATTTATAATGCTACAGAATAAAAAATAAAAAATATATGGAAATGTGCACATTAATGTAGCAGTGACTACAATAAGGGCCAATTTATACCACTGCATTTTTTTATACGCTTCAACGCAGGATCGCAGCACACTAAAGCCGCGTACACGCGATCGGATTTTCAGATGGGAAATGTGTGATGGCAGGCTGTTGGCGGAAAATCCGACCGTTTGTACGCTCCATCGGACAATTGTTGTCGGATTTTCCACGGACCAATGTTGGATCGCAGGTTTTAAAATTTTCCGCGGACAAATGTCTGTTGTCGGATTTTCCGAGTGTGTGTACACAAGTCTGTCGGAACAAAAGTCCAAAGTACAAACACGCATGCTTCGGAAGCAAGGACGAGCCGGAAGTGGTCAGTCTTGTAAACTAGCGTTCGTAATGGAGAATTAAGATTTGTGACGTGGCAAATTATGAACTCTCAAAATGCAGCGCACAATTCTCTTCTTCTTTAATGGGATAATAATGAAGCTGCTTTGCTGGTGATACTGATGGAGTTATTGCAAACTAATTTCCAAAGCTTTTTTTTTTTTTCTAGTGATATCAAGAATAATATTATTATGCTTTTTTTCTTTTTTTTTCGTTACTACAACACCATTATCCTGTAGTTTTTAAGATCAAAGATACAACTATGTTGGTGTCCCTTGTCAATTTTACATTGTATTTTTTTTACATGTAACTGCCTACTCCCAAACTGTCATTTGAAGTAAAACACATAGCCAAGTATTATTCTCCACAATTTTTTTATTGTGCATTAAAAAAATAAAAATAAAATTAGACATGCTATCTGCCAGTAGAGGTTAACCAAAAAGTGCATTCTATGCATCCAAAAATATAGAAAACATACCAAATCAAATCATTATTCAACCAAAAAAGAAAATGTCAAACCAATAACTCCAAATCCAATAATAAATAACACCTTATCTCCTCCAATTCCGCAACATGTCTGGTTGATGAACGGCCGTTCAGAAACTAAATGAAAAGCGCGAAATGAAAAGCGCGAATCAACACTCACCAAACTTCTACTAACACGAAATTAGCAGAAGGAGCCCAAAGGGTGGCGCTAAAGAGCTGAAAAAAACACGTAGTACGTCACTACGTTCATGATGTTGGCCAACAATTGTGTGCCGTGTGTATACAAGACAACCGTGGACAAAATTCAACAAGCCAATCATGTGTGCGAGGCTTTAAAGCGCAGGAAAACTGGTTACCCATTATGGTGCTCTTCACATCAGTGCATTGTGTTGGAGGGCAGTTATATTATTGTCAATAGAAGCAAAAGGGAAAACGCACCAGGCACACATACCGTTCATGCCTTTTAAGTGGTGCATTTTTCAAGTCACATGTCCATATTTGTTAAAATATTTCTAAAAATGAAAAAAAGGAAGAAAATGCACGTCAAACATACATAAAATGCGGCGCAATGAAGCAGAACTTAAGCCCGCCTCCCAGGTGGCTGCATCCCACCTCAGGTAGCACCATTATGTGCAAAGACAGAGATGGATGCAGGCGAGCTGTGTGCGGTGCAAGGGAGAAACCAAATACTACTACCAGGAGTCTAAGAATCTATAATGCAAAAAAAAAAAAATCACACTTGCGAATGGGGCTATAGCGATTACATATCAAAGACACAGTGGGGGCTCCCAGTCACTAGCTGCAGGCGGAAGCCCCATATGAGGCTGACAGCTTCTGCAGACATTATTGTATCTCTAGCCTCTTTGCGAACAAACTGCTTCCTGCTCCAGGCAAATATTTCAAATTTTGACTCCTCAGTCCAGCTCACCTGCTGCCATTTTTTTGTACCCCCATTCCTACGTTTTGGTGCATCGTTGAGTGGCTTAGCCTCGTCTCGGAGGTATGGCATTTTGACCGTAATTCTTCCATGAAGACCACTTCTGGCCAGACTACTCAGGACAGTAGATGGGTGTACCTGGTTTCCACTAGTTTCTGCCTATTCTGTGCTGATGGTACATGTTGGATATCTTCCGATGTGGAAGGGAAGTTTGCATGATGTCTTTCATCTGCTGCATTAAGTTTCCTTGGCCGACCACTGTGTCTACGCCACTCAACATTGCCCGTTTCCTTGTGCTTTTTTTTTTTTTTTTTAATACTTTATTTGTAGAAGAGTGCACACTTAAAATACAGAAACCATATCACACGCATGTCCAGAAAGATAACGTAATCATACATGACATAACAATTAGCAGATCATAACTGGGCTGGAGCCATGAAGAACATATCAAAAGGCAACCTGGGGTCTTTGTGCTTCTTGAAAAGAGTTTGAACAGCAAATCTTGAAAGTTCAGTCTGCTTTGAAATCTTTTCCTGGGAGAGACCTTGCTGATGCAGTATTACTACCTTGTGTCTTGTTGCTCTGCTTAGTCTTGCCATGGTGTATGACCTGTGACATGAAACAGTCTTCCACAACCTCACCTTATGCCATGTACACACGGCCGGACTTTTCGACAGCAAAGGTCCGACGGAACAAATCCGTTGAACAATTCGATCGTGTGTGGGCTTCATTGGACCTTTGCTGTCAAGAAATCAGACGGACGTTAGATTTAGAAAATGTTTCAAATCTTTCTGATGGACTCGAGTTCGGTCGAAAAATCCGTTCATCTGTATGCTAGTCCGATGGATGAAAACCAACACTAGGGCATGTATTGGCTACTGGCTATGAACTTCCTTATTCTAGTACGGTCGTACGTCATCACAGTCAAATCCGTCGGACTTTGGTGTGATTGTGTGTAGACAAGTCCGAATCGACGTAAGTCCGTCGAAAGTCCATCAAAATTTCAGACGGAATTCAGTCCGTCAAAAAGTCCGGTTGTGTGTACACGGCATAAGTAGCAGAGTTTGGCTGTTCCTCACCCAGTTGTAAACCTCCTACACAGCTGTTTATGTGTCGGTTAATGACTGTGTTTCAAACTACATATGATATTGATGATCATTTGTACCTGCTTGGTATAATTGGTTAACCACTTGCCAACCGCTACACACCAATATACGTCGGCACAATGCCAGCGGTGGGCAAATGGCGGGGTTAGAGGGCGCATGCGCTCGCTTGTCGCGTACAGCGTGACCGTACCCGTGGGACCAACGTACTCGACGTCCACTAGTTTCCCAGCGATCGTGTTACGGAGCCACAGAGCGGGGAAGTGGCTATGTAAACAAGGCATTTCCCCGTTCTGCCTTGTGACATGACAGAGATCACTGCTCCCTGTCATCGGGAGCAGTGTCATGCTGTCATGTGAGTTGTAGCCCATCTCCCCCCACAGTTAAAATCACCCCCTAGGATGCACTTAACCCCTTAATCGCCCCCTAGTGGTTAACCCCTTCCCTGTCAGTGTCATTTACACAGTAAGCAGTGCATTTTTATAGCACTGATCGCTGTATAAATGACAATGGTCCCAAAATAGTGTCAAAAGTGTTCGATGTGTCCGCCATAATGTTGGAGTCCCGATAAAAATCACAGATCGCTGCCATTACTAAAAAAAAAAAAAATTATAATAAAAATGCCCTATTTTGTAGACGCTATAACTTTTGCGCAAACCAATCAATATACGCTTATTTAATTTTTTTTACCAAAAATATGTAGAATACATATCGGCCTAAACTGAGGAAAAAAAACGTTTTTTTTATATATTTTTGGGGGATATTTATTATAGCAAAAAGTAAAAAATATTGCATTTTATTTTCAAAATTGTCGCTTTTTTTTTTTATAGCGCAAAAAATAAAAACCGCAGAGGTGATCAAATACCACCAAAAGAAAGCTGTATTTGTGGGAAAAAAAGGAGGTCAATTTTGTATGGGTGCAAAGTCGCACGACTGCGCAATTGTCAGTTAAAGGGACGCAGTGCCGAATCGCAAAAAGTGCTCTGGTCAGGAAGGGGGTAAAATTTTCCCGGGGGTGAGGCAGTTAATCATACACCTGACCCTAATCCTACAAAATCCCTGACTTTGTGCAAATGTAAGAACTGATGCTGGTTTAAAGCCAAAGGGTAGTCACACCAAATATTGAATCGATTTAGTTGCTTCTTCCGATCGCTTACTTTGCATTTTGTAAATTGATAAAAATAAACAATTAAAATATATATTTTTGAAGGCATTCTTACTTTACACTTGCCTAAAACTTTGGCACAGTGCTGTATATGCCCCGTACACACGATCGGACATTGGGGATTATTTACGAAAGGCAAATTCATTTTGCACTTGAAATTGCACTGAAAGTGCACTTGGAAATGCAGTCGTTGTTATTGCGAGGGGGACATGCAAGGAAAATAAAAAACAGCATTTTAGCTTGCACATGATTGGATGAGAAAATCAGCAGAGCTTCCCCTCATTTCATTTTTAGATCTACCCCTCAGATTTACAGCGACTGCACTTCCATGCGCACTTGCAGTGCAATTTCAAGTGCACTTTGCACTTGTAGTTTGCACTTGTACTGCAAAGTGGATTTGCTTTTTGTAAATAACCCCCATTGATCGGACATTCCGACAACAAAATCCATGGGATTTTTTCCGACGGATGTTGGCTCAAACTTGTCTTGCATACATGCGGTCACACAAATCTTGTCGGAAGTTCCGAACTTCAAGAATGCGGTGATGTACAACACATACGACGGGCCGAGAAAAATTAAGTTTAATAGCCAGTGCGGCTCTTCTGCTCGATTCCGAGCATGCGTGGAACTTTGTGTGTCAGAATTGTGTACACACGATTGGAATTTACGACAACGGATTTTGTTGTCGGAAAATTTGAGATCAAGATCTCAAACTTTTGTGTGACGGAAATTCCGATGGAAAATGTCCGGTGGAGCCTACACACGGTTGGAATTTCTGACAATTAGCTCCCATCGAACATTTCCGTTGACAAAATCCGAACGCGTGTACGGGGCATTAGTGTTAAAACCCACCGCTCTGTTAAAGTGGTTGTAAACCCTTACAAACCACTTTGACCTACAGGTAAGCCTAGATTAAGGCTTACCTGTAGGTCCAAGAAATATCTCCTAAACCTATACAGTTTAGGAGATATTTACCCGAAGACAGCCACCGCTGTCTACGGCACATGCGCCATAGACAGCGGCACGCAGGCGCACTGGGCAGGCCGCAGATCGCGCCGATATGCCGCTTGTATCGGTTTCCTGCACATGCGTAGGAGTGACGTCATCACGGCTCCGGCAAATCACAGCGCCGGAGCCGCGAGACCCGGAAGTCGCTCCAGGATCCATGGCAGCGGCAGACATGAAGACGGAGGACCGCTTCGGGGGTTTCGTTCTCAGGTAAGTTATTCATAATTAACTAGTATGCTATGCATTCTAGCTCATTATGCCTTTGCCTTGCAGGATGTGTTTTTTATTTTACTTTTTTTTTCCCCTTTACTTTCTCTTTAAGTCAAAGATGGCATGAGCATCCCTGCCAGCAGATAACTGGTCCGGTACTGACGGCATACTTCTGGGTTTGGGCCGAGTCCAAGCCCAAGCCCGTCCGTATTTCTCATCAACAAGAGAGGTCCAAGAAACTCTTCCTGAAATTAAAATATCACTTTTGGGTGGACTGGTCTTTTAAATTTATCCAGCGGGGGATTTTATAAAACGGTTGGCCTAATTTTGAAAAAGAGATACTCTTATCGCCAAATGCAAGACCACCAACTTGAAAACCCATGATGATAAAGGTGAGAAACCTCCACCCAAAATGAGATCAACCTTAAATGTGCATTTTACGCATTAAAGTGTTTGTAAACCCTTACAACACACTTTGACCTACAGCTACAGGTAAGCCTAGATTAAGGCTTACCTGTAGGTCCAAGAAATATCTCCTAAACCTACACGGAGATATTTGCCGAAAGACAGGCACCGCTGTCTACGGCGCATGCGCCGTAGACAGCGGAGAGCAGGCGCACTGAGCGCGGCACCCGTCAACGGCGATATGCCGCGCGTGGCGGCTCCCATGCGCATGCGCGGGAGTGACGTCATCGCGGCTTCGCCAAATGACAGCGGCGGAGCTGCGAGACCCACCGAGAAGATGGATGCTCCGGACTACAGGGGACAGCGGTGACTTCGCTGGCTCCTGTGTCAGGTAAGTGACACATAATGGACTACTATGCGATGCATAGTAGTCCATTATGTTTTACCTTTGCATGGAATGAAAGAGGAAGTAAACTCATGAGGGTTTACTTCCTCTTTAAAGCGGAGGTCCACCCTAAAGTGGACCTTCCGCTCATCGGAATCCTCCCCCCCTCCGGCGCCACAATTGGCACCTTTCAGGGGGGAGGGGGGTGCAGGTACCTGTACAGTACAGGTATCTGCACCCACTTCCTGGATAGCTCTCTGCGGAAAGGGGCGTAGATTACGCCCCTTTCCGAAAGTCCCCCGCTGCCTGCTGGGAAACACACAGATCCCAGAGGCAGCGGGTCCATCCTCATTGCGCAGTGCGACTCGCGCATGCGCAGTAGGGAACCGGGAAATGAAGCCGAAAGGCTCCACTTCCTGATTCCCATACCCAAGATGGCGGCGGCAGCACCTGAGAGACGATCGAGAGATCGGCTTTGGGTGCCGACATCGCGGGCGCACTGGACAGGTAAGTGTCACTATTTTAAAAGTCAGCAGCTGCAGTATTTGTAGCTGCTGGCTTTTAAAAAAAAAAAAAAACGCGGAACTCCCGGCGGACTCCCGCTTTAATTAACTGATCGGCAAAATTAAAGAAAAAAAAAGAAAAACTCTTCGATGAAAAGCCTCATCAGCTGATTGTATGAATGTGGGTAGCAGGGCCGGTATGCCATGTCCACTTATTTCCTGGCCTGTCTTCGCTCCAGGTTCCACCACAGACTTGTTGGATTTTTGGGTGGTCAGCCGTGAGCGTGTAGGAAACACCCCCCCCCCCCCTTGATTCTGACTTCTTTCAGAACAGTGACTCACAGGTTTTAACTTCCAAAAACTGACGAACTGACATGAAGGTGATGCAAGGCGAAGTGTGTGTACACTGTGCGGTTGTTAAAGGTTTTCTCAGAATTCAGGAAATTCGCACTGCCGTTCGCTGCCCGCCGCGCTGCCCAGCAAAGCAACCACTGGCAAATGTCAGACTGAGCCGCGGCTTTCTGAAAAAAAAAATGATTGTGCGCAATACTTTCAGAAAACCTGTGTGGGATTTAACCCTTTCAGAGCGTACGACAAATAGCAGGTGCTGTATGGCGTAGAATTTTGTTACTTCTACAAAAATTAAACTTTTTTTGTTCTGTCTGATTAATTTATGAAATTTTATTTAGTTTCAGTTTGTTTTCTTTTTGCCATATAATTCCATTCCAGTTTCTTGTTCTTGTTTTTTTTTTACATTTTTCTTTTGAAAACCCTCATATCCTATTCACTGAAATGATGGCGAATCAAGCCTTGTTTCCAGTAAAAAGTAGTTAACGCTGGCTTACCTATCTAAAATGAAATTTTTTAATCCCTTATACGTGTTTCTATATAAACACTAGATTGTCAAAAGTATTGGGACACCTGTCTTTGCACATACATGAACTTTGAAGCGGAGTTCCACCCAAAAGTGTAACTTCCACTCGTTGTATTCCTCCCCCCCCCCTCCGGTGCCACATTTGGCACCTTTCGGAGGGGCGGCGGGACAGAATACTTGTCTTTCATAGGTATCCTGCTCCCACTTCCGGGAGCCTCAGCTGCGATCATTGACGTTACTGCCCGGGCTCCAGGCCAGTAGCAGAGAGGAGCGGAGCTTTGCGCATGCGCGGTAAAGGTTTCCAGCATGAAGCCGTATGGCAGTCTCCGCTCTAATTCATTCCAAATCAATGACAGACTGTGATGCTCCGCAGCTGTCCCCATGTAGTCGTATGTGGGATGATTACCTGCAGTTAGCAACAGATGAGCAGCCTTGGACTCAAGCAGTCTGCATATAGTGGCACTCATTTGTTCATATCGGCACATAATTGCTGTTATGTACAGTGTCAGCCTATCATTGATCTGTACAGGCTAACTGTCCGCAGCTAATCAGAAGCACCTGGCCTCATCCGCCGCAGAAATTTGCTGATCTGGACAGTTTAAGGCCAGGAACAGCCGTGTAAATGAACTGATGACATCATCTCAGCCTAGGCAAGGTCACTATACCTGGAGCTCAATGATGGTCTTTCAACCACTTGCCGACCGTAATAATGACCTTATGTGTGCCGGATAAGAACCCTTTCACACTGCGCCGCCCCGGGCATCAGCGGTAAAGCGGCTCTATTTTAGCGCAGATTTGCCGTCGTTTTAGCAGTTCTAGCGGGTGGTTTTGACCCCCGCTAGCAGCCGAAAAGGGGCGCTTTGCTGGTGGTATAGCAGCGCTGCCCTATTGTTTTCAATGGGCATGGGCACTTTAGGAGCGGTGAGTTCACCGCTCCTAATGCGCTGCAAAGAAGCTGCTGGCAGGACTTTTTCTGACACCCTGCCAGCGCAGCGCCCCAGTGTGAAAGCACTTGCCGGCCGCCTGAAAAACACCTCCAGTGTGAAAGGGGTCCTACACAGTGATTAGTCACAGTAGGAGCCGTTCAGCGGGTGCCGGTCAGTGGATGCCCCCAGCACCCGCTTATTGCAAAGAGAATGACAGAACAGAGCTCTGCCTATGTAAACAAGGCAGAGCTCTCTCCTGTCAGCGGGGATGTGCTGGATTTTGTGCTGGTTAATATCTGGCACATCCTTTAGTAAAAGCATTACATAGTAAACACAAAAACACTGGTTATGCCACGTACACACGATCGGAATTTCGGCCAGCAAAAGACCGATGAGAGCTTTTCATCGGAAAATACGACCGTGTGTATGCTGCATCAGAATTTAGTTGGCCGAATTCCCGCCAGCCAAAATTGAGAGCTTTTCATCAGAAATTCCGATCGCGTGTATGCAATTCCGACACGCAAAAACTCACGCATGCTCAGATTCAACTTGGAGATGGAAGCTATTGGCTACTAGGTATTGAACTTCCTTTTTCTAGTCCCGTCATATGTGTTATACGTCACGGCATTCTTTGCGGTCGGAATTTGGTGTGACCATGTGTAGGCAAGACAGTTTGAGCGGAATTCCAACGGGAAAACCGTAAGAGCTTTTTCCGATGAGTATTCTGATCGTGTGTATGCGGCATTAGGCACACGTTTAATCCTTTGATCGCCCTAGATGATTAACCCCTTCCTAGCCAGTGTCATTAGTACAGTGACAGTGCATATTTTTAGCACTGATCACTAATGTCGTGTACACACGGTCGGACTTTCCGGCAGAAAAAGTCTGACGGAATCTTTTCATCGGAAATTCCAATCATGTGTGGGCATGATCGGACTTTTTTTTTTCAAAAATTCTGACGGACCTAGAAATAGAACATGTTTTAAATCTTTCCGAAGGAATCAGTTTCTATCAGGAAAACCGTTTGTCTGTATGCTGTTCCGACGGACCAAAAATGACGCAAGGGCAGCTATTGGCTACTGGCTATTGAACTTTCTTTTTCTAGTCCCGTCGTACGTGTTTTACCGCGTTCTAGACAATCGGACTTTGGTGTGATCATGTGTAGGCAGACCGTTTCAGCAGAAATCCATTGGAAAAACCGGATTTTATTCTGACAGAAAAACCGGTCGTGTGTATGCGGCTTTAGTGTCACTGGTTCCCAGAAAGTGTCAGTTAGTGTCAGATTGTTCGTCACAATATCGCAGTCCCGCTATAAGTCGCTGATCGCCATTATTACTAGTATTAAAAAAAAAAGTAAAATTACAGTTTATATATACCACAGTTTGTTGGCGCTATAACATTTGTGCAAACCAATCAATACACGCTTATTTGGATTTTTTTTTTTTTACCAAACATTTGTGGTCTAAATTTCTGATGTATTATTATTATATGATTTGATTTTTTTTTTATTATTATTGGAAATTGGGCTAAATTTATCATTTATTATTATATGATTTGATTTTTAAAATTTTTTTATTGCAAATTTTCCTAAATGTATGATTTATTAATATTATTATATGATTTGATTTTTTTAATTTTTTTTATTGAAAATTGGCCTAATAAATGTATGATTTAAAGCGGAGGTCCACCCTAAAGTGGACCTTCCGCTCATCGGAACCCTCCCCCCCTCCGGTGCCACAATTGGCACCTTTCAGGGGGGAGGGGGGTGCAGGTACCTGTACAGTACAGGTATTCTGCACCCACTTCCGGGATAGCTCTCTGCGGAAAGGGGCGTAGATTACGCCCCTTTCCGCAAGTGCCCGCCCCTTTCTGCAAGTGCCCCGCTGCCTGCTGGGAAACACACAGATCCCAGAGGCAGCGGGGACCGTCCTTATTGCGCAGCGCGACTCGCGCATGCGCAGTAGGGAACCGGGAAATGAAGCCGAAAGGCTCCACTTCCTGATTCCCATACCCAAGATGGCGGCGGCAGCACCCGACAGACGATCTACAGATCGGCTTCGGATGCCGACATCGCGGGCACGCTGGACAGGTAAGTGTCACTATTTTAAAAGTCAGCAGCTGCAGTATTTGTAGCTGCTGGCTTTTAAAAAAAAAAAAACGTGGAGTCCCGGCGGACTCCCGGCGGACTCCCGCTTTAATATTCTTCTTCTTATTATTATTATATAATTAGATTTTTTTTTCTTTTTGGATAGCCCTTTTGGAAATGATGATGCTTTTCTATATATTGCAACATGTCAGCAATATACTATTGCAGACTTGTAAAGTTATGGAAAGAGCCCATTCATACAAGCCCAGTCTGCGGCGGTAGATTTAATGCGCACACATTAAGCCTCACATTAACATGCATTTCTTTTAGACTGCCCATTTAATTGAACGCACCAGAAAAAAAAAAATCTAAGCCCTTGTACACACGGTCGGAGATTCCGACAACCAAATCCGTCGGAGTAATTCCGACGGATTAATTCCGGAAGTGATGTTGCATACACACGGTCGGACTAAGTTGTCGGAAAATCCGATTGTACATAACGTGATGACGTTATTTCGTTACGACGGGACTACGTTCAGGCTAGTAGCCAATAGCTTTAGTCTAGGAATTTGATCTGAGCATGCGTGGCACTTTGTCCGTCGGAGTAGGCTACACATGATTGGAGTATGTCCGATCGGAGCATTTTGTCGGAAAATTTTACCGGCAAGTTGGAAAAGTTGGTCCGTCGGATATTCCGACGGAAACAGTCCGATGCAGGCCACACACAGTCGGAATATCCGACAACACGGTCCGATAGGACACATTCAGTCGGAATCTCCGACCGTGTGTACAAGGGCTAAGATCGCTCCTGCAGCATTTTCGGCAGCGCACTGTAGTACCGTACTGCGTTTTGCAACGTGTTGCACTGAAAAGGTATGTTGGGACTGACAACAATCGTAATGAATGTCTCTGTTTTGCATCAAGCAGCGCTCTGGCGTGAACTGATCTTAAAGTGAAGGAACTTTAGATATTATCTGGATGGTTTGTGAACTTGTTGCTGCTTCTTGTTTTCATCCCAGAACACAGGACTCCTTGTTGCCTCTTGCTCGCCTGAATGCTGTTTGTGCTTTTTAGGAACATTTCCTGACATTGCACAGAGAGGCTTCAGTAACGTCCCAGTTTAGGAGATTTAAGGGAAGGTCCCAGCAGACCATGCGGCATCTTTCCTGTACCATCTGCTGCAAAATATTTATCCTAGAGACCTGCACATCCCAATCATTACCTTCCTGTTTACATCTTCCTCTCTTCTGCACAATGTAAATCTTACTCACTGTAAGGAATCCGCTACTGTCCCTGTTATCAATAGGTGAGTGAATCACAGGCCCGGCAGACACCTGCTAGAGTACAAAGCCTCTGTTTTCAAAACATTGTACGGCTTCCTGTACCCCGAGCGGAACAAAGTTTCCTCCTGGCATTCGCAGACCCACAGGAAGCAATGGATCACCGCTCCTTCAAAGTGGATGTGTGGGCAAAAAAATAAATCAGTTTATCTCTTCAATACATGCACATTCTCTATGTTTAATCACTTTAAGTGCATGGTTTATTGTCGTCCAATCTACAGATACTCCAGTCTCTGCTGTGGAACTCTGCAGCTCCTCCAGGGTTACCTTAGGTCTCTGTCCTGCCTCTCTGATTAATGCCCTCCTTGCCCGGTCTGTGAGTTTTTTGGTGTGCGGCCATCTCTTGGTGGGTTTGCTGTTGTGCCATGTTCTTTCCATTTGGTTATGATAGATTTGATTGTGCTGGAGAAGGGATCTCACCTCTCCAGGAGCACACATGCAGGCTGTAAACTGTTCTCTCCAGCTGGGAAGCCACAGATGCTGGCTATTACCACTAGCAACAGACGAAAAACAAGCTCTGGACTGCCGCACTCTCGATCACATCACAGCTCAACAAACACGGCGAACAAGGAAAAATTGCTGATGTTTCGCACTAACTGTAATGCATAGTCATAGCTATGATTAAGCACTACAGTTAGTGCGAAACATCAGCAATTTTTCCTTGCTCGCTGTGTTTGTTGAGCTGTGATGTGATTTTCCAATAAAAGAAAGTGGTCTTCTGAAGAGTGCGGCAGTCCAGATTTGATGGTGCTCCGAGGGATCATCAAAGATTTGGATATTATTTTTATAACCTAACCCTGACTTGTACTTCTCAACAACATTGTCCTTTACTTGTTTGGAGAGTCCCTTGGTTTTCATGGCAGTGTTTGGTTATTGGTGCCTCTTGCTTAGGTGTTGCAGCCTCTGGGGCCTTTCAAAAAGGTGTGCATATGTAATGACAGATCACTTTAAAAACACTGCAAGTTCACAAAAATATCAAATGATCTGCCAGAAATCCAGGAAGCTTTGACATTCTTCTAGCGAGCTGATAAAGCTGCCTTTGCTCCATTAAAATCCCAAACATTATCAGTCCTCAACCACAATACTCACAACTTTATTGTGCCTGAAAACATGCACATGGGAGCCTCACCTGGAACCTTCCTGCTCAAACATGTTTCACCCTAGGATGTGCTAACGTGAAACACCGTCGTCTGAGGAGGTCCCAGGTGGGCTATCCTGTTCACGTTCTCTGGAACAATAACGTTTTAATGAACTCTGTGCCTTCATTTTGTTGCTGGGGAATCCATGGGGAACATGGAGAAGCTCCATCTGATGACTGAGTGCCCAGACACCAGCATCACGAAGAGAGTCTGCAAGCGCTGACCTTTTTTTCCCATTGTTATCAGCCCCCATCCGCAGCAGAAAAAAAAAACTCTGAGATGTCGGTGTCTGCAGTCTCGGGCATTGGATGGAGCTTCTTCATGTTCCCCAATGCATCATCCCCAGCAAAAATACAGCAGCACACCAGTGACTCCAGTTTTCAATAAAACACTATTGTTCTGGAGAACATCTACAAGGGAACCTAACCTGGAACCTTCCTGCTCTGACATGTTTCACCCTCGGACATCCTAGGTTGAATCGCGTCAGTCTGGGGAGGTCCTAGGTCGAGCTATCATGTGAATGTTCTCTGGAATAATAAAGTTTTATTGGATATATTGGATTTCAGTGTGCAGCTTTTTTTATGGAGTATGCACTGGGAGCTTGGAAGAGCTCCATCCGATGCCTGAGTCCCCAGACACCAGCGTACCTCCCAACATTTTGAGATGGGAATGAGAGACACCTACTAGGCTACTAGCAAACATATGTAGACATAAGACACGCCTCCTGTCACACCCCCTTAAAGGAGAATTAACCAAAAATTACCACTACTAATCCTTTATATTGGCTTTTAAAATTTACAAATGCAGCAACTTAGAAATTGGATGAAAGGTTTATCACTGGGAAACACTTTTTGAAAGATAAAAAGTGCATTTTATATACAACTATATAGATCAGACCAAAATGAGGGGAAAAGAGGGACAGAGGAACATTGCTCCAAATCAGGGACAGTCCCTCGAAATCAGGGACAGTTGGGAGCTATGCACCAGTATCACAGCGAGAGCTTAGGAGTGATGACCTTCCATTGTTATCGGCCTTGCCCAGTTCACCTGATACAAGAAAGGTTGTCAAGAAGTGAGAGTACCAACTATGTTTGATTTTAATTCACCTGGACCTATTAAAGTTGGTGCTCTCACTTCTTCTCTTCTGTGGACTACAGAACACCTCCCTTCATATGGTATGGAGATGAGAAGAAGGGGTTCTGAAGTGCTGGCATACTTATTGACTTAGGGGTGACAATGCTGCTCAGCCATGGATATAGTATGGTGAGAGAGTATTGTCAACCTAGGACAGGAAGTGTGTTACTGGCAGGATCACTCTGTGAAAAAAAAGGAGAATAAGCCTAAAAAGGCAAACTAATGCAGCCACATCTAAGGAAAGTCACCTTTTTAGTCCCAGTATGGTTAGGCTTGGCCGATGTTTGTACATACGCCGGAGCATACACTTTATAGCAAGCTACCCTCAATAATAAATTCTGCCCATATGTGATGCAGTCGGTGCGCCTGGGTGCACATTGTGGACAACTGATCATTTCCATGTGCACAGATTTCGCTAATTTTGCGCAACATCGGTACGCTATCCTACGCGCATATAGGACAATAAAAGAGGCCATTTGTATCCAGGATAGCTAGTGATGGCAGATGACCCGTGTTATGTTTCATATTTTGCCTTTTCTTAAAGCCCTGAGAGAAAATTGAGTACTGTCCGTGATACTTAAAGCCCATCGCCATCAGCTATTGATAACTGTAGACAGGCATGTTGGAAGGAAGCCATATTTAAACTTTTCTCAGCAGATACTTCAAAAGCAGAAGAGGTAAGAATTTATTGGCAATGTGTAGCATTTCATTGCTTTGCCTTAAAGCGTAGCTTTAGCGATTCTGAGTGTCGTTACACCATACCACCCACCAACTGTCTAAAATTTTTTTGTTAAAATATACAGAAACAGGAATTCATTTTTCGGGTGTGATAAGTCTATACCGCATGCCATCAAAGTGATGAATTTGTCTGCGTTGGCGTTTCTGGGGCTGAAACTTCAGGGAAACCAACACACCACATTTTTAGAAGGCTGATATACTGGCTTCTTCTTTGTAATCTGTTCACCTGTGCACATCTGCGCAACTCAACAATTCAACTTTTTATTTATTTATTATTTTTATTGAAAGTTGTTAAGATTTATTAGGACCACATAAGGTCTATAAGCTGTGATCCTTCAGGTATAAGTATATGGTCCCTTGGAGCCTCAAGAACCTGGGGTGCTCAGTTATGCAATTTGGTCCACCCCTTACTACACCTCAGTGTTGGTCAGAGAAGCCTATCACCATGGCTGGGGGGGGACAAATAAATGTGGAGAAGGTGGTCTAGTTGGGCCTTCCAGGGCATTCTAGTTTGGGTTTTAGGACTTTTAGTATATTGTACAAGTAGAGGCAGAATGAGAGGGCGCGCCCAATATCCAATGGAATGCAAGTCGAGAGGTGGATATGTAGTTGTTTATTTAACGTAGCAACAAGTTATCAAGACAATGTGTTTCGGGGGGGGAAAAAGACTCTCCCTTCATCATATGCTGCAAATACATTGAACACAGATCACACCAATCCTGGTGTCACAGGCACCCTCTTTTGGGATTCTTCCCTATTTACCCTCAACAAACAGCAACGACCCTGATGAAGGGAGAGTCTTTTTCCCCCCCGAAACACGTTGTCTTAATAGCTGCTATGTTCAATAAACAACTACATATCAACCTCTCGACTTGCATCCCATTGGATATCGGGAGCGTCCTCTCATTCTGCCTCTACTTGTACAATATACTAAAAGTCCTAAAACCCAAACTAGAATTCCCTTGGTCACTTGTTGCTATGTTGGGGTAGGGGCACTTTAATTATTTTTTTTTTTACTTTTTCTTTTTGTTTATTTTACTGTCATTTTTCTAGTTTGATGCTTTCTTTTTAAAATGTGGTTTATTTCTATCACTTTTATTCCTATTACAAGGGATGTAAACATCCCTTGTAATAGGAATATGGCATGACAGGTCCTCTTTATAGTGAGATATGGGGTCAATAAGTCCCCACATCTCACCTCTCGGCTGGGAAGCCTGAAATTAAAGAAAAAATAGAGACCTCAGCTTCCCAGCCGAGGCGGCGGCATTTTTTCAAATGCAGAGACGTCATAACATCGCGCCCAGCCTCCAAACGACCATAGAGACTCCGGGGACCATCTGGCCGGCCAGAAATCTCTATCGTCAGCATCCAGCGCCAGCGGATCCGATCGCACGGGTGAGTCGGTAGAAGCACCGGAAGGTGGCGGGAGGGGACGTCCCCTCTCGCCGACTGTAAGAACAATCAAACGGCTGAACAGCCGCTATGATCGTTCTTATGGTGCAGGGAATCGCCGGCTCTAAGACCCCTTTCACACCACACCGCCCATTGCGTCGGCGGTAAAACGCCGCTAGTTTTACCGCCGGATTTGCGGCGCATTTCGGCTGCTAGCGGGGCAATAGCGGCGTTTTGCCGGCGGTATTACAGCGCTGCCCCATTGATTTCAATGGGGCGCAACGGTGGAGGAGCGGTAAACACACCGCTCCTTCACCGCTCAAAGAAGCTGCTGGCAGGACTTTTTTCTGATGTCCTGCCAGCCCTCTGGGCTTTCACACTACACACAATGGTGCAGCTTCTTTAGGGCGGATTGCAGGCGCTATTTCTAACGCTATAGCGCCTGCAAAACGCCCTGGTGTGATAGGGGTGTAAAAGAAGATACCTGAACAATGCCTGTAGCGGCAGGAATCATTCTGATATCACCGATCAAAGTCCGTGATGTGAAATGACGTTGGGCGGGCGGCAAGCGGTTAAGGAAGTCGCAGTCATTTGATTTCTATCTTTATTTGTGGTACAATGTTGTATTTGTATGAATGTATGGGTTTATTTTTGACCAGTACATACCAAGAACATGCTGGCACAATTCTAAATCTAATTACTGTTTTAATATCAGAAGATGTTATTGTTACATATTTCCAGTGTGATGCCAACTTTCCTGGTAGTATGAGGAAGAGGGCTATTAGGTTACTTAGAACTGTTATTTAAACTTTTTTTTTTCTGCTAACATGAAAGACATAAATTTATCAAAAAGGAGCTGTCAGTAGCTCCACGAGTCTGCATGAATAAATTTGTAACATGTGACTGACTCCAGCACAGCCCGACCAGAGGTTTCTTTACACAATTGCTATGTCGTTTACGTTGCTATTTGTCTTTATTTTTATTTCCCGCAGTATATCTCTGTGTATTGGTTGTCCTTATAACACCTTAAACCTACAGTATATTATGCAAAGTTAACATTTTATTGTATCTGTCGCACACCTTTAGGCTGGGTTCACACTACTGCAAATCGAACCCGAATACGATTCGCATGTCAGGAGATTGTGACCGGCTCTCTATGGAGTTGGGTCACATCTCCAGAGCGGCTCCGGTGCGAATTGCACAGGAGTCCTGTGCATCTTCTGGTCCCTTTCAGGTCTGAATTCAGCCAAAAATTTCGGACCTGAAACGGTGAATGGAGACGCACCGGACCTCTGCTGTGAGCTGTTCCGTGTTGCAGTGTGAACCGCGCCTCAAATAACAAAAAAAGTGTAAAGAAAAAAAGCGTAAAGTGCCACATTCACCGCTCAGCTCAGTCATTGTTTGCTTGGACCGTGGGCATCCCAGCAACCAATGACGTTGCGTGTGTGCCCCGTACCCTGCTGCTGACTGTCTCGTCACTCCCTACCGGGCTACGAAATAAGGCGTGACGTCATGTGCAAACCCAGCCCACTGCTGCTCATTATCTTGTGGCTCCCGGTGTTCTGTCAAAATAGCCAACTTGTCGAAATCTCTAATCACGTCACTTCCAGTGACTCTCCAGCATCAGCACATGGAGAATTAGATGAGTTGGCTGTTTTCACAGAACACCGGCAGTGTATACTCGACAGTATACAACGACTTGACTGTGTTGACAGAACAGCGGCTAAGGAGGAAAAAAGTTGTCCCTGCCTTGGAGGTGGCCATGTTATTGGTTACTGGCGGGCAGACTAACAATGTCCGCTCATTATATAGTCTTCCATAGTGTATATGCTGCCGTTGTTCTGTCAAAACACCAAACTCGTCCAAATCTCCAATTACTGATGCTGGAGAGTCACCGGAAGTGATGTGGTTGGAGATTTCGATGAATTGGATATGTAGCACCCTGATGTTTAGGCAGGGTTGTTATCAAATTTAGTTGCCAGGTGATAGTTGCCTTGGCCAATTGTTAGGAGATCAATTGATTTCCCCCTAATTCTGGAACTGTTGCACTTTTCTCTTTTGTCGCTAGGTGGCATTGTAGCTGGTGACATTAGGTAAGACAAGGGCATAGCAAGGACAGTTTAGGAATGAATGGGGTGTCTCAGCCAATGGGCAGGGATTTTATTGGGTCCCTTGGCCTGCTGGTAGAGCCTATTTATTTGGGTGGAGTCAGGTGATCGGGGTTCGGTGCCACCTGGACGGCTGTCTGGGTGGACGTGTGTCGTATTGCCCCAGGCTGCTAGGCCAGAAACCTAAGGCCTATTCCAGGAACATCTGGCTGCTAGGCTGTCTGAGAGCCTATCCAGAAGTAATGTAGGGTAGGGACTGCAGGCTTGTAGTCCAACCAGAAGTAAGAGTTCCACCAGCCAGGGGAACCAGTTGTGGTTGGAGGTAGAGGAGAAGCTGTAGCCACTATGGCATCATCCACCTTGCTACTAGAGACCACTGTGAGTGAGCTGAGGCCAATACCAGAGCAGACTATTCGCCAGCGGTAAAGAAGTGCGAAAACTTCAGCAAGTGCCAAGTCAGGGACCTAGCGGGACGGCATAGGTGACGTTTGTGGAGCATCAGTGAGTGCCAAGCCAGGGACCTAGCATGTCAGCGGAGGTGACGCTTGAAGAGTATCTGTGAGTGCCAAGCCAGGGACCCAGCGGGGGATCCAGTGGCTAGTGGATCTGAAGTCTAGTGAGAGAGACTGGGAGCTCATTGAGTGAAGACCCACAGTGAGTGATGGTGGGATATGCTAAGGACTGTTTGTGTTGCAAATAGTTGACTTCAATTGCTGTTAGTAACTGCTACAAGATTGTTGCCATAGGAGACAGCGGTCCTACCTATACAGAAGTGGTGTCCAGCTGGAGGCCTTCACCTGTATAGCTGTCTGCCTATAGAAGTCTCGGAGTCTGCCAATTATCTTTGCATCTACCTAAGGGTGTCCTGGCCCTAACCCTCTCTCCCACAGTTCTGTTCAAAAGACAATAAATCTCTTTGCATGCAAATTATGTTCCTGCGCCCACTATTTCATCCTGCATTACACCCATCATGCCTTGTAACCCACTCTACATAGAAGGATGTTGGCTTGACTCTGGAGGTTACCATTAGGCCTCAAGGGGTCCGGGACTTTGCTGCAGATGTTTTGACAAAACACCGTCTCTCACTGCTTGCTGGCTGCGAGGTATGGAGTGAGGTCATATGCATGCTCCACCCCCTTCAGCAAGATACCCGACACAGCTCCTGCCCCCGGCAGCTTGCTACTTCTGCCAGCTTCTGCTCCCTGTCTGCTCTAAAGGTATGTAGGGTGTGATATTTACAGGGGCATGATGATGGGCACATTTTATGTTAAGGGGAACTCAGATTTTTTTCTGAAGGAGCTTGGAGCTCCTTTTTAGCCCTTTGCTGCCAGCTCCAGCCAAAAGTGGGAGCGGGTACCTGTCAAAACCAGGTACCCGCTCCCCCCCCCCCAAAAGATGCCAAATATGGCAGCAGAGGGGGGAGGAGGCAGACAAGCAGAGCTTCCCCTTTTGGGTGGAGCTCCGCTTTAAGCAGTTTCTTAGAAGTTCAGCTTGTAGCAAACCTCTACACTAACATCTACAGCAGATTGTACAATTAGATTGTAATGTGAGCTTCGGGGAGATTGCACAGTCACATTGTAAAATGTGATCAACTTAAGAGTCTTGCTGAAAAGTATCAGCTCTATGTAGATGAGTAGAACGAATAAACACATCTGGCCGTTCCTCTGCTTCCTGCAGGTTGACTCCTCTAAGTTCACACAAACACTTATTGTTCTCCTGCCTCCCGTTTCCTCAAACCCGTAACAAAAGGTATCATTTAAGGACGCACGGAAGAGGGCCGAGCGATACACAGACATTACACAAAAACATTCCCAGTAGCGAGATCCCCGTGCAGCTCGTTGCCGGGGTTGAGGAACCAGATACTTGTATGGACACGCTGGATAATGCTTGTCTTAGCAAATCCCACGATGAGCTCATAAAACATCCTCCCTGCTGCTCCTCTCTAGTCCACGTGAGCCATCTTCTCCTTGCTGGTGCTGGAAATGATCCACGTGTAGCATGCTGGGAGTGTACCCTGCCTGCATGCAGCTCCAAGGGTGGAAGACTTATTATCAGAATTAAAAATAGTGATAATGTCTTTATTAAAATGTAATTATATCTTTGAATACACGTTCAGCAATAAATGCAACATAAATAACCCAAGATTTAGGCCAATATCTATAATTATTCTGTTGTTGCCATGTGGGGGTTCTCTTTTTGCATTTATAAGTAACATGCTGAACAGATAACACCACCATTTTTATTCTGGATAGACGCACTCCAAAAAAAGTTCACCTTAAAAAATTAATATCAAAGCATCACAGACTAACAATACAGATTAACTGCACAGCTGTTGACGCGTTTCGCACCAGATATGGCGTTTAGTCATATATAGAGTGCTAAAGATACATAGAAATATATATATATGTATATATATATATATATATATATATATATATATATATATATATATATAGGTGTTTCTCATGCCGCTGTGTGCAAAACCCAGTGAAATACTCACCAGAGTTAATGGATAGTCACATAATAAACCAGCCACTGCGCATATTACTGATCCCACTTATTATCAGAATTAAAAATAGTGATAATGTCTTTATTAAAATGTAATTATATCTTTGAATACCTTTAAAGGTTAATGGTTCCACGATATTGGCTCCAGATTTGGTCCCTCACACTGAACTCTCTCATACAGGTTCCGATCACACATAGAAGAAGTAATGACGCGTACACACGACCGGACTTTCCGGCAGACTAGGTCGTGTGTGGGCTAATCCAATAATTTTTCCTAAATAAAATCCAAAAGACCTAGAAATAGAATATGTTTCAAATCTGTCCGACGGACTCAATCCCTATCGGGCAAACCGTTCGTCTGTGTGCTGGTCCAACGGACTAAATACGGCGCAAGGGAAGCTATTGGCTACTGGCTATTGAACTTCCTTTTTTAGTCCCGTCTTACATCATCACGTTCAAAACGAACGGACTTTCGCATGGACTTAGTCCGTTCATGTGTAGCCAAGTCCGTTCGTTCGGAAGTCCATCAAAACTCAGCCGAAAATCCGTCGGACAGACCATCAGACCTTTTCTGCCGGAAAGTCCGGTCGTGTGTACGCGGCATGAGGCTTCCATAGTGTAAAAACGTTTTAAAACCAGACTGGTCTTGTGCTCCCCTTGTATGTTTTATGCTTTTAACTTTGACTTGTCATCAGCTCCTTGCAGAGCTCAGTGTGGGGAGAGGGAGACACTGTACGTAGAAGCAATCTGTGGTGCTGCAGTGCACAAAGTATGCTGATAGGAGGAGAAAGCAGAATAGCAGAGATAAGCTCATTAGTCAGATGCTTCTCCTTCACTGTCCAGTCACAGGCTGGGGGAAGGACAGCCACTTCCTACTTGTTTCGACCTTCAACTTCATCAGGGGCCTTTTTTTATGTCTATACTTTAAAGTGATTCTAAAGGCTTGTTGTTGTTTGTTTTTTCTTTAATAACAAACATGTTATACTTACCTTCTCTTTGTAAAGATTTTGCACAGAAAAGCCCAGATTCTCCTCTTCTCGGGTCCCCCCCCCCCCCCCCGCCAGCGTTCCTGACTCCTCCTCCCAGTCAAATGCCCTAATAACAATAGCTGCATGCAGAAATTTTTTTTTACCTTAATGCAGAGAATACATAATGGTAAAAAAAAAAACTTTCTGACTTTGGGACAACTTTAAAGATTATAAATATGCATGTTCATATTTATTTCATAGTCCTGATGAGAAGAGGAGTGCAGCCAGCTTGTGGCAAGACCTGTAAGGCCATACTTTCAACGTGATTACAACGTGTAACTTGAATGCTACTTGGATGTGGTTTGCGCATTATATGAAGCCAAAATCATGCTGGAATTGCGCCAAAGTAGTACATGAACCTTTTACAAAATTGCCTCATACTGAGTTGCATTGAACGGGGACCATTGGAAACAACGTGATTTCCGTTGCCATGCAATTCTGTGCGACCCAAGTCGCATCTGAAATAACACAAGTGTGGTCTCCTCCCCTGCCAGACAGGACTGTGCTATGTGACAGGGCTGTGTAAATCTCAGAACTGGATGGACAGAAATACAAATCCTTTGGTAGGTAAAACAGCTCCCACATATGTACTTTTTCCGGTGTTTGCTTGGAGTCCAGCTTTAAATAAATTCCATCCAGGGGGCTGAAATCTCGCCCCATCGCTTTGCAGCACAATCCGTGGGTGAAATGAGGCAACGTCAGGGAACGTGTCGTAAACCTCTGAGCGGAAACACTGAGCACTCTCTCCGAGCCCTTTCTAAACACTCGTAATGTAAATAACATTTCTGTCTCGCTCCGGCACAGCTGGGATGGCGTGCCAGAATCTCTGCTTAATCTCAGACGCTCCCGGGTTTACTAATCTCATTTTCAAAACACCCACTGCCTTATACCAACCCGTGGAAAAAGAAATCCAGAGACACAAAGACTTTTCAGTCCTGGGCGGAAGAGTGCGGTGTACCGGACGCCACTTCCAGTTACTGGTGGTCCTGAGCTTTGCGTACACACACATGCCAACCAACATGTTATGAAGAGGACTGGCAACTCGTAGCCTTGTTGTGGTTGTGGAACTGCAGGTCCCGGCATGCACGGCTAACCAGAGCCTACGCTGGGCCTGTAATATGGACATATGGTTTATTTGTATCCTAATATGAAACTCCAGCCAGACAGCTAAAAACAAAGTTAGGATATGCTGTGTATGAGAAATATATAATATACACACCAACACACAGTGCTGAGTGTATGACAGTGGGCAGTATGTGCAGGAGAGGAGTGCAGAGGGTATGATAATGGGCAGTATGTATAAGAAAGGAGTGCAGATGGTATGACAGTGGGCAATATGTGGCAGAAGAGGAGTGCGAAGGATATGACAGTGTGCAATATGTGCAGGAGAGGAGCGCAGAGGGTATGACAGTGGGCAATATGTGCAGGAGTGGAGTGCAGAGGGTATGACAGTGGGCAGTATGTGCAGGAGAGGAGTGCAGAGGCTATGACAGTGAGCAGTATGTATAAGAAAGGAGTGCAGATGGTATGACAGTGGGCAATATGTGTAGGAGAGGAGTGCGAAGGATATGACAGTGGGCAGTAGGTGCAAGAGAGGAGAGCAGAGGGTATGACAGTGGGCAGTATGTGCGAGAGAGGAGTGCAGAGGATATGAAAGTAGGCAGTGTGTGCAGAAGAGGAGTGCAGGGGGCATGACAGTGGGCAGTATGTACAGGAAAGGAGTGTGGAGGGTATGACATGGGGCGGCATGTACAGGAGAGGAGTGTGGAGGGTGACAGTGGGCAGTATGTGCAGGAAAGGTGTGCAGAGGTTAGGACACTGGGTAGTATGTGCAGGAGAGAAGTGCAGAGGGTATAACAGTGGGCAGTATGCAAAAGAGGATCATAGACGCTATTACATTGGGAAGTATGTGCAGGAAAGGAGTGCAGAGGGTATGACAGTGGACCTAATATTTAACAGAGGTGGGGAGAACAGGCTTAGCCCCTGTACACACGGTCGGAGATTTCGACAACCAAATCCGTCGGATTTTGCCCGTCGGATCTTGTCCGAAACTGTTGCATACACACGGTCGGACTAAGTTGTCGAAAAATCCGATCTTTCAGAACGTGATGACGTAATTTCGTTACGATGGGACTACATTCAGGCTAGTAGCCAATAGCTTTGATGTAGGAATTTGATCTGAGCATGCGTGGCACTTGGTCCGATCAAAATTCTCTACACATAATCGCAGTATGTCCGATCGAACCAGTTGGTCGGAAAATATTTCCAACAAGTTGGAAAATTGGGTCCGACGGAATCAGTCCGATGCATACCACACACAGTCGGATTATCCGACAACACGGTCCGATAGGACACATCCCGACGGATTCTCCGACCGTGTGTACAAGGGCTAAGACAGTTTACACAATGTAAAGACAAAGGGGGTTATTTACGAAAGGCAAATCCACTTTGCACTGCAAGTGCACTTGGAAGTGCAGTCGCTCTAAATCTGAGGGGTAGATCTGAAATGAGGGGAAGCTCTACTGATTTTATCATCCAATCATGTGCAAGCTAAAATGCTGTTTTTTTATTTGCCTTGCATGTCTCCTTCGGATCTACAGCGACTTTACTTGTATAGTTTCCTTTAGTAAATAACCCCCAAAGTGTGTAAGACATATGGGAAAGCAGTTACAAGCATGGGAGGATAGGTTGGGATAGGATACATATATTTATTACTTGGTAATTGATTTATATTTAACTTGGTGACAGGTTCTCTTTATATGGACATCAACATGATATAAGCCCCACAATATCTTCTCTATGTACATCCAAAACTGATTGGTGGCTAAGAGTTAGAGCACCAACATAACTAAAGGTCAGTGCCTGCAAATGCTCTGTGTTGGGATGTTGTGATGAGTGTATGTGTGCACACTCAAATTGTTTTACCCACTATTGTGGGTGGAGCCAGGCTTTAAGCTGTAGTACACCCCTGGCACCTTAGAAGTCGGTCAGTCTTTCTGTACAGTGACATCATAACGCAGCTGACAATCCATCCCTCCTTCCGCAGGTAAGTGCAATGGTTTCTTTTTCCTGTATAAATGCGGAGTAGGTGGAGACTGGTGCATGTCGTCTCTTGTTGGAGACACAAGGGACTCTTTCATATGCAGCGATAATGTTTAAATTCCGGAAGTAGGTGAGCTAATTACTAATAAACATCTTTTTCTCCCTGCGAGGTGATGTCACTTCCCCACACCGCTGGATAAAATGAGGACCTTTGTCTCTGCACAGAAAACAGGATGGAACTGAAGGGTCTAAGCTGCAGAACAGGTAATTACACACTGTTGTGCTCAACGGAAGATTCTGCAACTTCTGCTAAATCGCTGCACGCCATGTTGGATGGCATTGCTAACCATTCCTTATAAAAAAATGCCATTAGCCTGGCTATCATGCTGATCTAACTGCTTCAGTAATCTTTGTGTCATTGATCATATGCACAGCTGGCTTCACTGGCTGCATGCTTATTATAGGTCAGTAATTCACAAAACATTGAGATCAGAGTCAACATAAGGGCCAGGCAACTAGTATTTTAAGAAGGAGTAATGGTAGACCCTTATATTTAAGCTCAGCACAAGTTCCCTTTACAGCACACCTGTTATGAGAAAAGAATGGGTGTCTGCACCCTTCTGAAAATGTTTGTGGCCTGGCTGTGACTGGCTTTATTCCTTTTTTTAAAACATCCCATGCATGATGTGAATGACTGTCAAAAAAAAAGGATCCGAATTCCAAATCTCTAGGCTTGTTTAAGGTTATACGTATGTGTACAAGGCAAGGAAGCCAAATGATCAGAATGGCAGTCAAAGAACTCGTTTTCTTTAACCATTTACTTACCACTGTAGGTTTATCAATAGCAAAGTGGTGCACCATTATTTACCTAGTGCCGTTTATAAACATAACTGGATAAAGCACTGCCGGGCGGCCAGTGTGCCTGTTGGTTTACAGACAGTAGGGGTTATTTACGAGAGGCAAATCCACTTTGCACTACAAGTGCGAACTACAAGTGCAAAGTGCACTTGAAATTACACTGAAAGTGCACTTGGGAGTGCAGTCGCTGTAAATCTGAGGGGTAGATCTGAAATGAGGGGAAGCTCTGGTGATTTTATTAGCCAATCATGTTCAAGCTAAAATGCTGTTTTTTATTTTCCTGGCATGTCCCCCTCGGATCTACAGCGATTGCACTTCCATTGCAATTTCAAGTGCACTTTTCACTTGAAGTTTGCACTTGTAGTGCAAAGTGGATTTGCCTTCAGTAAATAACCCCCACTGTGTACAGAGTTGATCTGAGCAGCTCTGTACCTTTTGGCTCACTGTGATTGGTCATAGAGAGACCAATCATAGTGAACACAGATGTAAACAGTGTAGTGTTTACATCTGTGAGGCCTCCCCCTTTTCTTACAATGGAGGAGATACATGAGCTATTCACGAAGAAGTAAACCCTGATGGGTTTACTTCCTCTTTGTCTCCCTGCAAAGGTAAAGCATAATTGGCTGCTGTGCATCGCATAGTAGCCCATTAGGTGTCACTTACCTGACACAGGAGCCAGCGATGTCACCGCTGTCCCCTGTAGTCTGGAGTGTCCATCTTCTTCCGGGTATCACTGCTCCGGCCACTCACAGCGCTGGAGCAGCGATGACATCACTCCTGTGCATGCGCACGGGAGCCGCCACTAACGGCATATCGCAGTTACCAGCGGCATGCTGCTAATGGCGATAGTGCGCCAGCGTGCCTCTGTCTATGGTGCATGAGCATAGACAGCTGTCACTGTCTTTTAGTAAATATCTCCTAAACCGCGTAGGTTTAGGAGATATTTCTTTGACCTACAGGTAAGCCTTAATCTAGGCTTACCTGTAGGTCAAAGTGGTTTGTAAGGGTTTACAACCACTTTCATCCGTTTTCAATCACCATACAGATCACAGCAGCAGATTGCTTTTTACCCATTTACCCCCCTCTTTTTCTTCTCCCCTAAGCATCTGATCTCTAGCTTGCCGCTCTATATGACCTGTATATTACCCTTCACCTCACTTACCATGCACATCTACCTGTTAACGCCTTCATCTTTTCACTTTGACCTACATTAACCCTTCACCTCTTCCTCCCTCGGCGTCTGACCTGTATGCACTTGTATCTAGTACACCATTATCAAGCTCCATGTTTTAACCCTCTTAATACTGGCATGTTTCTTCATTTCCAAGTAATTGTGGCAGAGAATGAGATCATCTTGGGGTGTCTACTTTTCAAAGAGGAGTCATTTGGCGGGTTTTTCGCATTGTTCTTGCATTTTTATTTTAAAAGAAAGTAATACAGGTTTTTGATTTTTGTTTTTCCTTTCTTAATATAGTAAAACAAAAACAAAAAAAAGCGATTGTTAAAGCAGATCTTCACACTCCAAAACGTTATCCCTTCGCTCCACCCCTCCTCTGGCCGCTTACATGAATAAGAGATTGTTTTTCTTTGTGAACGATCAAATATTGGATTGGCACGATATTTATTTTGGAAATGGAAGGATGTACATAATATAAAGCATTAATTGACCTTAACTGATAATAATAAATATTATAAATAAATAAATCAGATGAGAGCACAATTTTATTGCAATATAACCAAGGGAAGAAGGATCATCACAAACCACAACATAAAGACTTTTTGTATAGATGTTGATACGGACTTTGTGTTATAAGTGCTGCACAAATATTGTGATTCGTTTTTTTCTTTCTTGACTTTTTTTTTTTTTTTTTTTTTTTAACATGTCCAGCCCTGCCTCCCTTTCACATAATTTGCCTAGGTGAACGATGTGCACTGTGTCCCCCTTGCCTCCTGCGATATGCACATTACATATTCCAGGAGGCATAGCCCTTCATTCAAGAAAGGAGACGGGGGGCGGGGCATCAGGAGGCACGTTGGATGCACCCAGAACAGCCGGTGTCCTATCATATACTGTCCCCCATCGGATAGTGTCCGCTGTGTAGTGCGCATGCGCAGTACACAGCACACACAGATTCCGAAAATACCCGAAGATGAACGGTGCCTGCGCACTGAGTCCAGGTTCTAGCCCCACCATCCAAGTGGACATAGAGTTGGAATATAAAAGAGCCGAACGCAGCGAGGCCGAGCCCGAAGCGTGTACTGCGCATGCGCAGTACGGGGTGGACACTATATGATGGCAGGACACTATCTGCCAGAACACCGGCAGCCAATCGATGACATCACAGCAAAACATGGCGGCACGGGACAGAGTACTGCTAGAAAAGAAGAGGATCTCAGCTGAACAAAGCTGGATCCGCTGGGTGGGTGAGTATTTGAAATGTGCATATTAATAGGTAGGCAGGGGTTTTAATAAAAAAAAAAATATATATATATATATATATAGTGAAAATCTACTTTAAATACCGCCAAAAGAAAGCTCTATTTGTCTCCAACAAATGATAAAAAATGTATTTGGGTACAAATGTTGCAAGACAGTATTTGTCAAAGTATCACTGCACTGAAAAATGAAAAATGGTTAAAGGAAAGATCAGTGATGGAAGCCTACTTAATTGTCTTATCCAGGTTTATTGAAATGCCCAGTCACCAATCCCAAAATCATGTCCAGCCCACCAGGCATCTTTTTTTTTTAAAGGCGTTGTATTGATCTTTTATAAGATATACAGTATGTAATAGTTATACATACAATACAAAACAACATATTATAATTGTTAAGTAGGCCATATAATAACTAAGAGCCCAAGTTATCTACACACACCGCCCCCCCCCCCCCCATCTCTCTTTTATTGTAAGCATATTACACAATAAGTCAGAAGACATTGACAACTACTTTATACAGTTTGTCAGTTTATATTTATATTAAGCCATTTATATTAAGAGCCATTTAAAGCTGAACTCCAGGATAACCACATATCGTCTAAATACAGGAGCCTCGAATCTTAGTGTGCTTTGTGTATTTCTTCCAGATCTGTGCAGTAATCCAGTGTCAGACTTTCTCTCTGTGCAGGAGATTCCTGTAATAAAGACCGCTCACTGCTTCCCTCTCTTCCAGTGCGGGGTGACTGGTCTTGTCTTCGCCCCCTCCTGTAGTTTTATGCAAGCAGCCAATAGCATGTGGGACTGCTGAGCCCCTCCCACAGCTCTGCTCTCTGCATGGGCTATGTACAGCACAGGGACAATATCACTGCTACTCTTTAACCTCCCTGGCGGTTTTCCCGAGTGTGGCTCGGGGTTAAATTTCAATACCATTAGCGGTAACCCCGAGCCACACTCGGGATTGCATTGCAGGATCTTGGTGTATACTTACCTTGTCCCCAGAATACTGCGATGTTCCCTCCGCTGTGTCCATGGGCTCTGTCCTCCGCCCGATGTACTGTGTGCTGGGGTCCGTTCCCTGCGAGCGTCGCAACGCATGAGGGCGGAGCCTGGCGGCAAATAAAAAAATAAAAAAATCATACAGATTACATTACTGTATGAAATTATTTCACATCCCCTTTGTCCGCAGTGCTTTGTACAGTGCCCTGCATGCAGTTTGATATGATATAGACCAGTGATGGCTAACCTTGGCACCCCAGATGTTTTGGAACTACATTTCCCATGATGCTCCACTATGCTGCAGAGTGCCAAAGCATCATGGGAAATGTAGTTCCAAAACATCTGGGGTGCCAAGGTTCGCCATCACTGATATAGACTGTTCTTTCTGCCTGGAAACTGGAGATTGTCCATAGTAACCAAAAAGTGTCCCTTTACGTCAAAACTGTTTTTAGAAAAAACAGCGATAGTAAATTAGAACACTTGCAGAATTCAGTGATAGTGAATCGCGGGGAAATTAAATGTATTATTATTATATTATAATTTTTTTTTATAATTATTTATATTTATTTATATTATAATTTATGATTTTGTGTTTCAAACTTCATCATACCCGGGATGTCTACTAGACTCTTGTTTGGACAGATTTAAGTGTGTTATTGCAAAGAATTACAGGCCTACAATATAAAACGCCAAATTTTTATGCAAAATAATTGTACCTCTTTGAGATGCAAAAATCTAACATAATCATACCGCCAGGGAGGTTAAAGGAGAAGTCCAGGCTGAGCTTGTTTGGCTATGGCTTCTCCTATGGGTCACAGGAGTGCAATTCGTTTTAAACTCCTATGAACCCATTTTCAGCAGAAAGCAGACTGAAGTCGGCTCTTTGCTGACGTCATCAATATCACTCCAAGCACCGCGTCATCCCGACTCTGGGAGTCTGGATCCGCCAGGTGCCTGGACTGATAGCCGTCTCAGCCTCTCAGCGAGCCGCTGAGATGGCCGCTCCCTGCCCCTCCACAGCTCAGCGCTCCAGTGAGCGTGGAGGAGCAAAGCAGGAGAGCTGCTGATTGACAGGCAGCAGCTCTCTGCTCGGGGAGCTGTGAGAACCGAGCCATCGGCGATGTTCGATCGCTCCGTTCTCAGTGCAGAGATGCCGGGAGACAGATGCAGCTTTGGACCGATGCTGCATCCATCTTGGTAAGTATAAAACAGCAATAAAACCCAAACCCGTACTTCTCTTTTAAGATAATAAATGGGTTTGCAATGCATCTTATGCATAAAGTGGATATGTATATCCTTTGTGGTTATTGAAGAATATATTTAACCCCCTGATACCGGTCGCACACACATATGCAGCTCTGTTAAAAAAAAAAGAAGCTTACTGTGCTGGGAGCGTACTCCCCGCACACTCCCAGCACGGTAGCTGGCGGGTACTGGAAACCTCCCAAATAATGCTAGCGATCGGGAGCTTTCTCATCATGTGATTGCTGTGACAGCCAATCACAGTGGTCACATGATCCGAATTCCTGCCTCCCGGCTTTTGATGCCCTTTAAGTCCTGGGAGGCGGTTGGCGGGATGCGGTTCAGTTTTTTTTGTCTCCACAGTTCACCTTTAACCACTGGTTCCATGCCTTATTTTTGAGGGCATGTTATGCTTATATAGATCTGTTTTTATTTGGGTAGATGAATTTAGAACCTGAGGTTTGTAGTAGTGGAGCCTTTCTATTTTAATAAGATTTATTAAGTTTTGGTGAAAAAAAAATTTTTTTTTGTATATAGTAACATATTAGGCCCCATTCACACTTGTGATTAGGGATGAGCCGAACCCCCCCCGGTTTCGGTTCGCACCAGAACCTTTGAACGGACCTAAAATTTGTACGAACTTTAGAACCCTATTAAAGTCTATGGGACTCGAATGTTCAAAATCAAAAGTGCTAATTTTAAAGGCTAATATGCAAGATATGCAACAGACAGCACCAGCAATAAGGGGTAACTTCAGGTGTATACTGTGCTGGAGGCACACAACACCCACTTTAACTCCTGCAGATGCCTGTATTAGAGAACACCAGCAATAAAGGGTAGATACAGGTGTATACTTTGCTGGAGGCACACAACACCCACTAACTCCTGAAGATGCCTTAATTAGAGAAAAGCAGCAATAAAGGGTAGATACAGTTGTAACTGTGCTGGAGGCACACAACACCACTTTAACTTTAAGATGCCTGAGAAAAGAACACACTGTCCCTGCCTATCTTGCTGTTTCCCTGCACGCCGGAACACACTACACAAGGCCACCGCGCTGGCGGCCTTATATAGTGTGGGGCGTGTACTAAACCCCCTGAGCTATAATTATGGCTCTCCTCGCTGCCGGCGCTGTGATTGGCCAAGCATGCGGCGTCACAGTGCATGCTTGGCCAATCATGAGCCAGCAATGCATTGCGATGGCGTAGTGCATTGTGGCCGTTCGTGCCACACGAATTTGGTGCGAATGGTCCACAAAGTTCTGAATTTGCCGAACAGTCAATTTGCTGAACAGACGAACGGCTGGTGTCCGACTCGAACATGTGTTCGAGTCGAACACCGAGCTCATCCCTACTTGTGATGATGGGGCCCTGGATACAGACAGTCTGGGGTAGATTTACTAAAAGGAAAATAGACTGTGCACTCTGCAAGTGCAAGTTGCTCCAGAGCTTAGTAAATGAGCAGAAGCTCTGCTGACTTCTATCATCCAATCATTTGCAAGCAAAAATGCTGTTTTTTTTTTGTTTTCGTTTTTTGAAAAGATAAGCTTCACCTCATTTAATAAGCTCTGGAACAACTGCACTTACAAAGTGGACAGTCTATTTGCCTCTACTAAATTAACCCATCTACGTCTAGGGCCGATGGTCTGCAGGTAATTGCTGCAATGACCGATTAGACACAAATGGCCCCAAATAGCTAATACCAGCTACCCACTGAGTCTCCCACGGGTAATCGCAAACGGATTCGCAAGCCTTAGGAATGTATTCAGGCGACCTGTAAAATTACCAGAAGCCACTTCAACTGTGAACGAGAGTCGACTTGACCTAATGGTGGAAATTGCTGTAGGAATCATACATGGAGAGTTTAGTCTGGTTTGCATTAGGCTGGACGGTGTCTGGTCTCCTCTGCTTCACATTTGGAGGTAGAAATGCAGACACACCGCAATTACATTTTTATTTGTCATGCAATGTATACCAAGATAATGAGGAACAGACCTCTCCAGATAACAGCAGCCACCAATTACAGGGGAAAGTTAAAGTATATCCACAGATAAAACCTTACTTTTTGCACTTTGTATAAAAGTACAAAGAGTAAAAGAGGCCTAAACCACCATCAGCTTAATTTTTTCCCTGGGTTTAATGTGAATCTAAATGAGAGAATTCAACACTATATTGTCAAAAGTATTGGGACACTTGCCTTTACACGCACATGATCTTTAATGGCATCCCAGTCTTAGGCCCCTTCCACACATTCGGACCGTTCAGATTCGTCTGTCAGTTTTTTAGGCAGACCTGAATGGATGATCCATACAGTTCTATGAAGCGACTAGGCATGTACTGGCCATCGGGACTATCTGGGAGTTTCCTGGTGGGCCGATGGCTCAGTGGGCCGGTTTGAGTGACAGCCTGTCAAAGGAAAGGCTGTGTGGCCATGAGAGGTCTTATTGAAGGCATCGGGGGAGGCTGTGTGCTATTGTCAACACTGGGGAGGGGAGAGCAGAGGAAACCAGTACAGATGTAGGGGGCCCGGGCCCCAACAGGATCACAGGAGGCCCCATAATACTCTCCTGCTCTCCCTCACGCTGTCCCCCTCTGTCCTCCACCCCCCATGCTGTCACCCTCTGTCCTCCACCCTCCACTGTGTCCTCCACCCTCCACTGTGTCCTCTACCCCCCACGGTGTCTTCCTGTGTCTTCCACCCACCACTGTGGCCCCTCTCTGTCCCTCAACCCCCACTGTGTCCTCCACCCCCCACGGTGTCCCCCTGTGTCCTTTTCAGTTTGCGAAAAAGGCATGTGGGAGACTCCCAAAATCTAGGAGGGTGCTCTGGTCTGAACTATTTGGCCATCAAAGAAAACGCTATGTCTGGCGCAAACCCAACACATCACATCACCCAAAGAACACCATCCCCACAGTGACCACATGGGGGTGGCAGCATCATGCTGTGGGAATGTTTTTCAGCAGTCGGGACTGGGAAACTGGTCAGAGTTGAGGGAAAGACGGATGGTGCTAAATACAGGGATATTCTAGAGCAAAACCTGTACCACTCTGTGTGTGATTTGAGGCAAGGACGGAGGTTCACCTTCCAGTAGGACAATCACCCCAAACACACTGCTAAATGAAAACTTGAGTAGTTTAAGGGGAAACATGGAAATGTGTTGGAATGACCTAGTCAAAGCCCAGATCTCAGTACAATAGAAAATCTGTGATCAGACTAAAGCCGCGTACACACGGGCGGACTGTCTGGCCAACTTAGTCCGTCAGACAATCCGACGGACAGTCCGTCATACTTTCGAATGAACGGACTTGACCACACACGGATACACAAACAGTCCGTCGAAAGCTTGCGCGATGACGTTTACAGCACGTACGACGGGACTAGAAATAGGACGTTCAATACACAGCAATACAACCTTTCGCCGTGTAAATCCTTTCTGAGCATGCGCCATACTTAGTCCGTCCAACTAGCCTACTCACGAGCGGATTGTCCGCTGAAACCAAAGTATGACGGACAATATTACGGAAGTTCCGAAATACTTAGTCCGCCAGACTGCACGCTGAAAAAGTCAGCTGAAGCCCACACACGAGCGGACTGTCCGCTGAAATGTGTTTCGACGGACTAAGTTGGCCAGACAGTCCGCCCGTGTGTACGCGGCTTTAAAGATTGCTGTTCACAAGTGCAAACCATCAAGCTTGAAGGAGCTGGAGCATTTTTGCAAGGAGGAATGGGCAAAAATCCCAGTGGTAAGATGTGGCAAGCTCATAGAGACTTATCCAAAGTGACTTGGAGCTGTGATAGCCGCAAAAGTTGGCTCTACAAAGTATTGACTTTAGAGGGGTGAATAGTTATGCACATCGACTTTTTCTGTTATTTTGTCCTATTTGTTGTTTGGTTCACAATAAAAAAAAAAAAATCTTCAAAGTTGTGGGCATGTTCTGTAAATTAAGTGATGTAAATCCTCAAACAATCCATGTTAATCCCAGGTTGTGAGGCAACAAAACACGAAAAATGCCAAGGGGGGTGAATACTTTTGCAAGGCACTGTATAACCTGGAGAGGACTAAATGGGAATATCATAGATGGTCACCTTAGTGACAGCTCTGGGGCTGCTGACATCACCTCCAAGATTACGGCAACACAATACATTAAATGCTCATATAATCGCATGGAGGATTTCTTTTGTTGATATGAATGCCCTGATGATAGGGTCTCTTTATGAAGTTGAATTTTTCACTGTTTTAATATACAGTATTGACCCTGAAAAGGTAAGGTATGCATTTTCTAGGAATTGTTATAATGCAAAACACCTGTGTGCTGAAGCACTGATGCAAGCAGCCATTCCCCAACCCATTTAACAAATTTCAGTTTCTGTACCCTGGACCTAGGATGAGGCTTATGGGTTTGGAAATGCCTGCTTCGCTTTATTGCCATAAAAATGAATATATCGCAAGAATTGATTTGAATCCCTGCCAGAAACAGGCAGTGAAATACCTCTCACTGCGGCTGAGTCTGAACTTGCAGGAGAGTGTCGTTAACATTTGTCTGGCTTCCTTATGCCCGTGGTAGCATTTGGTGGCAGGTCATCAGAGATGCTTCGCAGTCATGGTGGCCAGACTGGATTCATTGAGCGACACTTGTCGACAAGCTATTTCACATTTTTCACAACAGGATATAAGTCATTTTAGCAGTGACAAAAAAACAAAGCTATCGGAGCGGTGCTTCCTGACAGGCTGACGTCAATGCAGGGTGATGAATCCTGGGTTCTGGGTGAGATTTGGCAAGGGCTGGAACCTGTCCAAATAAGCTCACCTTCAGCTGGAAGAGATGGAGTCCCTCACTCCCCCCTTCTACCTCTTTCTCCCTCCCTCTTTTTTCAGTTTCCTCCTCTCCCTCTTTCTCTCCATCTCTCTTTTTTCCTCTCTCTCACCCTCATACCTCTTTCTCTCTCTTACCCCCCTCTTTCCTTCCCCCCTCTCTCTCCCCTTCTTTTTCTCACTCCCTCTACCCATCTCTCTCTTCGTCCTCCCCCCTCTCTCTCTCCCTTCCTCCCTCTCTCTCTTTCTCTTCCTCCCTCCCCCTCTCTCTCTCTCTCACCCTCCCTTTCCCCATCCCTCTCTCTCTCCCCTTCTTTCTCTCTCTCCCTCTACCCATCTCTCTCTTCCTTCCCCCCCCCTCTCTCTCTCTCTTCCTCCCTTTCCCCATCCCCCTCTCTCTCTCTTTCTCCCTCTCCCTCCCTCATTTTCTCTCTCTCACCCCCCTTCTCTCCTTCACTTTCCTTTTCTCCCTCCCTTCCACTCTTCATTTCTTTACCCTCTTCCTGCCTCTCTCTCTTCCTCACTCTATCTCTTTCTCTTACTACCTTTCCTCCCCTCTCCCTCATTCCCCCCCTTTCTACTTTTCTCTCCCTCTCCCCCTCTCTCTCCCTTCCTCTTTCCTCCTACCTCTCTCCCATTCCTCCCTCTCTATTCCTTCCTCCCCCTCTCCTCCCTGCTCTCTCCTCTCTTTCTCCATCCATCCCCCCTCCCTCCCTTAATATCCCTCTCTCTCTCTCTTTTCCTATCCCCTTTCTGCTGTCTCTTTCCCTCTCTCATTCTCCCCTCTCTCTCTTCTTCTCCCCCCTCCATTTCTCCCATTGCTCTGGCTCTACTCCCTTTATCCTCTCTGTCTCCCCACTCTCCCTTTCTCATCCTGCTCGCTCTCTTTCCCTTCTCTCCTTTTCTCCTCTTGCTTGTTCGCTCTCTCTCCTTTCTCTTCTCTCTCTCCCTTTCTTCTCTTGCTCTTTCTCTAGTCTCTCTCTCTCTCCCCTTACTCCTTTTGCTCTCTCTCCCTTTCTCCTATTGCTCTCCTTTCTCTGCCCTTCTCCCTTTCTTCTCTTGCTCTTTCTTGCCTTTCCACTCCCTTTCTTCCCTTGCTCACCCCACACTCCCCTTGCTCTCTCTCTCTCCCACCCCCTCACTCCCCTTGCACTCTCTCTCTCTCCCCTCCCTCTCTCCCCTTGCTCTCTCTCTCTCCCCCTCCCTTCCTCTTGCTCTCTTTCTCTCCCCCTACTTCTCTGCCCTTGCTCTCTCTCTCTCTTTCTCTATCCCCCTCTCTCCTCTTTCTCTCTCTCTCTCTCTCTTTCTGTTTCGTTATGTATGGTCACAGGGTGCAGCAGCTGAAAGCATGCTTCCCGGCACTGAGGATGACAGAGCGTTACTTCCCTGTCACCATGTACGATCATATCACACAGTGAGACAGAAAGGGTGACACATCAAGGCACACTTCAATTACTCAAATATTTTACATTTGATTGAATTTAAGTGATATGACCTGCCCACAGAAAAGCTTAAAAATGTACCTTTCATAACTTTACAAGTGGATTAACTTCTCCTCCTTTCCTCATGCTCCCCCCCCCACCCCTCTCTCCCCCCTCCCACTCTCCCCTTGCTCTATCTCTTTCTCTCTCTTTCTCCACCTCCCTTTCCCCTCTTGCTTTCTCTATCTCTCTCCCCTTGCTCTCCCCCTTCCTCTTGCTCTCTCTATCTCTCTCCCCTTGCTCTCTCTCTCTCTCTATTTCGTTATGTGTGATCACAGGGTGCAGCAGCTGAGAGCATGCTTCCCGGCACTGAGGATGACGGAGTGTTACTTCCCCGTCACCGTGTACAATCATATCACACAGGGAAGCAGAAAGGGTGACACATCAAGGCACACTTCAATTACTCAAATATTTTACGTTTGTTTGAATTTAGCTGATATGACCTGCCCACAGAAAAGCTTAAAAATGTACCTTTCAATAACTTTACAAGTCTCCAGGATTAACTTCCTGATGTCACAATATACAGCAATAGTATTGTTTTTTAAAACTGCACCTTTTATTATTTTATTATATTTATTATTAGCTTCTTGCTGCTGTGCCTTTGAACTGGTATGTAATGTCGGGAGCCAATGGCATCCTTCCAGATCATGTGATTGGCTATCACAGCATTCACACGATTGGGGGCCCATTCCCGGCTCCGGATCAGAAACAGTAACCTGGAGCGGTCGGTGAATTTGCTCCCAGCACAGATCAATGAACACATATATGCAGCAGCCCGGCGTTACAACGATCTTCTTGGTGCCACATATATGTGTGAGGCCGGTGTCAAGAGGTTAGGGGTCCATGTAAAAAAGCTTGGCTGCTACTGCTACAGTTTGATAACACGCTTGGGGTGCATGTTAACATGCATTGTGTTAGCTAAGCCCATTCATTTGAGTCCGCTGCCCAACAAAGCACTACGGGCCACACATTGTGCATGCAGCATTTTTGGCAGCACACCGCATTGCATATTAGTTCATTGCTAACAACAGAAACGCACATCAACAAGGTGTGTTGGGGTGCCGATCAGAATGGCCGGCACTGCATTAGTGCATGTAACATTGCTGAGATGGTGTGAACATGCCCCCATGAAACAGTCTTTAAGCTCCAGCCAGTGACTTCACCTAGTCTGAGAAAATGCCATCAATCTGCTGCAGGCCAGAGGAAGCATTTCCTCAGTCTTCTCTCTCCCCCCCCCCCCCCATTGATCAGATTGTACTTTTGTAGAAAATTCACAAAGAGAGGCTGCAGCAGGGGATGATCTGCATCAAACATCGGTGAACACAGCCCAAAACTGCAGGGGCACCAGGATTTATATGATTGTGTTATCCGGCATCCCAGTCTGGAAAGTACTTGGTGACAAAATGATTGCATTTAAGGCAGGGGAAGGCGCCTCTGTAGTCTGTTCAGTAGCTTTATTGTGCTGATGCATGCTTTAAATTTTACACTGCCATTGTGTGCAGCTGGTGCCGTAACCCACATTGTTAAGACTGTCAATGCCGCGTACACACGAAAGGACTTTCCCGGCAGACTAGGTCTGACGGTCTTCCCGATGGACTTTCGGCGGAGATTCCGATGGACTTTCGGCGAAGATTGCGATGGACTTTCCGAACGAACGGACTTGGCCACACTTGCACGGATTAAGTCCGTTCGAATGTCCATTCGTTTTGAACGTGATGACGTAAGACAGGACTAAAAAAAGAAGTTCAATAGCCAGTAGCCAATAGCTTCCCCTGCGTCGTATTTGGTCCGTCGGAGCAGCCTACGAATGGTTTTCCCAATAAGAATTGAGTCCGCCCAGGGGCGGAATGACCATTGGGCCACTTGGGCACTGCCCGAGGGCCCCGTGCCACTAGGGGGCCCCATCAGGGTTGCCAGCCTCAGTAAAACCAGGGAAAGTATGTAAAAATCTGTGTTTTTTTTACATCTGTCTCTGAAATGTCCCTTACCGACATCCTTTTGGTCTAAAAATCCAGAGATTATAGCTTCCCCACCTCTCCAGTACCTTCTCAGCCAATAGAAACATGTCTGTGTATACTGTGTGATTGTATACTGTGTGGCCCCATAATGTCTGATTGCCTGGGGGCCCCATGTGTTGTCAGTCCGCCCCTGAGTCCGTCGGACAGATTTGAAACATGTTCTATTTCTAGGTCCGTCTGATTTTTTTTAAAACGAAAAACGATCAGATTAGCCCACACATGATCGGATTGTCCGATGGAATGATTCTGTCGGACCTAGTCTGCCGGAAAGTCCGGTCGTGTGTACGCGGCATCAGTATCTCAAGTCTTCACACCTGCTGGGCCCATTATAAAGAGCTCCCGCCCTCCAAGGTGGATTTGCATGTACCGGGAGGAGCTGAAACACTTCTAGGTAGACCGGACTAGAGCCAGGCGTTATGGAAGGGGATCTCCCTGCTGGAGCTTCCAACACATATGAGAAACCAGGGGTTGGCTCAGCCCGCCATGCACCGCTTGTGAATAAAATATCACCCACAGGTGGACTGACCCTTTAAATTCAGGCCAGTGTGTTCCCTGGTTCCCTGCACTGCCCTCTACGGTTCGCAGAGGGGGACTTCGCTACCTAGAATGTCAAGAAATTGCTGCCCTATCAAAAAGCACCATGTAAAAAAAGCCTGCCGGTTCTGAATAAAGGGATTTCTATAAAGCAGAGATCAAGGTTAAAGGAGGGGTCTCTTTGCCTCTCTGGTATTTCCTGAATCAAGTTAGCAGTTTATTGACTGATTTTAAATCCTGTCTGAACAGGGAGCTGCACCTAAGAGAAAATAAACAACCGTCCACCTTGACGTCACCCGGCGCTAAACTGGATTTCCATTTCCAGAACGTCACAAAGATTGTCAAAGTGTTTAAATAATTTTCTCTCTTAGCCGTGTGCAATATTTATTTTGCAATAATAATGGTAAAATATCCCGGTGCTTTTCTTTTCCATCGACCACGCCATGTTTTCCAACCAACCTACTAATCATTCTTCTTAGAGTATAAAAGTAGAAAAATCCTAGTTCTCGTAAGTGACGGAATCTTTTATGTTTTTGTCACTTCACTTCATTGCCGTCACTGAGCACCGTTGTGTAATGTGATACAAAACAAAAATATTGTGCAAGAAAAAAGTGCACCACTAAAAAAGTATATCATAATAATAACAGGCTTAACAGGAAATAAAATTAAAAAAATATATACATGGCGATCATATCCCCCCCCCCCCCATGTATTTATACATGGCAATCATATCCCCCTTATGTATTTATATATGGTGCTTATATCCCCCCTTATGTATTTATACATGGTAATCGCATCCCCCTTATGTTTTTATACATGGTAATTATATCCCCCCCTTATGTATTTATACACGGAGGTCATATCCCTCTTTATCTATTTATACATGGTGATCACATCCCCCCTAATGTATTTATACATGGTGACCATATCTCCCCTTATTTATTTGTAGATGGTGCTCATATCCCCCTTATGTATTTATACATGGCGATCATATCCCCCTCCCATATATTTATATATGGAGATCATATCCCCCCTTATGTATTTATACATAGTGATCATATCTCCCCCATGTATTTATACATGGCGATCATATCCCCCCCTTATTTATTTATACATGGTGATCATATCCCCCCTTATGTATTTATACACGGAGATCATATCCCCCCCTTATATATTTATATGTGGAGATCATATCCCCCCCTATATATTTATATGTGGAGATCATATCCCCCTTATGTATTTATACATGGTGATCATATCCCCCCCTTATATATTTATATGTGGAGATCATATCCCCCCCTATATATTTATATGTGGAGATCATATCCCCCCTTATGTATTTATACATGGTGTTCATATCCCCCCTTAAACTCCTCTTCTCAAGAAAGAATACATTAATTTCAGCTCATCTTTCCTCATAGCTCCTTCCTTTGGTTATCCTTCGCTGCACTTTCATTTGGAAAAAAGAAAAAAATCTTTGGTAATGTTGTTATTCTTTTATTTATTTTTGTATTTGTGTTAAGTTAAATAATAGATGACATTGATACTTCATAAATTGTATTGTAGCCGATCAGTGAATCTACAAGGTCAGGACAAGAGTTACTGATGCGTTTCAACCTCACACAGCCTGACACCGCCATTATTCTGATATCCCGTCATCGCCTATTCAGGGAACCTTAAAAGGCCAAAACTTCAAACAACCTGTAAAGGAAGCCCTGCAGTGGGCACTGATAATGTCCGAAAGTTTTCTGGGACACAATAATCCCAGAATGAATCTTTAGTGGTTTGGGCCTTTCTGCTGCCTGTCAGTGGTACACCTAGTGCCCTCAGCCTGTGCAAAGAATTCTAGTGAAACCAGATATCCGTACATCACTTATTATTTGGAATTATACGTTTTAACATGGAACTGAAAAACAATTATAAAAGAAACAAAAAAAAAAACAGCCGTGTCCACATAATCAATTATTATTATTATTATACAGGATTTATATAGCGTCAACAGTTTACGCAGCGCTTTACAATATAAAATGTATGTAAACTTTAAAGGGTAACTTTACTTTCATGGGAAAAAAAAAAATAGCAAAAAAATATATATTTAAATTGCATATACAATTGCGACACAAGTCATATTGTAATTGAATATTATTAAAAATTCCATTTTCCTTTCAATCTGCAGTCGCTGTCATTTTCTGTATAATGCAATATGGCCACCTGGAGGTGTTCTGTACACAGAATGTATACAAAACGCCCTCCCCCCCCAGAAACATAATTTCCTGCTTGTGTGATTGGCTCACTGATTTTCCCAGAAGTCTGCACCAAGATACAGATCAGATTTTTGGCATCCCCTGCAACAAAAATGTCAGTTTTGGTGAGATACTCCCAACAGGAAATCACATCTAAAGGGATACAGACCCTGCCATTTTCCTCATTAGAGCCTTGCAGGTGGTTGATACAGGCATACCCCACTTTTAAGTACACAATGGGGTTTATTTACTGAAGCTAGAATGTGCAAAAATCAAGCTCACTTCTGCATAGAAACCAATGAACTTCTAACCCCAGCTTGTTCAATTAAGCTTTGGTAATAAAACCTGGTAGCTTATTGGTTTCTATGCAGAAGTGAGCCTGATTTTGCACATTCTAGCTTTAGTAAATAAACCCCATTGTGTACTTAAAAGTGGGGTATGCCTGTAATTATGAAACCACTCTTATACCGATCCACTTTGCACATAGACACAGAGAAACGCACAGGGATTTCTTCAGAATAATAAAAGGTAGGAATCCAACAATGTTTGTTAAAATCTCTGCAATGTACACAGATCACCTAGAAGGGAATGTTTTGTTTTTTCCCTCAACAAAAGTGGAGTTACGCTTTAAAGTGGTTGTAAACCCTTACAACACATTTTGACCTACAGGTAAGCCTAGATTAAGGCTTACCTGTAGGTCCAAGAAATATCTCCTAAACCTATACGGTTTAGGAGATATTTGCCGAAAGACAGGCACCACTGTCTACGGCGCATGCGCCGTAAAGGCGCACTGAGTGCGGCACCCGTCAACGGCGATATGCCGCACGTGGCGGCTCCCGTGCGCATGCATGGGAGTGACGTCATCGTGGCTTCGCCGAATGACAGCGGCGGAGCAGCGAGACCCACCGAGAAGATGGATGCTCCGGACTACAGGGGACAGCGGTGACTTTGCTGGCTCCTGTGTCAGGTAAGAGACACATAATGGACTACTATGCGATGCATAATAGTCCATTATGCTTTACCTTTGCAGGGAATGAAAGAGGAAGTAAACTCATCAGGGTTTACTTCCTCTTTAAGGCCCCATTCACAAATGAGCTGAGCACCTTTGGTTTGTATTATGACATATTTTTAGCATGTTTGCTCATGTTTTAGGCTTCTGAGTTTTTTTTTTTTTTTTTTTTTTAGCCGAAGAAATGCTAGATATTAGGTAAGAAAACATGCAAAAAATGCACATTATACACACGTTTGCATGTTTTTCAGATGCTCCTATTAAAGTCTATCAGGGCTAAACTTGCAAAAAATGCACCAAAACAAGCTTTTTTGAGTGACAATCTTCAAGCAACTTTACGTTGAGGTGTGAACAGGCGCTATTGCTTATAATAAAACACTTGCAGTAGAGCCTGAGGGTGAATACAGTCTGGTGCTGACACCCGTCCTGCATGCTGAGCTGCTGTTTTCTGCATCTGCCTTGGAGCTGCTTTCAATTTTAGGGCTCATTCAGTCGCTGACACTCATCCTGCATCCTGAGCTGCTGTTTTTTTGCATCTGCATCCACCTTGCAGTGGAGAGGGATTACAACCCCCTGTGAGTTTTTTTTTTCTGTCTGTGTTAGGGAGTCTTTACTTTGTCCTGTTATCACCAAGAGTGCACCCAGGCAGCCTACAGAAGTGGATGCAGATGCAGTGGCTGCATGGACACAATTCAGCATGTGTGCAAGGATCGCCTCTGTGTCTGTGTAGCCGCTGCGTCTGCATTCACTTCTATAGGCTGCCTGTGTGCAGCACAAAGGCAGATGCTGAAAACAGCAGCTCAGCATGCAAGACATCTGAATGAGCCCTAAATGTGAACTTTTGGCAGATATAATAACCCTGCGCTTCCACTCTTCTTGCCTAAGTGAGAGTGACCTCCCATGTCTCCTATTGGAAAGTGGTTGCTGTCCGTAAGGGTGGTGCCTACTGCCACCAATGTAAAGGGCATTCTTCCTACTGACTTCCAGTGTAAAAGGGCAATCATTCCCTTGACCACCATTTTAAGAGGGGAGGGGCATTCTTCTCACTGACCACCAATGTAAGGGGCATTTCCATTGGCCATCAATGTAAGGAACATTCTTCCCATTGGCCACCAATATAAGGAGAATTCTTCTCACTGGCCACCTATATAAGGAGCATGCTTCCCACTGGCTGCTAATGTAAGTAGCATTCTTCCCACTGATCACCAATGTAAGGAACATTCTTTCCACTGGCCGCCAATATAAGGAGCATTCTTCCCACTGACCACCAATGTAAGGAGCAATCTTCCCACTGTCCACCAATGTAAGAAACATTTCCATTGGCCACCAATGTAAGGAGCATTCTTCCCACTGGCTACCAATGTAAAAAACATTCTTCCCACTGACCACCAATGTAAGCAGCATTCTTCCCAATGGCCACCAATGTAAGGAACCATCTTCCCAATGGCCGCCAATGTAAGGAACCATCTTCCCAATGGCCACCAATGTAGGGAGCATTCTTCCCACTGGCTGCCAATGTAAAAATAATTCTTCCCACTGGCCACCAATGTAAGGAGCATTCTTCCCAATGGCCACCAATGTAAGGAACCATCTTCCCAATGGCCGCCAATGTAAGGAACCATCTTCCCAATGGCCACCAATGTAGGGAGCATTCTTCCCACTGGCTGCCCATGTAAAAAGAATTCTTCCCACTGGCCACCAATGTAAGGAGCATTCTTCCCAATGGCCACCAATGTAAGGAGCATTCTTCCCAATGGCCACCAATGTAAGGAACCATCGTCCCACTGGCCACCAATATAAGGAGCATTCTTCACACTGGCCACCAATATAAGAAGCATTCTTTCCACTGGCTGCCAATGTTAAAAACATTCTTCCCACTGACCAACAATACAAGGGGCATTCTTCCCACTAACCCCCAAGGTAAAGGACATTCTTCCCACTGATCCCCAAGGTAAGGGGCATTCTTCCCACTGACCTCCAATGTAAGGGACATTCTTCCCACTGACCTCCAATGTAAGGGACATTCTTCCCACTGACCAACAATACAAGGGGCATTCTTCCCACTAACCCCCAAGGTAAAGGACATTCTTCCCACTGACCTCCAATGTAAGGGACATTCTTCCCACTGACAACCAATGTAAAGATCATAATTCCCACTGACCACCAATGTAAATAGCATTCATCCCACTGATCGTCAATGTAGGCCTCATTCTTTACACTGACCAATTAATGAACCCCCAATGAATTTATTTTAGCAAGGGTTCCCCAAACCTGAAAATGCATTTCAATGGCACCTTTGGGATAAAAAGGTTGAGAAAACCTTGGTCTACTCTCTGCCGCATTACTTCCAGTCTTTCACAAAAGTTTACGTCTTCCACCGAGTTGTCCCTTAAACATGTATGTTTGGTTCTCCCCAAGTATATATGTTTATATCAATGTAAGAGGAGGAGCCATGTGGTCCCCACCACAAGCTACTTGAGAGGACAAATAAGGAATTAGAGGAGATTTACAATTTTTTTTGCAAATTTTACTATGAACATCAAGAGCCTTCAGTCCATGGGGGGGGGGGGGGGGGTGTTAGTCTGCCTCTGCCCTAGCCATACAATCCTCATATGATCTGTGTGATATCTGCCAGATTACAACATTCATTGAGGGTCCAAACTGGACAGACCACTACACTGCGCCCAAAACTCCTTGGCTCACAGAGGTAAAAAAAAAAAAAAAAAAAAAAAAAACTTTTGACCGGAATCATTGAAGGCAGAAAACCCATCCTGACCTACCATAAAAGAGTTTAAAAGTGTCAAACTGGTTACAGAAAGCTCTTAAAATGTGTGATTTGTTTACTAGCGGGAGTTCTGCCAACAGGAAGAGTTTGTAAACCTCAGCCGAGTCCCACATTTCATTCCTGTAAGTTGTAGAAGATCAGCATGGAGTCATTTCAAGCATTTCCTGTCTTCTCTTAGTTTTATGAACCTGTCTTCTGTAACAATAACTCAGGTAATTTAAGATCGTAATATTGCCGGGACCGTATAATAAAACAGTCACTAAGTTAGTATTCCACCCTATTCTTATTCTCCAGAGGTACACCGAAAACGTATTGGCAGACTTGGAACATGTTAAACACCCCAAACATGACACATGTGCAATGGAAGGCAGAGACATATAAAAATTGAATCAATATCCACACAGCTCCAATTAAACTTTCTGTATTCTGTATAATATACAGTAATTATCTCCTATGATTGTAAGCACCATCTAGTGGCTGTATTCCGTTTTTTTCCTAATTTTTTTTTTTTTATTTTTTTTTAATACTGCATTATGGCCACTAGATGGCGCTTACGCTCATAGGAGATAATTATATTACACAGAATACTGAAAGTTTCACTTTTTATACATAGACCCCCAAAGACTGCGAAATATAAATTTAGTTGTCACTAAACCACATCATAAAAAATGATCAATAAATGTTGTATTACATGCTGTTCATACTCACTCACTAGTCACTTAAAAAAAAAAAAAAACAGTAAATAAATAAGAAAAAAAAAAGCAAACGCATACGTGAGTAGCGCCCGCATATGAAAACGGTGTTCCAACCACACATGTGTGGTATCGCTGCGATTGGTAGAGCGAGAGCAATAATTCTAGCCCTAGACCTCCTCTGTAATGCGGGCCATACATGGTCGAATTTTCTTTTCAAAATCAGAAAGTTCGTTTTTTTTTGTGATCGGATGACATTGATTTTCTAAATTCGGCCGACCTTCAATTTCACCTCATGTTGCTACAGAAAATCATTTTTGTGACCGGGAATCTTCTTTTCCCTCCATAAATTTTATTTTCTTATTACATTTCTCGCACGATTCTCCCATCATTGATTAGAATATCATTCGTTTTTCAAAAGAATTTCCAACACGTCCGGTTCCTCAAATTTGATTTCCGCACGGAAATCGGCTGTTGCTGCAGCCCCACTAACGGTGAAAAATTCATACGAAAATTCTTAGATACGATTTTCGAAAGAAAATTATTTTTCTAAATTCGAACCGTGTATGGCCGGCATTACGCGAAACGTGAAACCAGTAGAATTTTTTAAACGTCGCCTATGGAGATTTTTAAGGGTAAAAGTTTGTCGCCATTCCCACAAGCGGGCGCAATTTTGAAGTGTGACATGTTGGGTATCAATTTACTTGGCGTAAAATTTATCTTTCACAATATAAAAAATAATTGGGCTAACTTTACTGTTGTCTTATTTTTTAATTTAAAAAAAGTGTATTTTTTCAAAAAAGAGTGCACTTGCAAGACCGCTGCGCAAATTCGGTGTGACACAAAGTATTGCAACAACGCCATTTTATTTTCTAGGATGTTAGAAAAAAAATGTATAATGTTTAGGGGTTCTAAGTAATTTTCTAGCAAAAAACAAAACAAAACAGTTTTTAACTTGTAAATACCACATCTAAAAAAAAGAGGCTCGGTCTTAAAGTGATTAATCTAAGACACAGGCTGGAGGGGCGTGACACAGCCTGTGACTGGCAGAAATTTGCCCACATCACATTATTGCCAAAAAAATAATAAAGATTTGATTTCCAATATATATACACATATATATATATATATATATATATATATATATACATATATATATATATACACAGTATCTCACAAAAGTAAGTACACCCCTTACATTTTTGTAAATATTTTATTCTATCTTTTCATGTGACAACACTTTGCTATAATGTAAAGTAGTGAGTATACAAGCTGTACTCTCACTACTTTACATTGTAACAAAGTGTAATTTCTTCAGTGTTGTCACATGAAAAGAGAATAAAATATTTACAAAAATGTGAGGGGTGTACTTACTTTTGTGAGATATTGTACTTATATGACAATTTAAAGCAAGTTATTGATATTGGCGATGTGATGACAATATGGTATGGGTGAGCGAGTTTGGGGTGCAGGAACTTGACTGGCCTGCATTATTCCTTCTACTGACACCAATGATGACCTCAACCCGATAGAACACCTTTGGGATGAATTAGAGTGCAGACTGCGAGCCAGGCCTTCTTGTCCAACATCAGTGCCTGACCGCACAAATGCGCTTCTGGAAGAATGGTCAAACATTCCCATAGACACACTCCTAAACCTTGTGGACGGCCTTACCAGAAGAGTTGAAGCTGCTATAGCTGCAAAGGGCGAGCCAACTCAATATTGAACCCTACGGACTAAGACTGGGATGCCATTAACTTTCATGTGCGTGTAAAGGCAGGTGTCCCAATACTTTTGGTGATATAGTGTCTGTTTAAGTCTGTGTGCACAGTCACTGCAGATATCCATAACCATAATTTTCTTTTACCTTCACGCCCCATGTTGGGTGTGGGCATAGCGGGAAATTTGGAGGAAATCACCTTTCTACTGATACATGTCCTCAGGTGGAGGTGCGCAGTTACCGCTCAGGAGGAAGTATGAACAATTTCTGGGAGAATGGCGTCATTGCACTTTGTGATTGGGGCCCCGAGGGGACAGCTCATGAGAAACGTTGGTTTGTTACACGAAGGAAGAAAAAATTATTTTCTCATGAGCGTCATGCAGAAATGTAAATACAATGTCAGGATTATCAGAGGCGGGGAAAGACATTATTGTCAGCCACATCCATGTACAGCTAATCCAGATTATGGGCAGACGAGGTTTGTGTCCTTGCTGCAGTAATACACGTGATGCATAGCGCCCAACTGTCCCTGATTTGGAGGGACTGTCCCTGATTTGGAGCAATGTCCCTCTGTCCCTCATTCCTCCTTATTTGTCCCTCATTTTGGTTTGATCCATATAGTTGTATATAAAATGCACTTTTTATCTTTCAAAAAAGTGTTTCCCAGTGCTAAACCATCCAATTTCTAAATTGCTGCAATTGTTAATTTTAAAAACCAATATAAAGGAATATTAGTGTTAGAAAAAAAAGCACTTGTGGATTTTATTAAACTTTTTTTTGTTATGTCCCCTTTAAGGGGCGTGGCAGGGGCATGTCCTATGCCTACATATGTTTGCTAGTAGGGGTCCTTATCTCGAAATGTTGGGAGGCAGGCATGTACTGGCCATTGGGACGACTGGGATTTTCCCGGTGGGCCGAAGGCTCAGTGGGCCACTCTGATGTAAGGGGGTGCTGATGGGGCACTCTGATGTAAGGGGGTGCTCATGGGACACTCTGATGTAACGGGGCTACTCATGGGACACTCTGATGTAACGGGGCTACTCATGGGACACTCTGATTTAAGGGGACTGCTCATGGGACACTCTGATGTAAGGGGTGCTGATGGGACACTCTGATGTAAGGGGGAGCAGATGAGACACTCTGGTGTAAGGGGGCGCTGATGGGACACTCTGGTGTAAGGGGGCGCTCATGGGACACTCTGGTGTAAGGGGGCTGCTCATGGGACACTCTGGTGTAAGGGGGCTGCTCATGGGACACTCTGGTGTAAGGGGGCTGCTGATGGGACACTCTGATGTAAGGGGGTGCTGATGGGACACTCTGATGTAAGGGGGTGCTGATGGGACACTCTGATGTAAGGGGGTGCTGCTGGGACACTCTGATGTAAGGGGGAGCTGATGGGACACTCTGATGTAAGGGGGCTGCTCATGGGACACTCTGACGTAAGGGGGTGCTGATGGGACACTCTGATGTAAGGGGGTGCTGATGGGACACTCTGATGTAAGGGGGCTGCTCATGGGACACTCTGACGTAAGGGGGTGCTGATGGGACACTCTGATGTAAGGGGGTGCTGATGGGACACTCTGATGTAAGGGGGCTGCTCATGGGACACTCTGACGTAAGGGGGTGCTGATGGGACACTCTGATGTAAGGGGGTGCTGATGGGACACTCTGATGTAAGGGGGCTGCTCATGGGACACTCTGACGTAAGGGGGTGCTGATGGGACACTCTGTTGCAAGGGGGCTGGTGATGGGACACTAAAAATGTAAGTGGGGCGGTCTGGATGAAGTCCAGGGCCAAATTTCTGTCCCAGTCCAGCCCTGTTGGGAGGTGTGTGTGATGGGAAGGTAATGATTATGATGTAATCACCTTGTATTTTGTCTTTCCTGGTTCCTCCTTTCCCCCTCATTAAAGCGGACCTCCACCCTAAAATGGAAGTTCCACTCATCAGAACCCTCCCCCCCCCCTCCGGTGCCACAATTGGCACCTTTCAGGGGGAAGGGGGGTGCAGATACCTGGATTATCCAGGTATCTGCACCCACTTCCGGGGATAGCTAGCCGCAGATGCCCCCCGTTGTGTTCTGGAAAATACACAGTTCCCAGGACACAACGGGGACCAGTAAAGATGTGCATCGCGATTGCGAACACCAATCAGTCTCTCCAAATATAGACCGGAGCACAGTCCAGCATGTCCCAAATGTGGAGATCCAAGAGGCATGTTTTATCACTTAATATGGTCCTGTCCATCTCTTCAAGGATTTTGGTAACAGGTGGTTAAATTCCTCCACGACCGCATGGGTTCCCCCCTGACTTAGTGCCCATGTCAATGTCCTCTCCATATCTGAGGAAGGCAAATATTTAAATGTCTTCTTGCAAGAATCTTTGTTCCTGGCCAGAATGCAAATAGCCACAACCTGGATCAAAGAGTGGCCCCCGACTATCCATTGTTGGTTTCAGTGGGAGGAATAGTGCTGCATTGTTGGTGTCAGTAAAAGAAATGGTGCCTCACCATTTTTTGACAGTGGGAGGAATAGTGTTCCAAGGGCCGGATATATAGGTAAGCAAAGGGCCACATATAGCTGCAGGCTGCAGTTTGGAGAGCACTAGTTTCACATTACTGCGAGTCGGGAACACAAGCAGAATCACTTGCGGGCAAACATGCTTCCTTTTAGCTTATGTGCGGGGGTGCCATTAATAGTGCTGTTTTGTGCACGTCAAACCACATGGTGCCACAGTACAATGTATCAAGGTGCAGCATGATATAAAAAAAGGGTCGGGGACTTCTTTTCCAACAGGCAGGGCAGCCTATTGAAATGAATGGGCTGCCTACACATGGAATGCATGTGAACCAGGGCTAAGGCTAGCTTCAAACTTATAGGAACGATTGAGCACGAGTCTGTTTCCACGTGTTTCTTGTGTGTAGAGCAGCCCATTAATTTCATGGTGCTGCAGCACCATGCGGTTTGGCGCACGCAGAGGTTTGCGTATTAGCAGATGCATGGGGATGCCGCTGACAATTAATGACACCGCAACGCATCTGCTAAAGGGCAGCATGTTCCTGTGAGTGTCGTCCCCGTCCCCAGCAATATAAACCTGACATAGGTTCACATCTATGTTGGAAGAAGAACATGTAATGTAAAACTGCTTATATAAACTGAACAATGTACAGTGTATGCATTGTGTTTGTCTGTGCAGCAGGTGGCGCTGTGGTGTTATAATGTATAGTACATGTTTTCTATGATATGACAGGATGTTTGTCTATCCTCTCTCTGTGTACTTGTATTGTCCTGTTTCCTGTAAGACATGATAAAGACATCCTCCATGAAAGTAAAGTATTCACTGCATTCAACAAGCTTCTAAGCACACGATTCAATAACCAGCTAATAGTCTAACCTCTCACTACTCTATCAAAAACTAAAAATAATTTCTGGATTAACATCATAAGGTCACATACTGGCTTGTTGCAGCGCCACCTAGTGTACACATTACATAGAAAGGGTTCAACCCCAGAGACGCAATCATTTCATTCTTCATACGTTAAAGAGGAAGTAAACCCTGATGGGTTTACTTCCTCTTTCATTCCCTGCAAAGGTAAAGCATAATGGACTACTATGCATCGCATAGTAGTCCATTATGTGTCGCTTACCTGACACAGGAGCCAGCGAAGTCACCGCTGTCCCCTGTAGTCCGCCGCATCCATCTTGTTGGTGGGGTCTCGCAGCTCCGCCGCTGTCATTCGGCGAAGCCGCAATGACGTCACTCCCGCGCATGCGCACGGGAGCCGACACGCGCGGCAGATCCGTCGCCGAGAATGCCGCGCTCAGTGCGCCTGCGCGCCGCTCTCTACGGCGCATGCGCCGTAGACAGCGTTGCCCGTTTTCGGGCAAATATCTCCTAAACCATATAGGTTTAGGAGATATTGCTTGGACCTACAGGTAAGCCTTAATCTAGGCTTACCTGTAGGTCAAAGTGGTTTGTAAGGGTTTACAACCACTTTAAAATGTGAATTCTTTTTACATGAAACCGCAATTCACACCCCCAAAAAAAAAAATATTTTCTAAAAGCGGAGGACACATAGAACACAATGACGGAAGAATACATTTTATATATTTGTGAAACTGCTTATTAACCACTTGCCGACCAGCGCACGCCGATATACATTGGCAGAATGGTACTGGTGGGCAAAAGGGCGTACAGGTACGTCCCCTTTATGAAGCCGCGTTGCAGGCGCGCCGCGGCCTCCGTGACCGCGGGTGCTGCGGACTCGATGTCTACCAGGTGCCCGCGATCGTGTCACGGAGAGGTAGAATGGGGAGATGCTTTTGTAAACAAAGCATTTCCCCGTTCTGCCTTGTGACATGACAGAGATCACTGCTCACTGTCATCGAGAGCAGTGATCGCTGTCATGTGAGGTGTAGCCCCTCCCCCCACAGTTAGAATCTAGGACACACTTAACCCCTTCACTGCCCCCTAGTGGTTAACCCCTTCACTGCCAGTGTCATTTGCACAGTAATCAATGCATTTTTATAGCACTGATCGCTGCATAAATGACAATAGTCCCAAAAAAGTGTCAAGAGTGTCTGATCGGTCCACCGTAATGTCGCAGTCCTGATAAAAATCGTATCTCGCCGCCATTACTAATAAAAAAAAATTTAAAATAAAAATGCCATAAAACTATCCCCTATTTTGTAGACGTTATAAATTTTGCGCAAACCAATCAATATACGCTTATTGCGATTTTTTTTTTACCAAAAGTATGTAGAAGAATACATATCGGCCTAAACTGAGGAAAATATTTTTTTATATATATTTTGGGGGGATATTTATTATAACAAAAAGTAAAAAATATTGCATTTTTTTCAAAATTGTTGCTCTTTTTTTGTTTATAGCACAAAAAATAAAAACCGCAGAGGCAATCGAATACCACCAAAACAAAGCTCTATTTGTGGGGAAAAAAAGGACGATTTTGTTTGGGTACAACGTCACACAACCGCAAAATTATCAGTTGAAGCGACGCAGTGCCATATCGCAAAACAGTGCTCTGGTCAGGAAGGGGGTAAATCAACTTTTTATTGTAAAAAATGAATTCAAAATAATTTAAGGTACACAAACAATGTAATCCCCAAACTCCCTGTTATATATAAATTATTACATTGCGTGGATTAAATAAATATTAAATATGTTACACCTCTGAATTGTGTGAGCCACAAAATTGTGACCATTTATGACATCCAATACCGTCTGTTATACACACGATCGTAATTTTGGCCAGCAAAAGACCGATGAGAGCTTTTCATCGGAAAATGCCACCGTGTGTACGCTCCTTCGGAATTTAGCTGGCCGAATTCCCGCCAGCAAAATTTGAGAGCATGTTCTCAATTTTCCCGGCGGAAAAACTTTCAATCGGAAATTCCGATCGTGTGTATGCAATTCCGACACGCAAAAACTCACGCATGCTCAGATTCAACTACGAGATGGAAGCTATTGGCTATTGAACTTCCTTTTTCTAGTCCCGTCGTACGTGTTGTACAGAACCATGTTCTAAACGATCGGAATTTGGTGTGACCATGTGTAGGCAAGACAGCTTGAGTGGAATTCCGTCGGGAAAACCATCAGACCTTTTTTCGACCATAATTCCGATCGTGTGTACGTGGCATAAGACACACTTTGGCCCTTTGTATGCCCTTGGGGGCCCTATTCCATCAACTGACACCAATGACAGGGCATTATTCCCCTTACTGACACCATCAATAGGGCACAATTCCTCCAATTGAACCAATGATGGGGCACTAACACTGGGGCATTTTCTACTCCCACTGAGAACAGTCCAGCGCCCTAATGCCCGAGGGATAGTAAACTGGCCCCTTGCTTAAAACGTTTGGAGACCCCTTGTCTAGGAGACTGGAAGCAATGGCATTTAGTCACTTCTGATAAGGGATAGATGTAAACAAAGACTTTTTTTCTTTTTGAAAGCATGAGATCAATGTTTTTCTTTTCTTTTTTTTTTATCATATGCTTTCAAGGATAGAGGAGAGATCTGGGGTCTTATAGACCAGTAATATTGGAGACCAATAATTCTTGCTCTAGACCTCCTTTGTAACTCTAAACTGGTAACCTGTACAAATATTTAAAGCGTTGCCTATCAAGATTTTTAATTATCATAGTTAGTCACCATTCCACGAGCTTGCGCAATTTTGTTTCAATCGTTTTTTATTGATTTTTTTCACAATCAAGAAAACAAAGTCTTTAGGAAGTACAAAATAGAAGAGCAATTACAATGCCATTATACACCTCCAACACATATTCCAGGACAAAGGTGATAGAACTAGAACAAAAATAGGTTAGGTGGGGATGTTTATCACCCAGAAAGGTACAAATCATAATACCATATACAGTGCCTTGCAAAAGTATTCACCCCCCTTGGCATTTTTTTTCGTGTTTTGTTGACTCCTGGAATTAACATGGATTATTTGAGGATTTGCATCACTTAATTTACAGAACATGCCCACAACTTTGAAGATTTTTTTTTTTTATTGTGAAGCAAACCACAAATAGGACAAAATAACAGAAAAAGTCAATGTGCATAACTATTCACCCCCCTAAAGTCAATACTTTGCAGAGCCACCTTTTGCGGCTATCACAGCTCCAAGTCGCTTTGGATAAGTCTCTATGAGCTTGCCACATCTTACCACTGGGTTTTTTGCCCATTCCTCCTTTCAAAACTGCTCCAGCTCCTTTAAGTTGGATGGTTTGCGCTTGTGAACAGCAATCTTTAAGTCTGACCACAGATTTTCTATTAGATTGAGGTCTGGGCTTTGACTAGGCCATTCCAAAACTTTTACATGTTTCCCCTTAAACCACTCAAGTGTTGGTTTAGTAGTGTGTTTGGGGTCATTGTCCTGCTGGAAGGTGAACCTCCGTCCTAGCCTCAAATCACACACAGAGTGGTACAGGTTCTGCTCAAGAATATCCCTGTATTTAGCACCATCCATCTTCCCCTCAACTCTGACCAGTTTCCCAGTCCTGACTGCTGAAAAACATCCCCACAGCATGATGGTGTCCTTTGGGTGATGTGATGTGTTGGGTTTGCGCCAGACATAGCATTTTCTTTGATGGCCAAAAAGTAAAATTTTAGTCTCATCAGACCAGAGCACCTTCCTCCATACATTTTGGGAGTCTCCCACGTGGCGTTTTATCAAACTCAAGATGAGCCATTTTGTTTTTTGCTGAAAGTAATGGCTTTCTTCTGCCCACTCTGCCATAAAGCCCAACTCTATGAAGCCATACGGCTTATTGTCGTCCTATGTACAGAGACTCCTGTCTCTGCTGTGGAACTCTGCATAGATTTGATGGCGCTCCTAGGGATCATCAAAGATTTGGATATTTTTTTTATTCCCTAACCCTGACTTGTGCTTCTCAACAACATTGTCCCTTACTTGTTTGGAGAGTTCCTTGGTCTTCATGGCAGTGTTTGGTTAGTGGCGCCTCTTGCTTAGGTGTTGCAGCCTCTGGGGCCTTTCAAAAAGGTGTGTATATGTAATGACAGATCATGTGACACTTAGATTGCACACAGGGGGACATCATTTCACTAATTATATGACTTCTGAAGGTAATTGATTGCACCAGAGCTTGTTATGGGCTTCATAACAAATGGGGTGAATACATACGCACATGCCAATTATCAGTTTTTTATTTCTGAAAAATAGTTTTCATGTATTTATTTTTCTAATTTTACTTTACCAGCTTAAACTATTGTGTTCTGATCCATCGCATATAATTCAGATAAAAAAAAAAAACATTGAACTAAAGGCTGTAATGTAACAAAATAGGTAAAAAGCCGGGGGGGGGGGGGGGGTGAATACTTTTGCAAGGCACTGTAATAAGCAGCATTATTGCCAAATAAGAAGGAAGAAAAAGAGGAGGGGAGAAGGACGAGGAGAAAAAAGGAAGGAAAAGAGGGAAGAAAAGAAACGAAAAGGAGAGTCCATCCAGAAGCTCCTCACCAATCACGTCTTATTTCCATTTAATATCTAGTACTTGTAAATAAGTGAGCCAGGGTTTCAAGCGTGTGCAATTTTAAAGTGAGACATATTAGGTATCTATTTACTCGGCGTAACGCCATCTTTTATATTTTACCAAAAAAATTAAGTTATACCTTGTGTTTTTTTTTCCATAGAAATCATTAAAGTGTATTTTTTCCCAAAAAAACTGCTTTGCAAATACCATGTGACGTACAAAAATTGTGATGACCACCATTTTATTCGCCAGGACCTCTGCTAAAATAAATATATAATTATAGGTGTGCACAGCTTATTGCATTAGGATGTGCACCCCAAAGATCAAAAACATACAGTATGCATGTGTGTGCATATATACTGATGGCGTCAGTAAAGCAGTGGACATTGTCAGTAGGGCAGAGACTGGTGTCTGTAGGGCAGTGGATGGTGTCAGTAGGGCAGAGACTAGTCTCTGTAGGGCAGCAGACGGTGTCAGTAGGGCAGAAACTGGTGTCAGTAGTGCAGAGACTGTTGTCAGTGGACGGTATCAGTAGGGCAGCAGATGGTGTCAGTAGGGCAGCGGATGGTGTCAGTAGTGCAGAGACTGGTGTCAGTAGGGCAGAGACTGGTGTCAGTAAGGCAGCGGACGGTGTCAGTAGGGCAGAGACTGGTGTCAGTAGGGCAGAGACTGGTGTCAGTAGGGCAGGGACTGCTGTCTGTAGGGCAGAGACTGGTGTCAGTAGGGCAGACTGGTGTCAGTAGGGGAGTGGACAGTGACAGTAGGGCAGCGGACAGTGTCAGTAGGGCAGAGATTCGTGTCTGTAGGGCAGCGGATGGTGTCAGTAGGGCAGGGACTTGTGTCTGTAGGGCAGAGACTGGTGTCAGTAAGGCAGCGTACAGTGTCAGTAGGGCAGGGACTGCTGTCTGTAGGGCAGAGACTGGTGTCAGTAGGGCAGGGACAGTAGGGCAGGAACTAGTGTCTGTAGGGCAGCGGACGGTGTCAGTAGGGCAGAGACTGGTGTCACTGTCAGTAGAGCAGCGGACAATGTCAGTAGTTATTATTTTTCTTATTTTATTCTTTATTATTTATAATTTATTTTTACAATTTTTTTTAGAAGGCCCCTTTGGTGGGATTTGGTGAAATATCGGGGGTCTAAACAGGGGGAATCTGTGTCACACCTTGTGATTAGGGTGTGCCCAGGCCTATGTATATGTTTGGGGGGTTCTAAGTCGTTTTCTAGCACAAAATACAGATTTTTTTTTCTTAAATAAAAAGTGTCAGAAAAGACCGTCTCTTCGGGTGACGGCCAGTTGTGTTTGCACAATGTTTATGGTGTCAGGTAGATGAATGTGAAGTTATGTCAGTGTACAGCCGTCACGTAGGCTGCCGTTATCATCCAATACATCTTTGTGTATAAATATTGTAGTAGAGGAGGCGCATGGGGCAAGGGGAATGCCAAAATAAATCTGCCACCCGCAGTTCCGGCTCAAACCTGATCAGGAGCTCAATTCCTCTTTGTTAATCGAAATATATGTCCGCAACTCATTAGCAACCTGCTAATTATTCCCTGAAGTATGACTCTGTGAGCCAAAACAACACAGAGTTCTATTTTCATTCGATATAATAACTGTTGTGACTCTTCTTAGTTCCAGGTAGGACTTTTGTTTCCCAATAGGAATTCTGTGAACTCTGGAAGATGGTTCAAGACAAACACATAGGCTGCCCAGTGGATGAGATTTCCTCACCTTGGATTCGCAGAAAAACCATCCCCACACCCTGAGGCTCTCTATTTATTGTATAGACGATCTCCTGCCAACAGCATTCATGGCTTTCCTGCCTCCAACCAGTTTTAGCAAGTCAGAGGTAAAGTGTTCCCATTACCTACATACTCTACACAGTGTGGTTTTGTAGGCCAGTTAAAGGTGGGGGCTGGTGGCATAACCTAACAGCGAGATTTCCCCACCTTAAAGGGTAACTCCACTTTTGCGCGTAAAAATAAGCAAATAAAAAAAATATAGCGCATACAATTGCGACACAAGTCATATTATAATTACACGTTATTAACGCTTTGGCGCCGAGCGGGTGCAAATACGCAGCCTCTCGGCGGCCGTGCCTTGGCGCAGAGCGGCCGCATATTTGAGTGCAGTAGCGCCAATAGAGCGGTGCCACATGCGCTCATGGCACAGTTACTGGCGGCTAACTGAATGCTCCCGTTTGCACCTTGTGATCAGGAGCTTTCCGATCATGTGACCGCCGTGATTGGAGGTCACATGACGATAAGCCTCGCCCCTGCCTCCGGCCATTCTGAACCTCTTAAAGGGACGGTTCTAAGCGGTTAGAAAATAGCTTTCCCTTTCAACTCAAATCTAAGCCCCTGTACACACGGTCGGAGATTCCGACAACCAAATCCGTCGGATTTTGTCCGATGGATCTTGTCCGAAACTGTTGCATACACACGGTCGGACAAAGTTGTCGGAAAATCCGATCTTTCAGAACGTGATGACGTAATTTCGTTACGATGGGACTACATTCAGGCTAGTAGCCAATAGCTTTGATGTAGGAATTTGATCTGAGCATGCGTGGCACTTTGTCCGATCGGAATTCTCTACACGTGATCGGAGTATGTCCAATCGGACCAGTTTGTCGGAAAATATTTCCAGCAAGTTGGAAAATTTGCTCCGACGGATATTCCGATGGAAACAGTCCAATGCAGACCACACACAGTCGGAATATCCGACAAACCGCTCCGACGGACACATACCAACGGAATCTCCGACCGTGTGTACAAAGGCTTAGAGTGCTGAAATTCTCTGTTAAATGCAACCTAGCTATGGCTGTGGCTATGCATACTAGCTCATTGTGCCTTTGCCTTGCAGGGTGTATTTTTTATTTTTTTTCTCTGAGGCTTTACTTCCTCTTTAAAGTGATATTAGCCTTGTTTTCTTTTTTTAATAACAAACATGTCCTACTTACCTGCTCTGTGTAATGGTTTTGCACAGAGCAGCTCGGATCCTCCTCTTCTCGGGTCCCCTGCTGGCGCTCCTGGCTCTTCCCTCCTGCCAGGTGCCCTCCGAGCAGGCGCACTCCCGATCCATGGCTCTCTGTGTCCATTCACACATGGAGCCGTGGCTCGCCCCCACCCCCTCTGTCTCCTGATTGGCTAACTGACTGTGATTGACCAATGGCTCCTGTGGCTGCCAAAGAGCCAATCAGGAGTGCAAGTCCCCACAGAGGCAAGGCTCTCGTGGACATTGCTGGATCGAGAGGGAGTGGGGGGTAGGCTGGGAGGGCTGCTGCACACAGAAGGCCTTATTATGAAGGTACCTTTACAACCACTTTGATATACTGAAGGACACTTGCTTTTACCTAGGGATGTACTTATAGAAAATACAGACAGCTATTCTCGCTTTGATATTGCATGTACATGTGCTCTGTTTTTTTCCCCCCCAACGTTGAATATTATTCATTCATAAAGAATCTAGTGAATCAAGAAGATACCGCATTATGGCCACTAGATGGAGCTGATCAGTATATACTTCCTATGATCAGCAGGTTGTTACTTAGAGGTGTAATACAAGTGGGTTCATGCAATGTCCAGCCCTGCAGGCTCTGTAGTACTACAAATCCCAACATGGCCTACCCAGTCTGCTCTCATTGACAGAAAGAGAAATCTAAGTATTTTCATATACAGAGGAATTCTCTCTTTTATTTTATTTTTATTTTTACAATATACAAGACATGAAGACGTTGGAGAATGAAGACCCTGCCGATGGGCGTTGTTTGTTGTTGAGCTTGTGACAAAAGGGAGGAATTGTAAGGAAATGTCATGTCAGCGTGTCACAGATCGGTGAGGTGACCTTTAGGAAAGCCATCGTTGTTGGGTGTTTGTGTGTATACACCAGTGACAGTTGTACTAGCAAAGGGCAGAGCAGACAGTCATGTTAGTGAATGGAAGCTTCTATATGATACACAGAGAGTGTTCTATGGGGCAGTTTTGTGCATGACTCCATGACACAGCCTGGACCCCACAGCTGCACCCTGGGAAGGCTACACCACCAGTGCCTTCCAGGGAGAGCCTGAGTCCTAACTAGAAAATCGTGCTAAAAAAAAAAAAAGACATTTTTTTTTTTAAAAAGATATTTACGTCATAATTGTTTTGTTTTCCAAATTTCCCAGCTCTGGAAATTGAATTTTATTTTCTTATTTAGTTACAAATTAGTGTAAAGTTCTACACGTGTGAGAATAGACACAGAACATCATTTGCCCCATCTTGTGCATTCTTCATACAGCATAAGGTTGGGCAAGTGGTTGGAGGGCGGTAAAAATGGGCAGGTGAGTCTCAGTTTTACCACACCCAGGTTGGCCACCCAAACTGTATAATAACAGCTGCGTGGGGATGGTTGCATGTGGTCACGGCACTTTTTCATCACGGGGTGCAGAGTTTGACAAGTGGCACTTGTCAGACTTACCCATTGAGTTCAACGTGGCAGCACCACAACCGTCTGAAATGCATACAACTGTGCGACTAGGGTTAAATCAGGAGGTAATATAATGGCTACTCACAGCCTGTGATATGCCCTTTGAAAAGTAGTCCAAACAAGGATCGCTCTTCAGAGGGCACAACACTCCACCAGGGGTTTGGAAGAGCCCTTACAATCATCTGTTTGAATATAAAAAAAGACTTCCCCCCCCCTGGGATCTTGCAACGTCTGGAGGAAAGTAATTTTCTCCAGCGGGGTAATATGGTACAGCATGATGTAATGATGGCTAGCTTCTTCCTTCTCCTCTGCTGGTCCACCAATGATGTCATGATGGCCAGCTTCTTCCTTCTCCTCTGCTGGTCCACCAATGATGTCATGATGGTCAGCTTCGTCCTTCTCCTCTGCTGGTCCACCAATGATGTCATGATGGCCAGCTTCGTCCTTCTCCTTTGCTGGTCCACCAATGATGTCATGATGGCCAGCTTCTTCCTTCTCCTCTGCTGGTCCACCAATGATGTCATGATGGCCAGCTTCTTCCTCTCCTCTGCTGGTCCACCAATGATGTCATGATGGCCAGCTTCGTCCTTCTCCTCTGCTGGTCCACCAATGATGTCATGATGGCCAGCTTCTTCCTTCTCCTCCGCTGGTCCACCAATGATGTCATGTGCCTCATCTTGTGTATGCGCCATTCTGGAGTAGGAAATGGAAAATTGAGGTGTTGGTTTGTGACCATCGGAGAACACAGAGTGCTGTGACTGGGGAAATCGCAGGAGGAGGCAGGTAAGTACTAGTAACTATTTGTTTTAGTTAGTAAAATGTATGGAGCTGGGTGTTGCTACCAGGGATGGGGGTTCTGGAGGTGGGTTAGGGGACTCTGCAGCAGGCCTGGTGGCCCTGTAGTGAATGAAGTTTCTGTAGGGAGTTGGGGGCAACTGTGGGGGCGGGGGTCTCTGAAGGGGGCTGGAGGTCTCTGCAGAAGACTGGATGGTACTGTTGAGGAGATTGAGGGCTCTTAGGGTGCCAGGGGGCACTGTGAGAGGTTGGCGGCTATTGTGGTCATTGAGGGCTCTTGGGGGTGGGGGCACTGTGGGCCACTATGAGAGGTTGGGTGGCACCATGGTAGCTTGGAGGCACTGTGGAAGGCTGGTGAGCACTATGGAGATTAAGGCTCCATTTGCACTTGTGCGACTTTGGATCAAACTTGTGAGACTCCAAGTCACAGGACATATGAAATCAATGTATGTCTATGACAGCCATTCCTACAGACACTACAGAAGTCGCTGCGACTTCAGAAAACGTTCCTGCACTACTTTGATCTGACTTTTGATGTGACTTTGGTCCAGAGAATGTAAAGTCAGATCAAAGTCACACCAAAAGTCTCTTCAAAGGTACAATGCAAGTCGCACGACTTTGTCATCTCACAAGCGTGAAAGGACCCTGAGGGCTCTTAGGGGGCTGGGGGCACTGTGGTAGGTTGGTGGGCACTGTGGTCATTGAGGGCTCTTGGAGGGTTAGAGCACTGTGAAAGATTGAGGGGCACTGCTGGCCACTATTCGAGGTTGGATGCTCCATGGTAACCAGGAGACACTGGAAGGTTGGCAGGCGGTGTGGTTACTGAGGGCTCTTACAGGGCCTGGGATATTGTGGTCATTGGGGGGTGGGGGCACTGTGAGAGGTTGAGGAGCACTGTGGTTACTGAGGGCTCTTGCAATACTGGGGGCACTGTGGGCCACTGTGGGAGGTTGGTTGGCTCCATGATAGCTGCGAGACACTGTGGGGGGTTGGCGGGCACTATGGTTATTGAGGGCTCTTGCGGTGCTGGAGGCACTGAGGGGCACTATGGCAGGTTGGGTGGCTCCATGGTAGCAAGGAGACACTATGGAAGGCTGGCGGACACTGTGGTTACTGAAGGCTCTTGCGGTGCTGGGGGCACTGCGGGTCACTATGGCAGGTTGGGTGGCTCCATGGTAGCCAGGAGACAATATGAAAGGCTGGTGGGCACTGTGGTTACTGAAGGCTCTTGAGGTGCTAGGGGCACTGCGGGCCACTTTGGGAGGTTGGGTGGCTCCATGGTAGCTGCGAGGCACTGCGGGAGGTTAGGGAACCTGTAGGCCCAGTGGAGGGAGGCCGCAGCCTGGCAGTGAATCATGGCCTGGTGGTTGAGGACCACCATGCTGGACCATTTACTGTTCCTGTAAAGAACAAGCAAGCATTTGAAAAGTAAACTCCTGCTCTTTATACTAATGTGATCGAGGCCTAAAATTATTTAAATAAATAAATATATACAGTATATATATATATATATATATATAAAGATATTCATGTCATAATCCTTTTGTTTTCCAATTTTCTTAGCTCTGGAAATTGAAAGTTTTTTTTTTTATTACTTTTTCTTAAATGAGAGAGAAATAAAAGCGTTCTAATGCCAAGTGAGTTCTCAGTGTTGGTGTGCTCTTTTCTGCAGACGTCACCGGCTTGCTCGGGGACTGCCACCAGCAGGGTAAACACGCTGAGCTTGTGATCTGGTGACGTCACAGATCCTCTGACAACACTCAGAGCTTTGTGCTGCCTGAACAATCCAATACAAGTGATCAGGGTAAAGGTTAATTGCGGCCAGCATTAGGACTGTTATTCTTCAGAACGTGTAAATGATGGAGGCCTTCCTGACAGGCTCCACCCCCCCCGCTGACACATGATTATTAACGCAAAAAAACAAAACAAAAAAAAATGCTTTTGGGAGAGTTCCCTTTGGACAACAGAGTCTACCAATTAGGAGGTTTGAGTGTACATTCACACTGAACGCCGGTTTGAAATCGTACAGCCGAACTCGCACGATTTCAAACACGCATTTTTAGTGCGAGTTCGGGGGCGATGTGCTGGTTCGTGCACAGATGTCTATTGAAATCTCCCCCGAAGTCGCCATAAGTAGTGCAGGAACTACTTTTGAAAATCGGTGTGACGCCACAAAGTCAGCGCCACGCCGATTGGGACGTTGCCGGCAATAGGCTGCGATTTGGCATGCGATTTGACATGTCAAAATCACATGTCAAATCGTGGCAATTTGAATGGGGGCTCAATCTACTGAACGTGCTGCAGGGACAGCCAAGTTCATTTCACTCATTTTGGTCAGTTAAAGCTGAAAAATTAATGACGCTGTGGCAGTTTTAGGCCCCATTCACACTTCGTGTAGTGGGAACTTGCATTCCCGCATATTTTTTCCAAGTTTTTTTTTTTACATGAAAGTGTTTTTAATGCGACAAAACCCTTATTGTTTTTAACTCTTTTGGGGTGCCATTAAAGCGATAGAAAGGTCTAAAGGAAAAAATAAAGGCCACCTGCAAGGCAATGTTATAATGTGCTAGTATGCATCTCATACTAGCAGATTATGAAATACTTATCTTAGAATGAAACCCTCCAGCAGTGCACTGTCACGGCTGACAGGGCTTCTATCTTCACCGGCTCTTCCTTGTGGGCTAGGGCCGCGATGATGTCACTCTCACACATACCCACAGGAGGCCCAGCAACACCAGTGACGTCAGTGGCTGCACCCCATATGAATATCTCCTAAACGGTGCAAATATAGGAGATATTCACTGTGTCTACAGGTAAACCGCCTTATAGGCTTACCTGTAGGTACAAGTGCAAAATGGGACTTTACTACCACTTTAAGAAATATTGGCACCCAAACACTCGTAACATGTTATGCTGCGATTCCTAAAGCGGTAGTAAACCCGCTGAAGTTTTTTTTTTCTTCCTGACCTGCAAAGGAAATGGCATAATGAGCATACTAGCTCATTATGAAATACCTTAGAACGAGGTCCCGACATCTGGCCCGATCCACCCCGAGGGAGCCGATGTGTTCCCTCTGCGTTTCTTCCGGGTATCGCAGCTCCGGCGCTGTGAGTGGCCGGAGCCGCGATATCATCACTCCCGCGCATGCGCACGGGAGATTTTTCTCCGGCAGGGTCCGGCGTCTGCCAGACTTTCAGCCGAGAATCCCCTGTGCGCATGCGCCACTGCAGCGGCGCATTGCGAGGGGAATATCTCCTAAACCGTACAGGTTTAGGAGATATTTTTTTTACCTACAGGTAAGCCTTATTATAGGCTTTCCTGTAGGTAAAAGTCAAAAAATTCACTATACAACCGCTTTAAGCAAAGCAGAAACGTACGATACTGCTACACTTAGTTGTGGACCTTATGGAAACCCGAGCCCAGTGTAAAGTTGGTCATACACAGTGCAATCTGACCATACAATCCCTGTACATTCTCTTCCAGTTTTTTCTTTTAAAAAAGCTTTATTGTCTTTAAACCATAAGCAACAGAGCTGGCAAATTGATAATTACAAAAGATACAATACGTAAATATGCATGGGAATTGCATACATAAAAGGAGATTGTCGAAGCGCATGTTTCCCGAAACAACGTTCAAAACGCACTGCAGTTGTGATCTGCAGCAAGTGTCAATGGTAACGACCCCGTAAACGCTGGTTGCAAACACAGTGCATTTGCCTCCCCTGGATCCCATTCCTCTGCACCCAGTAAAGTAGTGCGGTCCAGTGCGATTTCAGCCTAAATTAAAATGAAAGGGCTGAAATCGATTCCACTGCACTCAGATTGCATGTGAATGGCACGGGAACGCACTGTGTGTTCCTGAGGAATTCATGGTGTGAGCCGGCCCTTACACACACCAGGCAATTGTGGCAGTAAAGAGTGTTAAAAGCAATGGGCTCCATTCAGATCAGTAAGAAAAAGCCCATGCTGTTTTTTGGCTCCCGTGTGCAAGAGCCCTTAGGTTTTCAATGAATAATTAGCCCTTGTTCACACTGCTGCGGCTTCAAAGTCGCACGGCTTTGAATCCGACATCCCTGCACGACTTCATCAAGGCTTGCATACGACTTCTTTAACATAAGTCAATACAAGTCATGTAGAAATCGCACCAAAGTAGTGCAGGAACCTTTTTCCAAATCTGAGTGATTTGAGTTGCACAGATTAAAATAGTTCCATTGCTGTTAATGGGGCGTGACTTGTCATGCAACTCTCAAGTTGCATGACAAGTCGCGGCAGTGTGAACCGCGGCTTACAGTGTATCAGTGTTTGTTTACATTAAAGCAGCAACACCCATTTCTGCTGATCGTTGCTGCTAGTCGCAAGCCTTGCTACACAAATCTGACAGCAGGTGCCAGCAGCTAGATGTGTAGGTACATTGGTGAAGGACTCCAGGTGCATGCTCGCAGAAGGGAGTTTTACAAGACTCGTGACCACTCATTAAAATTAGAAGAAAAGAGGTTTAACCTTAAACTACATAGAGGGTTCTTTACTGTAAGAGCGGCAAGGATGTGGAATTCCCTTGGCGGTGGTCTCAGCGGGGGGGGCATTGATAGTTTCAAGAAACTGTTAGATAAGCACCCGAACGACCGCAACATACAGGGATATACAATGTAATACTGACATATAATCACACACATAGGTTGGACTTGATGGACTTGTGTCTTTTTTTCAACATCACCTACTATGTAACTATGTCCTAGGTCAGTGATGGCGAACCTTGGCACCCTAGATGTTTTGGAACTACATTTCCCATGATGCTCATGCACTCTGCAGTGTAGTGGAGCATCATGGGAAATGTAGTTCCAAAACATCTGGGGTGCCAAGGTTCACCATCACTGTCCTAGGTCCTGCACTCACAGTATGCCCTCAGTCTTTTTTTGGTTGAATGACACTGGGTGTCCACTAGATGTCCTCAGTCTCACTGGGTGTCATTCAACCCATGAGACTGAGGACATCTAGTGGCAAAAAATAATGTTTGCAGGGGGCAGCCCCAGAGCTTAAGCTAATTAGCTAATTGCCTTGCTTTTTTTTTTTTTTAGGCTCATGGGGCAAAAAAAATAAAATGCAAAGTTTGGTTTTAAGGAAGATCAAGCTCTGTAACGCTGACGTTGGTTTGAGCATCTTTTTCCATCATTGTTCACTTTGTTGAAAGCCGGTTGTGTCCCATCACACATCGCAATGTCAACATCGGTTTCTAGAGCCCAGAGTTCTATTAATAATTCATTATCTTTGGCTCATAATTAAAGGCTCTTTGTATCGAAGAACAAGGAAAAAAGAGAAGTCAGTAATTAATCGGCAATTCCAGAACACGGAATGAACATTGTTGGAAATAAAACGAGGAAACGTATGTTACTGCCGCAGGGGATGGGTTGGCAGGGGACCCAGGAAAATACCATGAATAGACTTCAGGGTAAGGGACAGAAGGGGGCGCTGTGGAGCTCATTCCCCATAGCGCAGGAGAATATGTCAGTCTCCATAGCTGTGCTATGATAGACAAAAGGCAGGCGGGCCGTATTTATATATATTAATCTAATCGTGAAACACCCGGCTTCTCGTTGCCTGTGCTCCGTTATCAAAGAGCAGAAAGTGACATTACTGGGAACACTTGGCTGGGATAAGCCGGCCATTATTGGCAATCATGTGAGTGATAGGATGTACTCCAGTCCTGGAGACGAGACTGGAAAATTTAGAAATTATGTTTACATCGGAATTGTTGTAGTGAAATGACAAAGTGGGTAGCCAAGGGTATGATGGGATATAAGAGAAACTTTATAAAGGGCTCTTCAATAAAAGGTACTGTGGCTTCCATAGGAGAACTTGGGGGCTTTGTAGGGTCTGAGCGCTTACCTGAAGTCAGCCATCCTGAGACGGACTGGGTGATACAGGCTGTGCCGCCTGCCCTAGTCACAGGACTGAATGTGAGTTTGTTGGCAGTACCTTCCCCAAAAACCAGTTCATTTCAGTAATGGATGAGTTAATATAAGGGCTCAGACTGCACACAGCCCTCTGATTCATGCAAGGGATTTAGATGGCATGCAACCTTCTGATTTCATATGAGGGTTCAGATTTTACAAAGTTATCTGATTTCATATAAGGACTCAGACTTTACACAGCCCTTTTTTTCTTTAGAAGGGCTTAGACTTCCCACAACCCTCTGATTTCATGTAAGGGATTTAGATATCATGCAACCTTCTGTGTTTATATGAGTGCAGATTTTACAAAGCCATCTCAATTTTCACACAGCTCCTGAGGACTCAGACTGCACGCAGCCCTCTGATTCATGCAAGAGATTTAGATGTCATGCAACCTTCTGATTTCATATGAGTGTTTACATTTCACAAAAGTTATCTGATTTCATATAAGGATTCAGACTTCACACAGCCCATTTTTTTTTTTTTTTTGGAGGGCTTAGACTTCACACAACCCTCTGATTTCATGTAAGGGATTTAGATATCATGCAACCTTCTGGGTTTATATGAGTGCAGATTTTACAACGCCATCTCAATCTTCACGCAGTCCCTGGTTTCAAATGAGGACTCAGACTTCACACAGCCCTCTCATTAAAAATGTTAGAGCTCACATTATGAACCCATTATAGTGATTCCTTAAAGCGGAGTTCCGCCCAAATGTTTTTTTTTTGTTTTGTTTTTTAAGTCAGCAGCTACAAATTCTGCAGCTGCTGACTTTTAAAATAAGGACACTTACCTGTCCAGGGCGCCTGCGATGTCCTCACTCGAGACCACTTTAAGAAATATTGGCACCCAAACACTGCTTACGTGTTATGCTGCGATTCTTAAAGCGGTAGTAAACCCGCTGAAGTTTGTTTTTTTCTTCCTGACCTGCAAAGGAAAAGGCATAATGAGCTAGTATGCACCGCATACTAGCTCATTATGAAATACTTACCTTAGAATGAGGCCCCGACATCTGGCCGGATCCACCCCAAAGGAAGCTGACATGTTCCCCCTGCATTTCTTCCGGGTGTCGCGGCTCCAGCGCTGTGAGTGGCCGGAGCCGCGATATCGTCATTCCCGTGAATGCGCGTGGGAGATTTCTTTCCGGTTGGGTCCAGCGTCTGCTGGACTTTCAGCCGAGAATCCCCTTGTGCGCATGCGCCGCTGCAGTCAGCGGTGCATTGCGAGGGGAATATCTCCTAAACCGTACAGGTTTAGGAGATATTTTTTTTACCTACATGTAAGACTTATTATAGGCTTTCCTGTAGGTAAAAGTCAAAAAATTTACTATACAACCACTTTAAGCAAAGCAGAAACGTACGTTACTGCTACACTTAGTTGTGGACCTTATGAAAGTCTAGTGTAAAGCTGGCCATACACAGTGCAATCTGACCATACAATCCCTGTACATTCTCTTGTATGCGTAGGTCCTGCATGCATATGTAAAGGCACATGTGAGGTATCGACCTCGACCATCAGAGCAAGAGCAATAATTCTAGCGCCAGACTTCCTGTGTAACTTTAAACTGGTAACCTGTAATGGCTTTTAAAGCATTGCCTATGGATAATTTATTGTACTGTACTTTGCTGCATTTTAAAGTATGATATATTTTGTATCTAACTTATATATTTTACCAAAAAAATGGGTATTATATTTTGTTTATGCTCAGTAAAATTCATTAAAGTGTATCTTTTCCCCCAAAAATTTGCATTTGAAAAACCGCTGTATGAATATCATGTGACATAGAAAATTGCAACACCCGCCATTTTTTTTCTCTAGGGCCTCTGCTTAAAAATATAAAATATCTGTGGGTTGTAAATCATTTCCTAGCAAAACAATGCAGATTTTTACATGTATGTGAGGAATGTCAGAATTGGCCTGGGGGGGGGCAAGTGATTAAAAATATTCTCTATAAAACGCAGCCAGGGCTGTGCATTGTGTATTGAGAAATTGTGCATTCTATTCACGCTCTGAAATAACAATGTGTTGTCACAGATCCCTGCTTTGCCTTTGAACTTGCCCAGTGGAGGCTGCGGCACCCGTCTCCTAGCGCTGCGCCATTCCTCATGTATGTGCGGTTGGTAGCTGGCTGTGAGACTTCAGGAGGTAAGAGCTGGCTCCCATATCCAAGATGGTGGCACTGGCTGGTGAAAAATCAGTTCTGGGGAAGACAGTGCCACAATGCAACTTGAACAGGTCAATGCAAAAGGCAGAAAACTAGGGGCGGTCAGCAACACCAGTCTCCATTTAATTGATCCTAGCAAAAACATTTCTAGTTCTGGATGGAGTAGGGAAAGAATTAACATTTCTGTCATTTTTTATTTTTGTGTGTGAGCCTATTGGCTAGCTTTTCCCTTATTTTCTATCCTTGTGACAGCAAGACAAGTAAGGGGGAGGGGTATAAATATTTAACTTGCCATTAGCAGTACAACTGTAATGGCGCGTACACGCGGTCGGAATTCTTGTCAGAAAAAGCTCTGATGGTTTCCCCGATGGAATTCCGACGGAATTCGGCTCAAGCTGTCTTGCCTCCACACGGTCACATCAAATTCCGATCGTTTATAATGCGGTGACGGACAACACGTACGACAGGACTAGACAAAGGAAGTTCAATAGCCAGTAGCCAATAGCTTCTGTCTCGTAGTTGAATCTGAGCATGCGTTATTTTTAGCGTGTCGGAATTGCATACACACGATCAGAATTACCGATGGAAAGTTTTTCCGTCGGGAAAATTGAGAACATGCTATCAATTTTTGGCTGGCGGAAATTCAGACAGCTAAATTCCAATGGAGCGTACACACGGTCGCATTTTCCGATGAAAAGCTCTCATCTGTCTTTTTCTGTCCGGAATTCCGATCGTGTGTACGCAGCATAAGTGCAAAAACTGATGAACTGATTCACTCAAAAAAACATGTTCATCCCAGCCCCAGTGACTGCAGATTCAGCCCTCAGACCAGCCCCAATTTCTACACCTTCAGACTTCTCATCAGCCTTAAGGTGGAACTGCACGGCATCTGAGCACTACAAACCAAAAATATTATTTCATTTGTTTTTAATATTTAAAGAAAAGTCACCCATTCATCCATGTCTCCATGCTCTATTTGCTGAAAAATAATTTTGAAAAACACCCCCCTTCTCTTTCTGTCAGTGGCCATCTTGCGTAAGGGCAGATGATTCCTGTATCATTTACTTTCTGGAATCCATCTGCCCTTAGCTCGGGCACAGGCTGAGCTGAGAACCCTCCTCCCCTCCTGAAGACTCCTGGGATGTATGACATAATTTGCCTAGGCACAGAAACCAGAAAGTGACTGAACAAATGTAAAAAAAAAAAAAAAAAAAGTTTAAAACAAGTAAATATGATATACTTTCCTATCTATTTACTGATGCTAGCAATATAAGGATTAAAAATAGTCCATGTTGATTGAGAAAGTGAATTTCCGATTCAATTCCTGCACCTTCACACCTTAGATCAGCCCCAATGCATGTATCTTCAGACCTCCGATCAGCCCCAATCCCTGCACTTTCAGATCACAGATCAGCCAGAGGCGGTCGCTCCATAAAGGGGCGTAGGGGCGCTGCCGCTCCCCCCCCCATCCATGCTCCCCCCCCCCATCCATGCGCCCCCAATCTACATACAGGACACACGGATTTCAATGGCGGGAGGTGTGTTTCTTTTAAGCACATGATTAGAGCCTGAGGCAATAATAGGTTTCAAAAATGGGTGGACTCCCGGTGAGCTCCAGTGACACTAGCGAATGAATATTCACTATTCTCCTCCCGGCCAATCAGGAAGCCCCTATTGTTTGTATACCATTTGGAGAGATTCCCCATGAATCCCAGTCCTGACAGAAGACATGATGCAATCTCTTGGATAGAGTCAAAGACGGCACTAAAAACCCAACAGAGGTTCTATCCTCTCTTGCCAAGATGAAAGAAAACATTTTGGTTAGAGTTGGTCCTAAATTCTTCCAAGTTATGTGAATAGCTGAGAGATTCACTCATGGTCAATAGAGGCTACAAAGTGACATACCTAAACATGAGCAAATTGCTTCACTTCTGGTAAGCCATGGCCCAAGGACACATATTTGTATGTTTTTTGTATGTCTGGTATGGATGAGGGTGGATGTGCGTCAGCAAACAGTGACAGATGACAATTTATGTCTCAATCTTTTTATTAATTTTTCAAACAACAATATAAAACATTATAAGGTAACAAAAGAGAGTGCAGAATGACACTGTCATCATCGTCAGTCAACAAGAAAATTGTGACAATAACATATTTGAAGGATGGCTGAGGGGTTCAGCCAAGAACCCATGGAAAGTTCGTAAGTAGGAACTGCACGAAAGTGGTTAACCATGAGGGGTCCCATATAGTGATAGATATTTGGCTATATTCTAAAAAGAGGCCAAACATATTGGCCTTAATTCAGTCCAACATTGCAGACCCTGCGGAGGGGTCAAGCAGGACTACACCCGACCACCCTGCCACCTGGGCAGGCGATAACCATAATAATGTAACTATAGCAAATATGCTAACCATGCAATAACTTTTGTTGCCAACGGTTTAGACATTAATGGCTGTGTGTTGAGTTATTTTGAGGGGACAGCAAATTTACACTGTTATACAAGCTGTACACTCACTACTTTACATTGTAGACAAGTGTCATTTCTTCAGTGTTGTCACATGAAAAGATAGAAGAAAATATTTACAAAAATGTGAGGGGTGTACTTACTTTTGTGAGATACTGTAAAGCCTAGACATCAACCTAATGTCGAGACTCATGCCGCGTACACACGACCGGACTTTCCGGCAGACTAGATCCGACGGTCTTCCCGATGGACTTTTCAGCGGAGTTCTTCCGAACGAACGGACTTGGCCACACATGAATGGACTAAGTCCATTCGAAAGTCCGTTCGTTTTGAACGTGATGATTTACGACGGGACTAAAAAAGGAAGTTCAATAGCCAGTAGCCAATAGCTTCCCTTGCGTCGTATTTGGTCCGTCGGACCAGCACACAGACGGACGGTTTTCCCGATAGGAATTGAGTCCGTCGGACAGATTTGAAACATGTTCTATTTCTAGGTCCGTTGGATTTTTATAATAAGAAACGATCGGATTAGCCAACACACGAGCGGATTGTCCAATGGACTGATCCCAAAGTCCGGTCGTGTGTATGCGGCATAAGGGTCTGACTAGAGGGACTAGTCAGAATTTTCTTAAACCTGGAAGCCTGGTACACACTAAAGCCTCGTACACATGATCAGACTTTCCGCCAACAAAACCGTGGAATTTTGTCCGAAGGGTGTTGGCTCAAACTTGTCTTGCATACACACAGTCATGCAAATGTTGGACAACAATTATGAGATGTACTACGTGGTTTTTCCGCTCTTTAGCACCACTGTTTGGGCTCTTTCTGATAATTTCGTGTTAGTAGAAGTTTGGTGAGTGCTTTCTTTTTGCATTTTTCATTTCATGCTTTTCAGTTCGTCTCTGAACGGCCGTTCGTCAAGTAGACATGTTGGGGAATCGGAGGAGATAACGTGTTATTTATTATTGGCCTTGGAGTTTAATCCTTTGAAATTTTTTTTTTTTTGGTTGAATAATGATTTGATTGGGTATATTTTCTATATTTTTGGATGCATAGAATGCACTTTTTGGTTAATTTCTATTGGCAGATAGCGTGTCTAATTTTATTTTAAAGCACAATAAAGAAATTGTGGAGAATAATACTTGGCTGTGTGTTTTACTTCAAATGACAGTTTGGGAGTAGACAGTTACATTTAAAAAAATACAATGTAAAATTGACAAGGGACACCAACATAGTTGCTTCTTTGTTCTTATAAACTATGGGATAATAGTGTTGTGGTAACATGCACAAATAAAAAGAAAAAAAGCATAATAATATTATTCTTGATATCACTAGAAAAAAAAAAGCCTTTGAAAAGGACTCCATCAGTATCACCAGCAAAGCAGCTTCATTATTATCCCTCCCATTAAAGAAGAAGAGAATTGTGCGCTGCATTTCAAGATTTCATAATTTCATAATTTGTCACGAATGTTAATTCTCCATTACGAATGCTAGTTTACAAGACCGACCGCTTCTGCTTCCGAGAATGTGTGTTTGTACTTTGGACTTTTGTCTGACGCACTTGTGTACACATGCTTGGAAAGTCCGACAACAGACATTTGTTGGCGGAAAATTTGAGAAGATGCTAGCCAACATTTATTGGCGGAAAGTCCCACAACAAATGTCCGATGGAGCGTACACACGGTCGGAATTGCCGCCAAAGCTCACATCCAACCTTTCCCGTCAGTAAGTCCGATCGTGTGTACGTGGCATAACAGTTTTTTTTTTTAACCAGCGGGTTGCATAAAGAAAAAAACTGACATCTGTATGCTGTACTAACCATCCGACATTAGTACAGCTTTCTCCCCCACTGAGCTGTTGTATTCTGACAGGGAGATGTCCCCCCCCCCCCCCCCCACCACCATTTTTTTCCAGCACACCTGTCCGACAGAAGCTAGACAAACGGCCGGCTTCTGTCGGACAGGAGAAATGAGACAGATCGCTGCTCCAGGTAAGTAATATAATCCACCAAAAATGAAGGGCTGGGTGAACATGTAGACCAAGAGTCGGACGACTTTGAAGCCGCCCCTGTGTGAACCGTACAGTCCATTCAGCTGATTAAAGAGGAAGTAAACCCAGATGGGTTTACTTCCTCTTTGTCTCCCTGCAAAGGTAAAGCATAATGGGCTACTGTGCATTGCATAGTAGCCCATTATGTGTCACTTACCTGACACAGGAGCCAGCGAGGTCACCGCTGCCCCCTGTAGTACGGAGCGTCCATCTTCTTCCGGGTATCGCTGCTCCGGCCACTCACTGCATCAGAGCAGCGATGACCTCACTCCCGCGCATGTGCATGGGAGCTGCCACTAACGGCATATCGCGGTTAGCAGCGGCATGCTGCTAACGGCAATAGTGCGCCTGCGCGGCGCTGTCAGCGGTGCCTGTCTTTTAGTAAATATCTCCTAAACCGTGTAGGTTTAGGAGATATTTCTTGGACCTACAGATAAGCCTTAATCTAGGCTTACCTGTAGGTCAAAGTGGTTTGTAAGGGTTTACAACCACTTTAATTTTGTGCTGAAGGTTGGATTATTGGCAAAGTGCATTCCTGAGTACTGAGTGAGAAGGGTGTTGTATTGTCTTTGAGCCGAGGAGAAGATATTGTCATTGTGTGTGTTAATGGATTCAATAAACAATTGACTTTCCAAACTATGAACATATATATGGATACATAAATATCGAATCGATATACATAGAAAACAGATCGATTCAGTATCGACACTCGAATTATCTGAAAACAAGTTAACGTAACATAACGAATATAACAGAACGAAATTATGTATTTTAAGAATGAAAACGAAAAAACAAAACTAAATTAAATGTTCCGTTGTGCACAAGTCTAAACATCCATCACATAAAAAAAGGTGAAATACAACAACACCCAGACACGGGGTTAAAGAAAACTGTTGCAATGACTGACCTTGTATATTTACTCTGTTGATTTGGGGATGGTTGGACATAGGTGATCGCCTGTAAGGAATGCAAAACAAAGATTAGCTTCAAAAGAATCTGGAATAACGCATCTGTCAAGCAAAAACAAACACGGCCAACAGCGTAACTGTACATCTTATCATGCGCTCCTTGTATGTCACAGGCTGATAGACCAAAAAGGACGCATTATCATACGGGCGAGAGATAAGGCACTGTTTTGCTCTTGTATGTGAGGTGTGGCAGTGGGATTTGTGTCACCATCAGAGGAGCGAGTCCGTACACCATGTCACTGCTGTACAAAAACTCCAACACTGAAAGTTCCCCTGTGAACAATAGTCCTGGTAAAATCAGCGTTATGACGGCATAGCGGTCTGGAATCAAATTTATTTTATTATTTATTTATTTAGCTCTGTCAATTTACGCAGCACTTTACATATACATTGTATATGCATGGATCTATACAGTACATGGATGGATCTATACAGTACTTAAAGCGGAGTTCCACCCAAAAATTCAACTTCCGCTTTTTCCGGTTCCTCCCTCCGGTGTCACATTTGGCACCTTTCAAGGGGGGAGGGGGAGGAGCAGATAATGTGTGGCTATGTGTGGCGGAAAACAAATACTGCACATCACCCTGAACACACCATCCCCACTGTGAAACATGGTGGTGGCAGCATCAGGTGGTGGGGATGCTTTTCTTCAGCAGGGACTGGGAAGCTGGTCAGAGTTGATGGGAAGATGGATGGAGCCAAATACAGGACAATCTTAGAAGAAAACCTGTTATGCCCCGTACACACGAGCGGACTTTTCGACATCCAAACTCCGACGGACTGAGTCCGGCGGACTATCCGCTCGTGTGTGGGCTGCAACGGACTTTAGCTTCGCAAAAGTCTGACGGACTTTAGAAATGAAGCATGCTTCAAATTTTCCCGACGGAACTCCGCCGGACCCGGTCCCCTTCGAAAAATTCGCTCGTGTGTGTGCTACTCCGACGGACTAAAACCGACGCTAGGGCAGCTATTGGCTACTGTCTATGAACTTCCTACGTCGAATCCAGTCGTACGTCATCACGTTCGACTCCGTCGGAGTTTGGTGTGATGGTGTGTGGTCAAGTCCGTTCGGTCGAAAAGTCCGCCAGAACTCCGGCGGAACTCCGCTAGAACTCCGTCGGAAGTCTGTCAGACTTAATCCCTCTCGTGTGTACGGGGCATTAGAGTCTGCAAAAGACTTGAGACTGGGGCGGAGGTTCACCTTCCAGCAGGACAACAACCCTAAACATACAGCCAGAGCTACAATGGAATCCTTTAGATCAAAGCATATCCATGTGTTAGAATGGTCCAGTCAAAGTCTAGACCTAAATCCAATTGAGAATCTGTGGCAAGACTTGAAAATTGCTGTTCACAGACGCTCTCCATCCAATCTGACAGAGCTTGAGATATTTTGCAAAGAAGAAGAATGGGCAGAAATGTCCCTCTCTAGATGTGACAGCTCAGTCCTGCTGATTGCACTGGCAGAGCGGGGCTCTCCCTGTGTAACCACAGTCACTCCGCTCCTTGTGTCCCAGTCTTACAGGGCTGGAGGAGATGTATAGGAGGTCCTACCCAAAGCTGACATCACTTCTGCCCTATACCCAGGGGGTCCTGGATCTTCTCCTCCAGCCGTGTGAGCACCTCCAGCAGCCATGATTTTCTATCATCTGCGGGACTTGGACACCTATGCAGACTTTGCATTTGATCAGATATATGTTAAAGCCGAGTTCCACTTGGTTTTGTGTTTATTAAAAGTCAGCAGAGACAAAAAGTGTGGCTGCTGACTTTTAATAAACACATCCTCACCTGTCCCACGATTCAGCAATGCGGCCTCCCAAACCCTCGGTTCTCTCCTTCGGTTCTCTCCGGTGCCAGCATCACAAGTGTGAACACCTGACTGTGACAGCTTGCCGCTTTACAGCCGGGTGCGCACTGCGCATGCGCGAGTCGCGCTGCGCCTTCTTAATTGGCCGGGCAATCTTCGGGGGACATGCGACATCCCTCCGAAGATTGCAGGGAGGGAGGGGGGAAAGGAGAACTTCCGCTCAAATCATCTAGGGGGGCCCGAGTCAAGGTGGGAGCGGGATACCTGTCAAGACTAGGTATCCGCTCCCCCCCCCCCCCCTAAAAAAAATTACATGCCAAATGTGGCATGTCAGGAGTCCTTAAAGTGGAAGTAACACTTTTGGCTGGATATATATATATACAGTGGTGTGAAAAAGTGTTTGCCCCCTTCCTCATTTCCTGTTCCTTTGCATGTTTGTCACACTTAAGTGTTTCGGAACATCAAACCAATTTAAACAATAGTCAAGGACAACACAAGTAAACACAAAATGCAATTTGTAAATGAAGGTGTTTATTATTAAAGGTGAAAAAAAATCCAAACCATCATGGCCCTGTGTGAAAAAGTGATTGCCCCCCTTGTTAAAACATACTATAACTGTGGTTGTCCACACCTGAGTTCAATTTCTCTAGCCACACCCAGGCCTGATTATTGCCACACCTGTTCACAATCAAGGCATCACTTAAATAGGAGCTGCTTGACACAGTAAGGTCCACCAGAAGATCCTTAAGGCCGGGTTCACACCGCTGCGATGCGGGAACGCCGCAAATCCGCGGCGTTTTCCCGCATCGCATTACTCCCGCCGGCAGTTCACGCTGCCCTATGCGGACGGCTGGGAGTGTCAATGATATGTTAATGACACCCCCAGATCCGTCCGCATATCGCAGTGCGATCTGCCGACTCGCACAGGAATCGGATCGCATGGTGTGAACCCCCATGCGATCCGATTCTGTTGCGGACCAAAAAAAGGGTCCCGTGCGAGTTTGCTGCGGGAGCGATGCGAATTCAGCCATACTATCTGTATGGCTGTACTCGCATCGCTACGGAGATCGGATGTGATTTGCGGTGCGAATCACATCCGGATCTCCCCCCGCAGCAGTGTGAACCCAGCCTAAAAGCTACACATCATGCCGAGACCCAAAGAAATTCAGGAACAATTGAGAAAGAAAGTAATTGAGATCTATCAGTCTGGAAAGGGTTATAAAGCCATTTCCAAAGCTTTGGGAATCCAGCGAACCACAGTGAGAGCCATTATCCACAAATGGCGAAGACATGGAACAGTGGTGAACCTTCCCAGGAGTGGCCGGCCGCCCAAAATTACCCCAAGAGCGCAGCGACGACTCATCCAAGAGGTCACAAAAGACCCCACAACAACGTCCAAGGAACTGCAGGCCTCACTTGCCTCAGTTAAGGTCAGCGTTCATGCCTCCACCATCAGGAAAAGACTGGGCAAAAATGGCCTGCATGGCAGAGTTCCAAGGAGAAAACCACTGCTGAGCAAAAAGAACATCAAAGCTCGTCTCAATTTCTCCACAACACATCTTGATGATCCCCAAGACTTTTGGGACAACATTCTGTGGACCGATGAGACAAAAGTGGAACTCTTTGGAAGGTGTGTGTCCAAGTATATCTGGCGTAGAAGGAACACTGCATTTCATAAAAAGAACATTATACCAACAGTAAAATATGGTGGTGGTAGTGTGAGGGTCTGGGGCTGTTTTGCTGCTTCAGGACCTGGAAGACTTGCCGTAATAAAAGGAACTATGAATTCTGCTGTCTACCAAGAGATCCTGAAGGAGAATGTCCGACCATCTGTTCGTGTACTCAAGCTGAAACGAACTTGGGTTCTGCAGCAGGACAATGATCCTAAACACACCAGCAAGTTCACCACCGAATGGCTGAAGAAAAACAAAATGAAGACTTTGGAGTGGCCTAGCCAAAGTCCTGACCTGAATCCTATTGAGATGTTGTGGTATGACCTTAAAAAGGCCGTTCATGCTCGAAAACCCTCTAATGTAACTGAATTAGGACAATTCTGCAAAGATGAGTGGGCCAAAATTCCTCCAGGACGCTGTAAAAGCCTCATTGCACGTTATCGCAAACGCTTGGTTGCAGTTGTTGCTGCTAAGGGTGGCCCAACCAGTTATTAGGTTTAGGGGGCAATCACTTTTTCACACAGGGCCATGATGGTTTGGATTTTTTCACCTTTAATAATAAACACCTTCATTTACAAATTGCATTTTGTGTTTACTTGTGTTGTCCTTGACTATTGTTTAAATTGGTTTGATGTTCCGAAACACTTAAGTGTGACAAACATGCAAAGGAACAGGAAATGAGGAAGGGGGCAAACACTTTTTCACACCACTGTATATATACACACACACACACACTTTTTTCTATTATCTTTTATATCATTTTTTATACAAATATAGAATCACCTGGATTGTCCGGTTTTTCAGATTGACTACCATTTTATTGGCTGGATGTTTTATGGATACTTTATTGCTCTATATATTTTATCCACTAACATTACTACATTGCTTACATGATTACAGTATGATTACATTACAGTATGTTTTACTTTTTTTTTGTTTTTGGACATTAGCCCTGATGAAGTCCCCCCCCCCCCCCCCTGAAAAGTGTTGGCTCTATTTGATGCTCTCAGCTATTAAATATTTCAGAAAGTTTTGTACCAGGCGCTCCTCAGTACACAGCCAAGAATTTACAATCTGGTGATCGCCCCCCTCTTGTCGCTCTCAGGGAGGTGGGACCAGAAGAGGGTCCGCCCACACTCTACTGTCACCATGGATCTGCTTTTGTATGTAAACTTTTCATTATTGGATTTGTTCGTGCTTGAAGTGCCAATAAAAAAATATATCATGTTTTTTTTTTTACCAGAAAATTGATTCTAGTGCCTAGACAAGTCACATACATTTTTTTAGTTACTCCAAATTATTTTTTTAATCGTAAAATTTGCTGTTAACATTTTAGTTAACCCAAATTATTTTTATTAACTACTTCATTCCCTTACCTTGCTTTACAGTTTGTATATAAACCTTTTAATTGTATTTTAGTTTTTTTTTTTTGTAATATTGACTTAACACAAACCCTTATCCTGATCTGTTCCTTTGGTACACTGAGCCTAATATCTCCATCAGCAGAACAGATCACAAAAGATCAGAATGGAAATGTCGCCATCTAGTGGCAGTTTAGTCTACTGCTACAAAGCTTAGTCTTGGTTGGGTTTACAAATACTGTACAACAAAATGTACAAATGTCAACTTAACCAAAAAACAGTTTGTTGGTGGGAGCCAATGGGTGGAATGTCTTTCAGTAGATGTTTCTCGGTAGCAGTTAATTTTATTTAAGACTCCCACACATCACAGGGTGTCTCTCAATTACATCTTGACTTGCCAATTGCTTATTTAGCATTATTATTAGGGAACAGTTGGGTAGAACCTGGAATGCCCAAGTTACTGTAAATGTTAATCCAGCATACTATTTAATGTGACACCAGTAATGTTTTTTTAGGTCAAAATGGTCCCTGACCTTTTTTTGTGACTAGAGGTCAGCTTTGCTATCACTTTAAATAATCTATTTGGGCCAAGAATCACCAGGTGTAAATAAAGGTAAAAAATCTTGAATAAATAATGAATGCAATCACAAAAGTTGCAATATATCGCATATTTGTTTTCTTGATTTAGGTATGCTTTAAGCATTTTTTGCTTCACTGCTGACCTTCGCCATCTAGTGGACATAGTTCATTATTACACTTTTTTAAAAGGTAATAGCCATTTTGAAAATATAAAGTGGTTGTATAACCCGCTTTGCGATTTTTACCTACAGGTAAGCCTATAACAAGGCTCGCCCGTAGATAAAATGAATATCTCCTAAACGTTTAGGAGATATTCACCCTGCATGCAGCCGCTAAACGTCAGTGGCGTATGTGTTCTGAAGGTCCGGCGTATCGTGCCGGAACTTCAGAGCTTCTTGCCAGAACCGAGCCGGTCATCGCGACTCCAGCCGCTCACAGCGCTGGAGCCCGTGAACCCGGAAGAAACGCCAGGGGAACATGCCAGCCCCTTCAGCGCTGAGCGGGTGCCGCTGTGGGGCCTTCGTTCTAAGGTAAGTATTTCATAATGTGCTGGTATGTGATGCCATTCTCTTGCAGGTTTTTTTTTTCCAGAGATCTACTACCGCTTTAAAAAAATAATTTTTTTTATATATATATATATATATATATATATATATATATCTATATATATATATATAGATATATATATATATATATACACACATCTATATTGGCCACAAACATGTCTCACTGCCAGAACCACGTTTGCTTTTTTTTTTTTTTTTGCGCACATGTTTAAAAAATAATTTTAGGCCTGAAGATTACATAAAACCCCCAAAAATTGTGACATTTTCTGAAAGCAGACACCCCTAGAGAATAAAATTGTGGTAGCTCCAATTTTTTACGTCACACAATATTACCACAAAGGTCTAGGAAATGCTAAATTTCTGTGAAAAACACACTAAAGTGTAAATTAGGGCAAACAAACTCAGTTAACTACCCAGGCTTTTGGTAAAATATAAAAGATGAGGTTGCACCGAGGAAATACATGGTGGGGGGAGCGCCGGTCCCGGGGGGGGGGGGGGGGTGTGGAGGCAATCGGGGCGTCAGTACAGCCACCCGAATGCTTCCACTTGCAGGCAGCAGTCTGCTTGTCAGTTTTACACACAATCTCGGTGGCTGTAGCCCTTGGATTGTGTGTGAAAACCCCCGCTGTCAGGTCCGTTTGGCACATGTACCTGGAAGCGAAAGGGTTAAAGTAGAATTCCAGCTATGGAGATTGTTACATAGTTACCAGACATGTGCGCCATCAATAAATTTGTTTCGTTACGTTCCACTTTTTATTAGCCATTAATTCGTATTTCGTAATTCGTGTCCGAAATTCAATTTGAATTTGTACGAAATAAGAATTTGTTAGGTTCGTTAACTTTTCAGAACAATTATGAACGTTCGCTATGATGAATTTAAATAGCAGAAAATACCTCTCAATATGGCAGTCGTCGGCTCATTATGCTCATTATGAGGGACTCCCACCATCCCTGTGCTGTGCTGACTTCCTGGGTTCTTAACTTCATCATAACGAATAATTGTAATTATTATGACAATAATAAAACGATATTAACCACTTGCCGACCAGCGCACGACGATGTACGTCGACAGAATGGCACGGGCAGGCAAATGGGCGTACATGTACGTCCCTTTAAATTTGCCGCCCTGCCATCGGGAGCGTGCTGCCGGCGGCGCGCTGCCGCGCTGGTCCGGACCTCCGTGAGTCCGGTCGTGGGACCCGCGGACTCGATCGCCGCGGGCATCCCCGCGATCGTCTCACGGAGCGGCCGAATGAAGAAATGCCGTTGTAAACAACATTTCTCCATTCTGCCTAGCAACTAGTGACGCTGATCTCTGCTCCATGTGATTGGAGCAGAGATCAGTGTTCACTAAATGAAAGCCCAACCCCCCCACAGTTAGTAACACACCCCTAGGAACACTTAACCCCTACACTGCCACCCACTGGTTAACCCTTTCACTGCCAGTGTCATTTACACAGGAATCACTGCATTTATATAGCAGTGATTATTGTATAAATGACAATGGTCCCAAAAATGTGTCAAAAATGTCCGATGGGTCCCCCACAATGTCGCAGTCACAATAAAAATCGCTGATCGCCGCCATTACTAGTAAAAAAAAAAAAAAAAAAACATTATTAATAAAAATGCTATAAAACTATCCCTATTTTGTAAACGCTATAACTTTTGCGCAAACCAATCAATAATCGCTTATTGTGATTTTTTATACCAAAAATATGTAGAAGAATACGTATCGGCCTAAACTGAGGGAAAAAAATGTTTTTTTATATATTTTTGGGGGATATTTATTATAACAAAAAGTAAAAAATAATGTGTTTTTTTCAAAATTGTCGCTCTATTTTTGTTTATAACGCAAAAAATAAAAACCGCAGGGGTGATCAAATACCACCAAAAGAAAGCTCTATTTGTGGGAAAAAAAGGACGTCAATTTTGTTTGGGAGCCACGTCGTACGACCGCGCAATTGTCAGTTAAAGCGACGCAGCGCCGAATCGCAAAAAGTGGTCTGGTCTTTGACCAGCAAAATGGTCCGGTCTGAAAGTGGTTAAGGAAAATTCTTATTTTGTCCGATTCCGAATCTCCTATTGACTACCAGTACCAGTCTCTCCCACTCCCATATTAAAAAAGGTCATTTTCCCAACCCTCACTCAGCGGCAGAAGAAAACCTCTGATTGGTCAACAAAACACCAGTCGCGTTTCCGTTATAACAGAATTTGGATCTGAAATTCATCAGCAAAATTTCATATACAATTCCGAAGCATAGAAATTCGTATTTCGGATGCTTCCGAGTGCACGAATTTTTGGAAATTTGTCAGAATTTTCGATTCGTACGAAACGAACCGCACATGTCCAAGCCCCCGTACACACGCTCGGACATTCCGACCACAAAATCCGTCAGATCTTTTCACGGATTTTGTCAGAAACTGGTGTTGCATACACACGGTCGGACAATGTTGTCAGAAAATCCGATCGTTCGGAACGTGATGACGTTCGTTCGTTGCAATGGGACTACATTCAGGCTAGTAGCCAATAGCTTTGCTCTCGTACTTTGATCTGAGCATGCGTGGCACTTTGTCCGATCAGGAATTCTCTACAAACGATCGGAAAAAGTCTGATCATATTTTGTTGTGGGAAAATTTGAGATCCTGCTCTCAAATTTTTTCCGACTGAAAAAGTCTGATACAGCCCCCACAAGATCGGACCTTTTCCGTTGGAATTTCCGACCGTGTGTACGGGGCATAATAGTTACTTTGGTTCAGCTTGGATCAATGTAACCATGTATGTACCTGTGGGAACCCGCCTGGAAGCTAGGGCACTGCTGCTCCAGTGATCTCCACTTGCTTCAGTGTCCCATGCCAAGTGGCTGCCCCACTGCATTATGAGCACAGCTTTGCATTTTTTCAGGGCAAAGCATTCTTCGATTGGACATTCTTCGATTGGACACGTCACCCTGCCTCTCCTCCTCGTCCAATCAGAGAATGCTTTGCATTCACTGTGAAAAAGCAAAGTCATCTCTGGATGGCACTTATGCCGACCAGGCGACCTCCTGAGTTCCCTAAGCAGCAGGGCAGGCACTTGACAAGGGGCGGGGAAGCAAGTGGGGATTACTAGAGTAGTGGTGCCTACTACAATGATTTCCAGCATCCACAAGGATCCCACAGGTATGGTATACCCATAGTCCCATTGGTCCAAGCTGGAACGATGTTACTATGTAAAAAATATCTACACCGGGAATTCTACTTCAGGTCCAGAAGATTTACCCCCTTCCTGGATAGGCCATTTTTTGCAAAATGGCACTGCGTTACTTTACCTACAGTGCCTTGCGAAAGTATTCGGCCCCCTTGAACTTTTCAACCTTTTGCCACATTTCAGGCTTCAAACATAAAGATATACAATTTTTATTTTTTGTGAAGAATCACCAACAAGTGGGACACAATTGTGAAGTGGAACGAAATCTATTGGATTTTTGAAACTTTTTAACTAATAAAAAAAATGAAAAGTGGGGCGTGCAAAATTATTCGGCCCCCTTGCGTTAATACTTTGTAGAGCCACCTTTTGCTGCGATTACAGCTGCAAGTCGCTTGGGGTGTCTCTATCAGTTTTGCACATCGAGAGACTGAAATTCTTGCCCATTCTTCCTTGCAAAACAGCTCGAGCTCAGTGAGGTTGGATGGAGAGCATTTGTGAACAGCAGTTTTCAGCTCTTTCCACAGATTCTCGATTGGATTCAGGTCTGGACATTGACTTGGCCATTCTAACACCTGGATACGTTTATTTGTGAACCATTCCTTTGTAGATTTTGCTGTATGTTTGGGATCATTGTCTTGTTGGAAGATAAATCTCCGTCCCAGTTTCAGGTCTTTTGCAGACTCCAACAGGTTTTCATCCAGAATGGTCCTGTATTTGGCTGCATCCATCTTCCCCTCAATTTTAACCATCTTCCCTGTCCCTGCTGAAGAAAAGCAGGCCCAAACCATGATGCTGCCACCACCATGTTTGACAGTGGGGATGGTGTGTTGAGGGTGATGAGCTGTGTTGCTTTTACACCAAACATATCGTTTTGCATTGTGGGCAAAAAGTTGGATTTTGGTTTCATCTGACCAGAGCACCTTCTTCCACATGTTTGGTGTGTCTCCCAGGTGGCTTGTGGCAAACTTTAGACGAGACTTTTTATGGATATCTTTGAGAAATGGCTTTCTTCTTGCCACTCTTCCATAAAGGCCAGATTTGTGCAGTGTACGACTGATTGTTGTCCTATGGACAGACTCTCCCACCTCAGCTGTAGTTCTCTGCAGTTCATCCAGAGTGATCATGGGCCTCTTGGCTGCATCTCTGATCAGTCTTCTCCTTGTCTGAGCTGAAAGTTTAGAGGGACGGCCAGGTCTTGGTAGATTTGCAGTGGTCTGATACTCCTTCCATTTCAAAATGATCACTTGCACAGTGCTCCTTGGGATGTTTAAAGCTTGGGAAATCTTTTTGTATCCAAATCCAGATTTAAACTTCTCCACAACAGTATTACGGACCTGCCTGGTGTGGTCCTTGGTCTTCATGATGCTCTCTGCACTTTCAACAGAACCCTGAGACTATCACAGAGCAGGTGCATTTATACAGAGACTTGATTACACACAGGTAGATTCTATTTATCACCATCAGTCATTTAGGACAACATCGGATCATTCAGAGATCCTCGCTGAACTTCTGGAGTGAGTTTGCTGCACTGAAAGTAAAGGGGCCGAATAATTTTGCACGCACCACTTTTCCGTTTTTTATTTGCTAAAAAAGTTTAAATTATCCAATAGATTTTGTTCCACTTCACAATTGTGTCCCCCTTGTTGGTGATTCTTCACAAAAAATAAAAATTTTATATCTTTATGTTTGAAGCCTGAAATGTGGCAAAAAGTTGAAAAGTTCAAGGGGGCCGAATACTTTCGCAAGGCACTGTAACATTTGCACGGCTGTGCAACTCTGTACCCCAAAAAAAATTTGTCCATCAGTACCCTTCAATACCACCTATCAATGCTCATCAGTGCTACCCATCCGTGCCACCCAACCGTGCCACCTCTCAGTGCCCACCAGTGCAACCTCTCAGTTGCCACCAGTGCCGCCTCATCATTGCCCACCAGTGCCGCCTTATCAGTACTCATCAGTGCCGTATATTAGTGCCCATCAATGCAGCCTCAGCAGCACACATCAATGAAGGAGAAAAATTAACTGTTTGCAAAATTTTATAACGAAATATAAAACCGTTTTGTTTTCAAACTTTTCATCTTTTTCCATTTTTTGTTAAACAAAAAATAAAAAACACAGAGGTGATCAAATACCACCAAAAGAAAGATCTATTTCTGGGGGGAAAATGATAAAAAATTTATTTGGGTACAGTGTTGTATGGCAATTGTCATTCAATGTGCGTCAGCTCTGAAAGCTGAAAATTGGTCTGGGCAGGAAGGGGGTTTAAATGCCCGGTATTGAAGTGGTTAAAGGTTTCAATCATGTCTCTCCTTTCCCTTCTTTTCCCCAGACTGTACATATTAAATAGGGAGTCCACTGGAAAAAAAAAAATATTAAAAGCCAGCAGCTATAAATACTGCAGCTGCTGACTTTTAATAAATTGGCACTCACCTGTCCCGGGGTCCAGCGATGTCGGCAGCCGAGGCCGATCGATCTCTCGGCTCTCGGCTGCTGCCACCACCATTCTTAGTGAGGGAATCAGGAAGTGAAGCGTTGTGGCTTCACTTCTCAGTTCCCTACTGCGCATGCACGAGTCGCGCAGCGCAATGACAATGGTCCGCTCTCTGGGACCCGTGTGTGTCTCAGCAGACAGCGCGCCGGGACAGGAAGAAGCATAGACTCCCGTGGGAGTCTATGCCCAGAAGTGGGTGCAAATACCTGTCTTAGACAGGTATCTGCACCCTCCACCCCCCTGAAAGGTGCCAACTGTGACACCGGAGGGGGGGGGTTCCGATGAGCGGAAGTTCGACTTTAGGGTGGAACCCCGCTTTAAGTTCCTGCAATCTCTTCTGATATGTTTTATCCCTCAGATCTTTCTCTCCCGTTTTGTTGCCTGTCTCTGAACTCATCAATATCTTTTTGTAAAGGAAGTCTCCAGAACGGACCACATTGTGAGATGTATTCATTGGAATACACTTTGCCTAAATAAAAAAAAAATGGCATTGTGTAGACCAGCCATTCTCAACCAGGGTTCTGTGGAACACTGGGGTTCCTCCAGAGGTTGCTAGAGGTGCCTTGAGCTGTGGCCGATGAACCACCTATTTGATGGTGTCTACAGAGTTCAAGGTTCAACATCACTTGGCAAAGCCAGCAGCATGACACCAAATATCTGTTTAGCTGTCTTCAACGGTGACATTCTGAAAACCACTTTAAGGGGGACATTCTTCCTATTGACCACTAATATAAGGAACATTGTTCCTATTGACCACTAATATAAGGAGCATTGTTCCTATTGACCACTAATATAAGGAGCATTGTTCCTATTGACCACTAATATAAGGAGCATTGTTCCTATTGACCACTAATATAAGGAACATTGTTCCTATTGACCACTAATATAAGTAGCATTGTTCCTATTGACCACTAATATAAGGAGCATTGTTCCTATTGACCACTAATATAAGGAGCATTGTTCCTATTGACCACTAATATAAGGAAAAATTGTTCCTATTGACCACTAATATAAGGAACATTCTTCCTATTGACCACTAATATAAGGAACATTCTTCCTATTGACCACTAATATAATGAGCATTGTTCCTATTGACCACTAATATAAGGAGCATTGTTCCTATTGACCACTAATATAAGGAGCATTGTTCCTATTGACCACTAATATAAGGAACATTGTTCCTATTGACCACTAATATAAGTAGCATTGTTCCTATTGACCACTAATATAAGGAGCATTGTTCCTATTGACCACTATTATAAGGAGCATTGTTCCTATTGACCACTAATATAAGGAAAATTGTTCCTATTGACCACTAATATAAGGAACATTGTTCCTATTGACCACTAATATAAGGAACATTCTTCCTATTGACCACTAATATAAGGAACATTCTTCCTATTGACCACTAATATAAGGAACATTCTTCCTATTGACCACTAATATAAGGAACATTCTTCCTATTGACCACTAATATAACGAGCATTGTTCCTATTGAGCCCTGATGATTTGGTTTTAGTAAGGGTTCCTTGAGACATGAAAATTATTTTTGGGGTTCCCCTAGGGTTAAAGGGTTGAGAAAGCCTGGTGTAGACACTTACTTGTTTGGTGCTCCATGGACGTTGGTTAGTAATGTGAAATTATTCCTTACACTGCGCAGACTGGCCAGCACCTGGAAAATGGACACAGGGTCAGTATACAGCTTAATATGTTGCAGTGGCCCCTGACATCACCAAAGGGCCACGCACAATGTTCAATATATAGAATGCTTGGAGGGCTATCAAAGACTGCAGACCTAATAGAGGAGATGAGGGTCAGAGAGTGAGGAGGTGCTACTTTTTTGAACTGGGGAGATGCTGCAGAGGACAATATGAAATTGGGAAGGTTTTACATGAGGCTGGTAGAGATCAATGCCATTACCCCAATCAATGTTCCTGCTACAATTTACTGAGGTCCGCACATCATATAGCAAAGGCTAGCAGGTTGTGCACTAGGGGCTTAAAGTAGATCTATAGGCAAAACTTCTTGTTTCATTTTGGATAGAGTAAGCCCTTGTACACACGGTCGGAGATTCCGACGGAATGTGTCAGATCGGACCGTTTTGTCGGATATTCCGACTGTGTGTGGTCTCCATCGGACTGTTTCCATCGGAGTATCCGACGGACCAAGTTTTCCAACTTGCTGGTAAAATTTTCCGACAAAATGCTCCGATCGGACATACTCCGATCATGTGTAGAGAATTCCGATTGGACAAAGTGCCACGCATGCTCAGATCAAATTCCTACACCAAAGCTATTGGCTACTAGCCTGAACGTAGTCCCCTCGTAACGAAATAACGTCATCACGTTCTGAACGATCGGATTTTCCGACAACTTTGTCCGACCGTGTGTATGCAACAGTTTCGGACAAAATCCGTCGGACAAAATCCAACGGACAAAATCTGACGGATTTGGTTGTCGGAATCTCCGACCGTGTGTACAAGGGCTTAGAGAAGGTTATAACACCTGTTAGATTTTTTTTTTTCCCGCCATCTGTGTCCCTTTATGGAAATTTTCCCTTCACTTCCTGTCCCATCGTAAAACAGGAAGTGAGAGGAACTTCCTGAAAATTAAGTGATTTCCTTGGAGACCTCCAGGTCACCAGCCTTATGCCCTGTACACACGGTCGGACATTCCGACGACAAAATCCGATTTTTTTACAAGGGATTTTGGCCCAAACTTGCCTTGCATACACACGGTCGCACAAAGTTGTCTGAAAATCCAATCATTCAGAACGCGGTGATGTAGAACACGTACGAAGGGACTATAAAGAGGGCAGTAGCCAATAGCTTTCGTTTCGTAATTTATTCTGAGCATGTGCGGCGCTTTGTCCGTTGGAATTGTCTACACACGATCAGAATTTAAACTATCAGATTTTGTTGTCAGAAAATTTGAGATCCAGCTCTCAAACTTTGTGTGTTGGAAATTCAGACGGGAAAAGTCAGATGGAGCCCCCACACACGATCAGATTTTCCGACAACGCGATCCGATCGCACATTTTCTGTCGCAAAGTCCGACCGTGCATACAGGGCATTAGTGTCCCAATTGGAAGAGTTCCCTTTTATTACTTTTCAAGCGATAATCCAAAATTTGGGACTTTCTTTTACTTTCATTTTCAATGATAATGGTAGAAAGGGACAGATAGAGAGGGTGAATCTCCCAAACGGGGGCACAGCCAGAAATAAAAACTGACAGGAGTTCTAGTCCATCTCCAAAAAAAAAGGTTTTGCCTTTAGTTGTACTTTAAACCATGATACCTTATTAAAGGCAAATACTTAAAGTGGTACTAAAGTCTTGTTTTTTTTTTATTATTTAAAAATAACAAACATGTTATACTACCTGCTCTGTGCAGTGATTTTGCAGAGAACATTCCTGATCCTCCTCTTCTCGGGTCCCTCACTGCCACTCCTGGACCCTCCCTCCTGCTGAGTGCCCCCATAGCAAACAGCTTGCTATGGGGGCACCCGAGCCGAGCCGCCGCTCTGGGTGTCCATTCAGACATGGAGCCGTGGCTCAGCCCCGCCCCTTCTCTCTCCTTATTGGCTTTGACAGCAGCGGGAGCCAATGGCGCCTGCTGTGTGTGTCAGCCAATCATGAGGTAGAGCTCCAGACAGCCGAGTCTCTCATGCAACATCGCTGGATCGTGATGGGGCTTGGGAAAGTGTTGGGGGGGGGGGGGGGGCTGGTTGCACACAGAAGGTTTTTTTTATCTTAATGCATTGAATGCATTAAGATAAAAAAAAACAGAGAAGTCTTAAGGTTACCTGTGGGTACATACCTGGGCAAATGGAGTAACAATCAGGTCATCCCCATGCCTAAAAATATAAAGAAGCAGGTTATAATACTTGAAATATACTTAGCAGAACAAATAATTTGTAATGTTGACTTAGATTGTCAGTCCATGGAAATCAGATTCAGGTATTCGTAGATTGACCCCCCCCCCCCTCCTGGCACTAAATTCCACCCGAGTCTCTGCCCCCTGACCATCTTTCTTATTGTAGTCCTACCCCTACAGGTTACATAGTTTCATAGTTAATGAGATAGAAAAAATACACCATCTAGTGCAACCAAAAGATAAAAATAATACATAGTTAAATAGAAAATCTCCATTTATAGAATCCTATACATATAGTCGATCCAGAGTAAAGCAAAACAAAAAACAAAAAAAACAAAAACCCCACATGAAGCAATTTGCTCCTGAAGGGGAAAGAAAATTCCTTTCTGATCCCCCAGGAGGTAATCAGATATCCCCTGGAGCAACAATCTCTGATTTTGTTACCTATTAATGTTAATATCCAGTTATAGTGTGAGAGCATCCAGCGATTTCTTTTTAGAACAATCCACTGAGTTGGGCTGAGCTAGTTTTCATATTTTCACAGCTCTTAGGCCCCTTTCACACTGACGTCCCGTTCAGGCCCGCCTGTCAGTTTTTCAGGCGGACCTGAACAGGTGCTCCATAGAGCTCTATGGAGCGTCGGATATCAGCGGTGACAAGTCCGCTGACATCCGACCCGCTCCGATCCGAAAAAGTGTAACGGAGGAAAAAGCTATTTTTCCATCCGTCTGCGGATCGGATCGGGTGACGACGGGCACTGCGGTCCGTCATCATCCGATCTCCCATAGGGGAGAGCGGCGCTGTGACAGGTCCGTCCCTGCGCAGTGTGCAGAGACAGACCTGTTATCTCCCTGCTCAGCGGGGATCGGCAGAGTGATCCCCGCTGAGCAAACGGATATCCACGGGGCGGATCAGAACTGATCCGGCCCGTGTGAAAGGACCCTTACTGTGAAGAAGACTTTCTGCATGTGAGGGTTAAATCTCTTTTCCTCCAGACATAAAGGGTGCCCCTTTGTCCTCTGCTATGACCTGAAAGTGAATAAATCTACACCAAGTTCACTATAAGGACCCCTTATGTATTTACACATGGTGATCATATCTCCCCCCCCCCCCTTATGTATTTATACAAGGCGATCATACCCCCTTATGTATTTATACATGGCGATCATATCCCCCCTTATGTATTTATACACGGCGATCATACCCCCTTATGTATTTATACATGGTGATCATACCCCCCCCCCCCCCCTTATGTATTTATACACAGCGATCATATCCCCCCTTATTTATATATATACATTGTGATCATATCCCCCCTTATGTATTTATATATGGTGATCATATCCCCCTTATGTATATATACACAGTGATCATATCCCCCTTATATATTTATACATGGCGATTATATCCCCCTTATGTATTTATACATGGTGATCATATCCCCCCTTATTTATATATATACATTGTGATCATATCCCCCCTTATGTATTTATATATGGTGATCATATCCCCCTTATATATTTATACATGGCGATTATATCCCCCTTATGTATTTATACATGGTGATCATACCCCCCCTTATGTATTTATACACGGCGATCATATCCCCCTTATGTATTTATACATGGTGATCATATCCCCCTTATGTATTTATACAAGGTGATCATATCCCCCCCCCCTTATGTATTTATACATAGTGATCATATCCCCCCTTATGTATTTATACATGGTCATCATATCGCCCCCCTTATGTATATATACATGGTGATCATATCCCCCCTTATTTATATATATACATTGTGATCATATCCCCCCCCCTTATGTATTTATATATGGTGATCATATCCCCCTTATGTATATATACACGGTGATCATATCCCCCTTATATATTTATACATGGCGATTATATCCCCCTTATGTATTTATACATGGTGATCATACCCCCCCCTTATGTATTTATACACGGCAATCATATCCCCCTTATGTATTTATACAAGGTGATCATATCCCCCCCCCCTTATGTATTTATACATAGTGATCATATCCCCCCTCATGTATTTATACATGGTCATCATATCGCCCCCCTTATGTATATATACATGGTGATCATATCCCCCCTTATGTATTTATACATGGTGATCATATCCCCCCCTTACTTATTTATACACAGTGATCATATCCCCCCTTATGTATTTATACATGGTGATCATATCCCCCTTATGTATTTATACATGGTGATCATATCCCCCCCACCCCCTTATGTATTTATACGTGGTGATCATATCCCCCCCCCCTTATGTATTTATACATGGATATCATATCCCCCCTTATGTATTTATACATGGAGATCATATCCCCCCTTATGTATTTATACATGGAGATCATATCCCCCCTTATGTATTTATACATGGAGATCATATCCCCCCTTATGTATTTATACATGGAGATCACATCCCCCCTTATGTATTTATACATGGAGATCATTTCCCCCCTTATGTATTTATACATGGAGATCACAGGTCTTAGAGCGACTGCACTTCGAAGTGCACTTTCAGTGCAAAGGGGATTTTCCTTTTCGTAAATAACCCCCAAAGAGAAGACATTTAGATCCACCAACAGATATTCATGAGCTTCACACTTACTGCTCGCTTGCAGCGGAGGAGTTCCTGGACATGTTCTTTGGTGAGAGGTCATAGTCGCTGTCCGAGCGGTACAGGAAGGATTCCCGTCTCTGGTTGTGGCTGGGGAAGTTTGTGTGCAGAACAAGTCCAGAACCGGGACTGGCCTGGGGGTCCAGGGGGCTGCGTCCTGAACTTGGCCCATTTTCAACATCAAAACTGAAAAAAAGGAAAAAAAAAAAAAAAGAATAATAAGCAACATAAATAAGAAAGTAAAACATGTACCCAACCCCTTCCAGCTCTGGAGACTCCATGTTGGTTAAATAAGGATGCACATTAAACATTGTCAAAAGTTCCTATGAGGCCCTACGCAACGTAAAACCTTCTTCTTGCACCCCTAATCAATTTAAAGTCATATTTTTACAGCAGCTAAACAAACTTTAGCAAAGGCATGGAAATCAGAGATGCCAACAATAGCACAGGTTAAAGATAAAATGTCATGGTATTTCCCTAACGAGAGATTAGCTGCCACTTTATTTGATCAAATCGATACATTTCTAAAAATCTGGGATCCCTGGATTACAAGTTATTTAAGGGGAATCTTACTGATTTGACATGGTCATTATAACCTGCCATTTTTTTATTTTTTTCACCTTCTGTACTGTATTCCTCGGATGGGATTTAGCTCTGGCCTTGCTCCGGTCCTCTTCTCTTCTTCCACCCCCATCCTTTTCATAAAAATATGCAATCCCTGCTTCTAAGACCGGTTTTGTTTTTCGATTGAATTGTTTTTACTTCACCGTATGATTTCTAGAGCTTTACCCTCTTTCTTTAACCACTTAAGGACCGGAAGGATTTGCCCCTTTAACCACTTAACCATTTGGCTGGCAAAAGACCAGAGCACTTTTTGCGATTCGGCACTGCATCGCTTTAACTAACAATTGCGCGGTCGTGCGACGTGGCTCCCAAACAAAATTGACGTCCTTTTTTCCCCACAAATAGAGCTTTCTTTTGGTGGTATTTGATCACCTCTGCGGTTTTTATTTTTTGCGCTATAAACAAAAAAATAGCACCAATTTTGAAAAAAACACATAATTTTTTTACTTTTTGTTATAATAAATATCCCCAAAAAATATATAAAAAAAACATTTTTTCCCTCAGTTTAGGCCGCTACGTATTCTGCTACATATTTTTGGTAAAAAAAAAAAAAAAATCATAATAAGCATTTATTGATCGGTTTGCGCAAAAGTTATAGCGTCTTCAAAATAGGGGATAGTTTTATGGTATTTTTATTAATAGCTAGTAATGGCGGCGATCAGCGTTTTCTATTGTGACTGCGACATTAGGTTGGACAGATCGGACACTCACTTTTGGTGCTATTTTGGGACCATTCACATTTATACAGTGATCAGCGCGATTAAAAATGCATTGATTACTGTGTAAATTTGACTGGCAGTGAAGGGGTTAACCACTAGGGGGGCGCTATAGGGGTTAAGTGTGTCCTGGGGAGTGATTCTAACTGTCGGGGGGAGGGGCTATGTGTGACATGACACTGATCTCTGCTCCCGATTACAGGGAGCGGTGATCAGTGTCCTGTCACTAGGCAGAACGGAGAAATGCTTGTTTACATAATTTCCCCGTTCTTCCTCTTCGTGAGACGATCGCGGGTATCCCCACAGACATCGAGTCCTCGGGACCCACGATCACACTCACGGAACTCGTGGTGGGTGTTAATATGCCTGTACTTGCCCTTTTGCCAACATATATGGGGGTGAGCGATATGGCACTGCGCCGCTTTAACTGACAATTGCGGCTTCTCAGACTGGTTCCCTACTGCGCTGCGCAATCCGGATGGTCTCTGCTGTCTTCTGGGATCCGTGTGTTTCCCAGCATACAGCGGAGGGGGAGAGGAGTAGACTCCCTTGGGAGTCTATGCCTGGAAGTGGGTGCAAATATTATACAGGTATCTGCACCCCCTCCCCTGAAAGGTGCCAAATGTGACACCGGAGGGAGGGAGGGAGGATTCTGAAAAGCGGAGGTTCCATTTTTGTATGAACCTCCGCTTTAACTCCCTATTTCTCGCCATTTAATTATTATTATTATTATTTTCCTGCTTTTTTTCTTTTGTTCACGTCTATTTTATAAATGATAAACAATTAAAACTTTTTTTTTTTGTTTGCTTTGTTAGTGAATATTTTTTACACATATATAGTAACATATTTACACATTTCACATTGAAAAAGTGCTAAATTAAAAAAAAAATTCAATTTATTTAATTTGTAAATAACTTTTCAATGCTTTGTACCATTGCTGACGGCTGAAGTTAAAACAAAACAGTTGCGGTAGTTGGTATCGGCGAGTACTAAACAAGAAGTATCGGTACTTGTACTCATTGTAAAATATGGTATAGGTGCATCCCTAATACTCACCATCAGAAAGTTTTCGGACATCAGAATTCAACGTCAGAAGTGACGTAATGCGTTGAATTGGTTTGTATGTGTTCTTTCATTTCTGAGCATGCCTAGTCTTGCTCTTCAGATTATTTTTTTTTGGCAGAAAACCGTACTAATGAAAAGAAAATCGGACGTTGTGGTCACAGCAGACAAAAATTTTGGAGCCTGCACATCCAGTTTTTGTCTGACGAAAATCCGTAATCGCCTGTCAAAAGCAGCATACTAACGGGTCGTTTTGCAGGCGCTACATTGCTAAAAATAGCGCCTGCAAACCGACCTGAAACAGCCGCTGCTTTGTCTCCAATGTGAAAGCCCTGAGGGCTGGCAGGACGGTAAAAAAAAGTTCTGCTAGCAGCATCTTTGGAGCGGTGAAGTGTGTATACCGCTCCTTCGCCGCTGCTGCCCATTGAAATCAATGGGGCAACGCGGCTATACCGCTGGCAAAGCGCCTCTGCAGAAACGCTTTGCGGTGATTTTTAACCCTTTCTTGGGCGCTAGCGGGGGTAAAACCTAGCGCCGCAAATCCGACAGTAGAGAGCCGCTAAAAAGCCACTGCTTTGTCTCCAATGTGAAAGAGTCGAGGGCTTTCACACTGGAGCGGTGCGCTGGCAGAACAGTAAAAAAAAGTTCTGCTAGCAGCATCTTTGGAGCGGTGTGTATACCGCTCCTTCACCGCTCCTGCCCATTGAAATCAATGGGGCAGCGCGGCTATACCGCCAGCAAAGCGCCTCTGCAGAAGCGCTTTGCGGTGGTTTTTAACCCTTTCTCGGGCGCTAGCGGGGGTAAAACCTAGCGGTGCAAATCCGACAGTAGAGAGCCGCTAAAAATAGCGGCGCTTTACCGTCGACGCACCTCCCGCCCCAGTGTGAAAGAGGCCTTGGAGCAGAAAATTACCCAAGAGCGCCTAGATGTGAACAGGGCCTAAGGTTCTCTAACAAACCTCTGAGAGATTCACAGAACAGCTGTATTTATACGGAGATTAAATTACACACAGGTGGACTCTATTTACTAATTAGGTGACTTCTGAAGGCAATTGGTTCCACTAGATTTTAGTTAGGGGGTATCAGAGCAAAGAGGGGCTGAATACAAATGCACCCCACACTTTTCAGATATTTATTTGTAAAAAAATCTTGAAAACCATTTATAATTTTCCTTCTACTTCACAATGATGTGCCACTTTGTGTTGGTCGATCACATACAATCCCAATAAAATACATTTATGTTTTTGGCTTTAACATGACAAAATGTGGAAAATGTTGAGGGGTATGAATACTTTTTCACGGTATCTGCAAATGGTAAATATGTTTAATTTCATATTTACTTTATCAGGCATAAATAACATATAACTTTTTATTTTATTTCGCGGCATGACTTAATCTTCCGGTGTGACAAGCTCCTTACCCCAGACTTCCGTAGAAGACTGAGGAATGGATAATCACGGATATAGAACAGAAGTTCCATCCAGGATGTAGTAATTATTGAGCAGCTACTGGCTTCTACTGAGACGAGTTTTCTCTGTGCAAACAGCGGCTAATCCTACACACACAGGGCAATCACGTGTTGCAAAGTGTTGACACAATTCTAGGCTTCTGTACCGGACAGCGCAGTGCTGAGCGTGTTTACCAACCGGGCGTGCTGCTTTGTGGCCTACGTAAATCCAGATGAAATATCGCAAACTCTTGTGTATTTATTTACAACTAAGTCCTGTGATGAAGACGTCCACAGAGCCACAAAAGAAAAATCATGTGTGTTAATGTGTAAAATGTGCTAAACAAAAAAAAATAAATAAAAAAATGGAATAGCACGCATATTTGATTTTACAGCCTGTTTCGCACGGGCTTCAGCTTGTATAAGAGTATAAGCTTAGAGCAGCTTTCTCTAGGCCTTTATCCATAGCTCCCCACTGTCCCTGATTTCGAGGGACTGTGCCTGATTTCGAGGGACTGTCCCTGATTTCGAGGGACTGTCCCTGATTTCGAGGGACTGTCCCTGATTTCGAGGGACTGTGCCTGATTTCGAGGGACTGTCCCTGATTTCGAGGGACTGTGCCTGATTTTGTGGGACTGTGCCTGATTTCGAGGGACTGTCCCTGATTTCGAGGGACTGTCCCTGATTTCGTGGGACTGTCCCTGTTTTAGAGGGACTGTCCCTGATTTCGTGGGACTGTCCCTGTTTTCGAGGGACTGTGCCTGATTTCGAGGGACTGTGCCTGATTTCGAGGAACTGTCCCTGATTTAGAACAAAGCCCCTCTTCCCCTACTACCTCCTCATTTGTCCCTCATTTTGGTCTGATCTATATAGTTCAGCTTGTATAAGAGTATAAGCTTAGAGCAGCTTTCTCTAGGCCTTTATCCATAGCTCCCCACTGTCCCTGATTTCGAGGGACTGTGCCTGATTTCGAGGGACTGTCCCTGATTTCGAGGGACTGTGCCTGATTTCGAGGGACTGTCCCTGATTTCGAGGGACTGTGCCTGATTTCGAGGGACTGTCCCTGATTTCGAGGGACTGTGCCTGATTTTGTGGGACTGTGCCTGATTTCGAGGGACTGTGCCTGATTTCGAGGGACTGTCCCTGATTTCGAGGGACTGTCCCTGATTTTGTGGGACTGTGCCTGATTTCGAGGGACTGTCCCTGATTTCGAGGGACTGTCCCTGATTTCGTGGGACTGTCCCTGTTTTCGAGGGACTGTCCCTGATTTCGTGGGACTGTCCCTGTTTTCGAGGGACTGTGCCTGATTTCGAGGAACTGTCCCTGATTTAGAACAAAGCCCCTCTTCCCCTACTACCTCCTCATTTGTCCCTCATTTTGGTCTGATCTATATAGTTATATATAAAAATGCACTTTTTATCTTTCAAAAAGTGTTTCCCAGAGCTAAAACTTTCATCCAAATTCTAAATTGCTGCATTTGTAAATTTTAAAAGCCAATATAAAGGAATAGTAGTGGTAAAAAAAAAAAAAAAAAATGCTTGTGGGTTTAACCAATCATTTTTTTTTTGCACAATTCTCCTTTAAGGGGGCGTGGCAAGGGGGTGCGTCCTATGCCTGCATACTTTTGCTGATAGGTGTCCCTCGTTCCCATCTCAAAAAGTTGGGAGGTGTGCTTTAACCACTTGACCTCCGGAAGATTTACCCTCCTACATTTTTTTTGGTGATAAGGCACTGCATTACTTTAACTGACAATTGCGCAGTCATGCAACAATGTACCCAAATAATTATGCCCCCCCCCTCTCCCCCCCTAATAATAGAACTTTCTTTTGGTGGTATTTGATCACCAATGTTTTTTTTTTTTTTTTTTGCGTTATAAACAAAAAGACCAAATTTTGAAACAAATACAATATTTTTTACTTTGTGCTATAAAACATACCCAATAATTTTATTTATTTTTTTAAATCGCATTTCTTCATAAATTTAGGCCAATATGTGTTCTGCTCCATATTTTTGGTAAAAAATCCCAATAAGCGTATATATACTGGAATTTTTTATTTATTTTTTTACTAGTAATGGCAGCGATCAGTGGCTTATAGCGGGACTGCGATATTGCGGCCGACATTCGGACACTAAGGGCTAGCTTACACTTATTTCAAAACAAGGCTTCGGACAGTTTTTTTTTTTAAAGCTCTCTGACAGCCCGTTCACACCTGAACGTTTTGTAGCCCTACGCCTGAAGCTACAAAACGCTGGAGGGGAAAAAATCCATTATTCTCAATGGAGATGGTTCACATCTCCACTCCATGTTGCCTGAAGCCCTACGCCTGAAGCTCAAACAAGTTCCGGACCCTTTTTTGTCGCGCGAATTGGGCTGATTTGGGCGTTTTCATTCCCATAGAAACTAATGGAAACGCTCGATTCGAGCGTTTAGCGCGACAACGAGCGTTTCTACGGGCGTTTTGACGCTGTATCTGCTCAAGAAAAAATAAGCAGATGAAAAATATTTTTCCTATTGGCTGAAAAAAAACGCTGAAGTTAAAAAAACGCGCGTTGTAGTGTGACAAAACGCTCGTTGTCGCGCGACAAAACGCCGGTAAAAACGTTCAAACACGCTACGCTCAGGTGTGAATGCAGCATGAATGCCAGTCAAAGCTCCATCACTAAATAAAATGGTTAGCTTACAGTCCTGTTTACACCTTGCTTTTGCCTGGTGCTTCGATGATCCTTCGGTGGGGCTTCGATGAGCCTTCATTGGGGCTTCGATGAGCCTTAGGTGGGGATTCGGTGGGCCTTCGATGAGCCTTCAGTGGGGCTTCGATGAGCCTTCAGTGGGGCTTTGATGAGCCTTCATTGGGGCTTCGATGAGCCTTCATTGGGGCTTCGATGAGCCTTCAGTGGGGCTTCGATGAGCCTTCAGTGGGGCTTTGATGAGCCTTCATTGGGGCTTCGATGAGCCTTCATTGGGGCTTCGATGAGCCTTCGGTGGGGCTTCGGTGAGCCTTCGGTGGGGCTTCGATAAGCCTTCGGTGAGGTTTTGATGAGCCTTTGGTGGGGCTTCGATGAGCCTTCGGTGGGGCTTTGATGAGCCTTTGGTGGAGCTTCGATGAGCCTTTAGTGGTGCTTCAAGCAAGCTTTGCCATAGACTGCTATGGAGACTTTGAAGATGCTTTAAAGGAGCCGCTAAAGCGACATGGGGTATCATTTTTGAAGCAAAGCCAAAGCAAAAGCAAGGTGTAAACAGGACTGTAAGCTAACCATTTTATTTAGCGACAGGAGCTTTTACTGGCATTCAGAGAGCTTTAACAAAGTGTGTCCGAAGCCATGTTTTGGAGCAAGTGTAAACTAGCCCTTACTGACACTTTTTGGGAACCAGTGACACTAATACAGTGATCAAAATATGCACTGTCACTGTACTAATGGCACTGGCTGGGAAGGGATTTAACATCTAAGGTGATCAAAGGGTTAAATGTGTGCCTAACCAGTGTTTTTGGTGTACTGTGTTAGGTGCTTTTACTAAGAGAAATAATAGATTTTATTCCCTGCTTTGCGGGGAAAGAAAATCTGCTACTTCCCCGCTGACAGGACGGAGCTCTACCTTGTTTACATAGGCAGGGCTCTGTCCCGTGTGTCTTCCTGGCGATTAGAGGGTGCCGGCGGTCATCCATTGGACGGCACCCGCTAATAGGCATCTACTGTGTTTAAAAACAGCACAGCCAGGACGCCGGCTACCCAAAAGTGCTGGATCACGCACCTAGTATATTGATCTGGCATAGGAGAGCCGCAGTATATGTAAGTTATACAGTCAGCAAGAGGTTAAAACACCCTTCAGGTCCTGTTTAGAAAAATATTAAACAGAAATCTTAATAAGAGTGCTGATAAAGCTACTTCACCAGGCTTTTGACAAAGCCACAGGTAGTGCTGAAGCCCGCAAGCAGCTTGTTTAAAGGGACAGGCAGCACTCCCATTAAGATCTGTGTTCAGCATTTACAAATTGGAGCTGTGTGGTACTTTAAAAGCTTGCTGAAAGCTCTGCAAATGCCCCGTAAAAGTTTGCTGTTCACACTGCTCTTATACAAGCTGAAGCCTTTGTGAAACAGGCCTAATAAAGATGCAATAGATTGTACAAACCAGTCTACAGTGCACGCCAAGGGATTATTATACAAAAAACAGCAATACACCTAAACGCCAGCAGAGGGCGGACCTGCGCTACAAATGCAATTTAAAACTGTCTAACTCGTCTCTGCTCTTTAAAAAAAAAAAAAAAAAAAAAAAAAATGTTCTTGTAAGTATGACCACCATTGGTCACCGTTATTAATGAAACAAGAAGTGGGGGGGAATCTCTCCAATGGGGACACAGACGGCAATAAAAAACAGATAGATGTTTTGAGATTCTAATTTATACCCCTTGCCCACTCCAATTATAACCAAAAAATAAAATAGCTGGTGCTGTAATCAGTAATGCAGAGGGATCTGGTGCCTTGTAGATTATAGAGGCATATTTATAAAAAGCGCAACTTGCCTACATTCATTAACCCTCTCCTGAAATCAGCTCCCGAGTCCTACTATTCATGGATTTAGTAATTTGCCCCACTGGGTGCAGGAGGGTTTATGGAAATTAGGATTTTAGGCTAAAAGAACCAAATTACGTTTGTCAAATGTTGATAATGTGTTTCAAAAGTCAGGGCTGGAGAATGTAATGGAGGACATGTAAGGAAGTGTGACGTCCAATTTTCAAATGAAGAAAAGAAATTAAGAAGGTGGTTAAAAAAAAAAAAAAAAAAAAAAAAAAACCTGTTCAAGTAACTGCAAATATCATTGGATATCAGCACTCTCTAGTGCAGGGGGAGGCAACCTCAGCATTGCAGATGTGGGGAAACTACAAATCTCATCATGCCTCTGCCTCTAGGAGTCATGCCTGTGTTTATCAGGGTCTTGCAATGCCTCATGGGACTTGTAGTTTCACCACAGCTGGAGGGCCAGGTTGCCTACCCCTGCCCTAGTGAATGGCACTGGTCTCATGTAAACGGATAGGTTAAATTCTCATTGATGTCATCTGTCTCTAGTGAATGGATAGGCTGCATTCTCAGTGATGTCACTGGTCCCTAGGGAAGGCACAGACTGTATTTTCAGTGATGTCATTGGTCTCTAGTGAAGGAAAGGGCAGGCTGTATTCTCAGTGACCTCATCTGTCTCCTGTAAGTGGATATCCTACATTCTCAATGATTTCAGTTGTCTAGGGTGAGTGGATAGGCTGCATTCTCAGTGATGTCATTGGTCTCTAGTGAATGGATAGGCTGCATTCTCAGTGATGTCATTGGTCTCTAGTGAATGAATAGGCTGCATTCTCAGTGATGTCATTGGTCTCTAGTGAATGGATAGGCTGCATTCTCAGTGATGTCATTGGTCTCTAGTGAATGAATAGGCTGCATTCTCAGTGATGTCACTGGTCTCTAGTGAATTAATAGGCTGCATTCTCAGTGATGTCATTGGTCTCTAGCGAATGGATAGGTTATATTCTCAGTGATGTCACTGCTCTCTAGTGAATGGATAGGCTGCATTCTCAGTGATGTCACCGGTCTCTAGTGAATGGATAGGCTGCATTCTCAGTGATGTCACTGCTCTCTAGTGAGTGGATAGGCTGTCACCGGTCTCTAGTGAATGGATAGGCTGCATTCTCAGTGATGTCACCGGTCTCTAGTGAATTAATAGGCTGCATTCTCAGTGATGTCATTGGTCTCTAGTGAATGGATAGGCTGCATTCTCAGTGATGTCACCGGTCTCTAGTGAATGGATAGGCTGCATTCTCAGTGATGTCACTGCTCTCTAGTGAATGGATAGGTTGCAGTCTCAGTGAATTGATTGGCTGCATTGATCGATCCCCAGTCAACTCACTGCCTATTCTGTAACAATAACACAGCCACACATTTATCTATTTATCTATAGAGTATATAGTTGTACCATGTTTATTGAATCTGAATATAATTCATTCCAGTCTATTTTTAAAATAATCTGTATTATCCTTCTACTGAGAAGATATTTTTCTCTGTAACTTTTATATAGCAACAGCCATCAAAGCAACTTAATTAGGAGTCATCCTACATGGGATCCGAGAGGGATTGAAGAAAATAGGATCAAAGCAGTAGAAGACAGAGGAAATGCTAATTAGTACATAATTAATTTAGGCTGAGTTTCAGGCTGGATCCAGCTAAACTAGACAACAGATGAGAAAACTTGCAGTGCATAAGAATATGTGACCTTTGTCAGTTAAACGTGTGCACCGTCCTTAGACAAGAATAGGCTGGGACTCGGCACTGTCTGGAGACCGAAGACCGGTGTCAGAGGGGGATATAATGTCCCGGATGACATCACAGAGTGAAAAATTACCACCAAGCTATTAAACATTCATCAGATAACAGTTAATGACCACTAGAAGATGACGGCTGCAGTGCATCCTATACTCCAACCAACCAAGACCTTCGTTACCATATGGGACATGTGGGCTAGTGCAGCATTAGGACCCCGATAGAACAGAAAATAGGTTTGGCTACCTTAAATTTTATCTTTCACGTGCAAAGTTTGGGTCTGTCATCATTGTCCTTCCTACACTACTTGGTCAGCAACAAAAGGTTGAATATCAGGTTATATCATTTTATTAAAGCCAAACTGAACCCTCCTAAAAACCCTTCACTTGTGAGTTACATCTAGAGCCTCATCTTAGCAGGGAGTGTAGGCTTTGTGAGTGGAGGGCTCTACCTCTGACCCACAGGGGGTGCAAGCTTTGCCGGGAGGAGGGCTCTAGCACTAACACACAGGGGGCATGGGCTTTGTTGACTGGAGGACTCTAGCTTTCTCAGGAGGCATGAGATTGATAGAGTAAAGGACTCAAGCTTTAACATACAGGCTTTGCCCAGTGAAGGGCTCAAGCTCTTACGTACAGGAGTGGTGAGCTGATATTTTTTCATTGGATATGTTTTATAGCAGAAAGTAAAACATATTGGTGATCAAATACTACCAAAAGAAAGCTCTATCTCTGTGAAGAAAATGATATACATTTTATTTGGCTACAGCGTTGCATGACTGCGCAATTGTCAGTTAAAATAACGCAGTGCCAAAAAATGGCCTGGTCATTAAGGGGGTAAAACCTTCAGGAGCTGAAGTGAGGATTTTACGTTGCTGAGTGGAAGGCTCTAGCTTTGACTTCCAAGAGAGTGTGAGCTGTGCTGATTGGAAGACTCTGGCTCTGTCTCTTAGAGGATTTGAGCTTTACTGATTGGAAGACTCTAGCTGTGACTCTTAGGGGGTGTGAGCTGTGCTGATTGGAAGATTCTAGCTCTGACTCTTAGGGGGTGTGAGCTGTGCTGATTGGAAGATTCTAGCTCTGACTCTTAGGGGGTGTGAGCTGTGCTGATTGGAAGATTCTAGCTCTGACTCTTAGTGGGTGTGAGCTGTGCTGATTGGAAGACTCTAGCTCTGACTCTTAGGGGGTGTGAGCTGTGCTGATTGGAAGATTCTAGCTCTGACTCTTAGGGGGTGTGAGCTGTGCTGATTGGAAGATTCTAGCTCTGACTCTTAGGGGGTGTGAGCTGTGCTGATTGGAAGACTCTAGCTCTGACTCTTAGGGGGTGTGAGCTGTGCTGATTGGAAGATTCTAGCTCTGACTCCCAGGGGGTGTGAGCTGTGCTGATTGGAGGACTCTAGCTCTGACTCTTAGGGGGTGTGAGCTGTGCTGATTGGAAGATTCTAGCTCTGACTCTTAGGGGGTGTGAGCTGTGCTGATTGGAAGATTCTAGCTCTGACTCTTAGGGGGTGTGAGCTGTGCTGATTGGAAGACTAGCTCTGACTCTTAGGGGGTGTGAGCTGTGCTGATTGGAGGACTCTAGCTCTGACTCTTAGGGGGTGTGAGCTGTGCTGATTGGAAGACTCCGGCTCTGACGCTTAGGGGGTATGAGCTGTGCTGATTGGAGGACTCTAGCTCTGACTCTTAGGGGGTGTGAGCTGTGCTGATTGGAGGACTCTAGCTCTGACTCTTATGCCGCGTACACACGAGCGGACTGTATGGCGTACTTAGTCCGTCGAAACACATTTCAGCGGACAATCCGCTCGTGTGTGGGCTTCAGCGGACTTTTTCAGCGTGCAGTCCGGCGTACTAAGGCCGCGTACACACGGGCGGATTGTCTGCCCAACTTAGTCCGCTGAAACACGGTTTCGTGTGCGGGCTTCAGCGGACTTTTTCAGCGGACAGTCTGACGGACTTTGTCTTTCGGAATTTCCGTAATTTTGTCCGTCCAAACTTGGTTTCAGCGGACAGTCCGCTCGTGTGTAGGCAAGTTGGACGGACTAAGTATGGCGCATGCTCAGAAAGGGTTTACACGGCCGAAGGTTGCATTGCAGTGTATAGGACGTCGTTTTTCTAGTCCCGTCGTACGTGCTGTACACGTCATCGCGCAAGTTTTCAGCGGACTGTCTGTTCATCGTGTGTGGTCAAGTCCGTTCATTCAAAAGTTGAACGGACTGTCTGTCGGATTATCTGACGAACTTAGTTGGGCAGACAATCCGCCCGTGTGTACGCGGCCTAAGAATTTCGGTTTTTTCGAAATTCTGTCCGTCGTACTTTGGTTTCAGCGGACAGTACGGTCGTCAGTATGCTAGTTAGACGGACTAAGAATGGCGCATGCCCAGAAAGGATTTACACGGCGGAAGGGTGCTTTGCTGTGTCTTGGACTTCTTATTTCTAGTCCCGTCGTACGTGCTGTACACGTCATCGCGCAAGCTTTCGACGGACTGTTTGTGCATCCGTGTGTGGTCAAGTCCGTTCAGTGGAAAGTACAACGGACTGTCCGTCGGATTGTATGATGAACTAAGTATGCCATACAGTCCGCTCGTGTGTACGCGGCATTAGGGGGTGTGAGCTGTGCTGATTGGAAGACTCCGGCTCTGACGCTTAGGGGGTATGAGCTGTGCTGATTGGAGGACTCTAGCTCTGACTCTTAGGGGGTGTGAGCTGTGCTGATTGGAAGACTCTAGCTCTGACTCTTAGGGGGTGTGAGCTGTGCTGATTGGAGGACTGTAGCTCTGACTCCCAGGGGGTGTGACCTGTGCTGATTGGAGGACTCTAGCTCTGACTCCCAGGGGGTGTGTTATGAGTTTTGTTGATTGGAGGACTCTAGCTCTGACTCAGAAGGGATGTGCGCTTTGCTGAGTGGAGGGCTCTAGCTTTGACTCACTAGGGGCAGATCAGACAGCTGCTTACACACACACACAGCACAGGGGTCTGGCTCTGCTGCATGATGGGGGGGGGGGGGGGGGGGGGCAGACGTTACTATGGTGGTGGGCTGCTTTCCTTTGCATTGACCTATGTAGGTGAATCGCCCCATAATACATCACACTGTACATGATTAATTCCCTCTCGTGGAATGCATGTGGTCCCCGGGGGGGGGGGGGGGAGGGGGGGTGAACAGGGTGAGAGCTGAACTGGTTAATAGTCTTCCAAAAATCATGGACAGCCCAGCCAATGAAGAAACACAATATTAGATTTTTGTGTTCGGTATCCATTCCTCCAAAGGTCAAGTGATCCATTACTTTCATGAATAAGAAAAGCCGAATCGGATGAATAATTTATCTGTAAACAGGTCAGGCGCACAGAAAACACCTAATTATTACACGTCAATGGCTGCAACTCAATCCCAGGGGAGACTCCTCTGCCGGGCGATCCGCATTCGATGACAAGGCCACCAAAACTCCAAAGCCTGTCAGTCTGTAGTCACAGCTCAGAGTAAACGGCGAGCAGAAAGTCGCTGTGATCGCGTAAGATTTGCGCTCTCTTTAGTTCACTTCTTACATCTGGTCCTAAAAACTCAGGCTGCCTTAAAAGGGGTTGTAAAGATTCCTATTTTTTCACCTTTAATGCATCCTATGCTGAGCATGCGTAGTCTCGCTCTTACGATTTTTTTCGTATGAAAACCATACTAATTAAATGAAAATCGGATGTTGTTCTCACGTACAACAAAAATGTTACGGTCTGCACATCCAGCTTTTGTCGTCCGAAAAATTGGAACCGGCTGTCAAAAACACCGTACTAACGATCCGAAAATCAGCAAATCGTTCGTCGTACGAAATTTTACGTCCGTACAGCATCTTTTCGTATCGTGTGTATGGGGCTTAAGAGCAGATTGGGATATGGGCTCAGGGACAACACAGTCATGTAAACCCTGGCGCCTGTGCAGTTCTTGGCTGTGTTTGTAAATGTCTGACACAAATTTTTGCGATTTGTTACAAAGTTACAATGTACATTCTGATCACTGAGGGGAGGGGAGTGGGAAGAAAAAAAAGTAATGAAGGGTTTAACCCTTGCCAAAATCGATCCCAAATTCGATTCGATCCGAAAGAGTTATGCCCCATACACACGGTCGGACATTCCAACCACAGAATCCGTCTGGATTTTTTCAGATGGATTTTGGCCGAAACTTGTGTTGCATACACACGGTCACACAAAGCTGTCGGAAAATCCAATCGTTTGGAACGAGGTGACGTACAAAACGTATGACGGGACTATGTAGAGGCCAGTAGCCAATAGCTTTCGTCTACAAATTTTTTTTGCGTCTGAATTCTCTACACGCGATCGGAAAAAGTCCGATTGGATTTTGTTGTCGGAAAATTTTAGATCCTGCTCTCAAACTTTTTCCGTTGAAAATTCCGACAGAAAACGTCCGCTAGAGCCCACACACGATCGGCTTTTCCGACAACATAATCCGATCGGATTTTTTCGGTTCGGAATTTACGACCGTGTGTATGGGGCATAACTCTACTTTTGTTGATAAAAAAAATAAAAAATTCCCCTCTGGGTGATCTATGTACATTGCAGGGATTTTAACCCCTTCATGCCTAAATCTTAATGCCTTAGCATAAATTTGCAACTTAGACATGCGTTAGTAAACTACTAACTACTTTGTACATCTAGATGGATTATAACGTGGGCTCTCATTTGGTGATAAATGGTTACGTCGGATATCTTTAGATATTTTTGGTTTATTATCAAATATAAACAGGAACAAAATAGTAAAAAAAATATATATATATATGTTTTTTTAATTTAGCTGTATAGTGGAACTTTGGTTTACAAGTAACGCGGTTAACAAGCGTTTTGAAAGACGAGCAACTTTTATTTTTTTAAATCCTAACTCGGCTTGCGAGTGTTGTCTCGCAAAACGAGCAGGATTCAAGCCAATGGGGTGTGCAGTACTGGCCAGATTGGCCAGAGGTGTGGGGGCGCCGGTGACACTCGGAACGGTTCGGAAATACACTTGAAAACACTCGGAAATACTACGTTTCCGGAGTGTTTCCAAGTTCAGCCAAGCTGTCCCCAATTATTCCCCCCCCCACCTCTGGCCACATACGGTATTGCATGCAATAGAAATCTAGAGGAACCAACTACAGTGGAACCTTGGTTTACGAGCAATGCGGTTAACAAGCGTTTTGAAAGATGAGCAACTTTTTTTTTTATTCTGACTCGGTGTGTTGTCTTGCAAAACAAGCAGAATTCAAGCTAATGGGGTGTGCAGTACCGCATTTGGCCAGAGGTGCGGGGACTCTCGGAACAGTTCGGAGCTGTTCGGAAATACTCAGAATCACTCAGAAATATTCTGTTCCCGAGTGTTTCCGAGGCTTTCCGAGTTCAGCTGAGCTGTCATCGAGTATTTCCAAGGCTCTCCGGCTCCCCCCCACCTCTGGCCACATGCGGTATTGCATGTAATAGAAGTCAATGCGGAACGAATTATCTTAGTTTCCATTGACTTCTATGGGAAAACCTGCTTTGATAAACGAGTGCTTTGGATTACAAGCATTCTCCTGGAACGGATTGTGCTCATAATCTAAGGGTCCACTGTATATTTCTTGTTACTACCATAACTTTCCACCAAAGAACAACCCCAAAAAAATTCTCCTGTTACTGACGATCGCAGTGATATCACATATGTGTATGTTATTTGTTGTTTGTACCCTGAGTACAGCCCAGAAACAATGGTACGCATTTTGCTTTTTGCGATTAAAAAAAATTTTTTTTTTTTAATCCTGCCCAAAATATACTGACCCTGACCTCTGACCCTGACCCAAACACTAACCCTGGCACTAACCTAGATCAAACCCTTTATCTGGGTATTTTTTCATTATTTTTTTTCTTTTATTTTTTTTTAATATTTATTTATTTTTACACATTTTTTCCCCCTCTCTGCTAGGAAAGAGAAAGATACAATGTATCTTTCCTCTCCATTCACAGAGAGAGAAACACAGAGGTGGGCTCCACAGTGACTGATCAATGTGGTAGCCAATAAGAGGCTACCACAACAATCAGCTGACCCGGTAGCTGGATCCGTATCGTTAGTATGGGGCCCAGGGCTCTCGGAGAGACCCCCGTCTCTATGCTGGGAGCTGCGCTGTGTGGTACGCTCCCAGCACAAAGGGAGATATGCAAATATGCGCCCACCCCCCCAGAAAAAAGCCCAGTGCAGTGGGGCCGCATATAAATGTGTTACGGCGGCAGGAAGGGGTTATCAAACTTTGTTACAGATTCCTACCTTTTGTTCTACTGAAGTAATGGATGTTGGTCTGTGTGCATGTCGAAAATGAATGTGAATGGGAGTGATTTTATAATTATGAATTAGCTGCTGCACTTGCAGGGCTCTAATGAGGAAAGCCTCAGGGTCTGCATCCCTTTTAGACATGATTCCCCTTTGGGAGTATCTCACCAAATATTACATTTTTGTTGCAGGGGATGCCAGAAATCTGACTTGTATATCTTAGTGTAGACTGATGGGAAGGATGACGAGGAAATGACATATCTGTGTACAGAGCGCCTCCAGGTGGCCATATTGCATTTTATAGAAAATGACAGAGCTGCAGATTAAAAAAAAGGAAAGATCTTTTCCAATAACATTCAATTACAATATGACTTGTGTAGGAATTGTAGAAGCTATATTATTATTATTTTTTTATTTGCTATTTTTTTCCCATGAAAGTGGAGTTACCCTTTAAAAAAAAAAAAAAAAGTTGGTCATATGAAGCCATTAGGAGAAGTTGGATTATTAAATATTTAGTCGTAAAAAGCGATAAATACTAAAGAAACTTTCCAAACCTTCCTGGGAGCGAGCGCGAAGACATCCGCTCAGGAAATTCATATTGTTTATTGCGACATGAGAGCGGAATTTTGTCTCAGCCGGATTTTATTGCTCTTGATTAGCCTAATAAACGGCAATAACGATCGGGGGAGATTTAGGCTGACAATTGGGAGATGCTAATTGCGGAATGAGCGATCGGAAGAGGTATTGGAATCTGCGTAGGATGGCAGGCGGGGGGGTTGGGGCAGATTTGCTCGCAGACACATTCAGACGGATATTTTATAGAAGGGCATTAATAAATCCTCCAGCCTGATGTCATTACCGCCAGTCAGTGGCGCAGCTGGGAGAGGGGCCAGGAGCCGCGTCACGACTCCCGCTCCGTGCCAAAACCAACAACCCAGCAACCTGCGTAAATAAAGTGTGTCTCCGGACCTACTGTGCCAGGGCAAGAGCAGGATACATGGATGTCCTCAAATATCTGAACACCTCTGCACCAGGAGTGGGCAACTTACCTGATATGGGGGGGGGGGCTCAAGTGTGGCCCCTGACATCACCTAGGGACCGCACGTAATATTCAGTGAATGTGAATGTAATGCTACTGAAAACTGTCAGAGACTGTAGACATGGAACAGGTAAAGGTCAGAGACTGGAGACATGGAACAAGAGATGGTCAGAGACTGCAGACATGAAACAGGAGATGGTCAGAGACTAAAGACATGGAACAAGAGATGATCAGAGACTGGAGACATGGAACAAGAGATGGTCAGAGACTGCAGACATGGAGCAGGAGATGAACAAAAACTGCGGACATGGAGCAGGAGATGAACAGAAACTGCGGACATGGAGCAGGAGATGAACAGAAACTGGGGACTTGCAAAAGGAGATGGCCAGAGACTGCAGACATGAAACAGGAGATGGGCAGAGACTGCAGACTTGCAACAGGAGATGGTCAGAGACTGCAGACATGGAACAGGAGATTGTCAGAGGCTGAAGACATACAACAGCTGATGGTCAGAGACTGCAGGAATGGAACAGAAGACGGTCAGAGACTGCAGACATGAAACAGGAGATGGTCAGAGACTGCAGACATGAAACAGGAGATGGTCAGAGACTGCAGACATGAAACAGGAGATGATCAGAGACTAAAGACATACAACAGGTGATGGTCAGAGACTGCAGACATGAAACAAGAGATTGTCAGAGACTGCAGACATACAACAGGTGATGGTCAGAGACTGCAGGCATGGAACAGAAGATGGTCAGAGACTGCAGACATGAAACAGGAGAAGGTAAGAGACTGCAGACATGAAACAGGAGATGGTCAGAGACTGAAAACATACAACAGGTGATGGTCAGAGACTGCAGACATACAACAGGTGATGGTCAGAGGCCGAAGACATACAACAGGTGATGGTCAGAGACTGCAGGCATGGAACAGGAGATGATCAGAGACTGCAGACATACAACAGGTGATGGTCAGAGACTGCAACCATTTGAAAGGAGATGGTCAGAGACTGCAGACATGGAACATGTGATGGTCAGAGACTGCAGACATGCTGTGTTGAATAATGCGGACATTCTTCAGATGACATTCTACAGACTCAATATATAAGAATGCTGGAGATCATGGAGATCACTGCTATTTTGTACATGAATGCTCCCACAGTGCTGCTCCCTACTTTTGCCACATTTGAAATTCCTCCCCAAAAGATCAATTATACAAGATCTCTTTTTCCCGTAGTCTTGTAAACTCTCTGCTCACTTCCTGCCCCAATGGGTAAAATATTATAGAACAGCAAACCTGAAACCATTTTTATTTATATGCTCATCGCATCGCTCATAGTATACATGGAGGGTATGCTGGGACTTGTAGTTCCTCAGCAAGTAAAAAAGTCCAGGTTGAATAGAAAGTCTCCATTTGAATACACCCCCCCCCCCCCCCCGCCCCCCGAAAACACCGAGCAACATGCAGACGTGACTCAACCTCCAGCAGCAAGCGGGAACAGATGTATTAATAGATTACTTTTACACGGCTGTCATGTTTTTCACATCATCACATGTCCTAATTAAGCAGATAAACACACCACACCGAGCGTCCATAACGCTCCAGCTGAGTCTTAGCAGCGCAGGAAGGGACTGTAACGCCTTTCACATACTTTGAGTTATTCCGGTTCTGTTTTACATCAAATTTTCTTTTTTTTCTTTTTTTTTTTTTCCAAGACCTCTACAGCTTTACATGTTTATTAAACCATTCCTTTATTCTTGTATCACGCACATAGATTTGTAGTTGCTCCCTCTAGTGGCTAACTGCATATTGGTTAGTCAGGCCACATTTCTGCTAAACAGCGGCCAGAACAGAATATCAGTCTCATAGGGGGCTATTTATATATATATATATATATATATATATATATATATATATATATATAAATGTTGCTGTGCGAATGCCTGAGAATACGCACAGCTGCTGCAAACAGTCCCAGCAAATGTTTAATATGTGTATTTCCTATGATCATCAGCTCCATCTAATGGCCATAATGTGATCATTTTCTAATTGCGGTATTTTTAGGAAAAACACTGCATTGTGACCACTAGATGGAGCTGGTGGTCACAGGGAATACATATAATTTAGACATATTCATTGGCTCCTGTCTAAATTAGCCATAGTATGTGTATGTATGAATGTGAATTAGGGACTTTAGATTGTAAGCTCCTTGAGAGCAGGGACTGATGTGATTGTACAATGTATATATACACAGCACTGCTTAAATGAATGGCGCTGTATAAAATGGGGATTATTTGCAGCAGCTGTGCAAATCCTTCAGCAATGTGTCTAATATTCATTTGTTACAGGTACATACAGCATCATCAATTTACATATTTATTATACATTCACATTAGTCCCTGCCCTCCAGGAGCTTACAATCGAAAGTCCCTAACACATACAAACACCTTTTAGGGACAATTACCTACCAGCATATCTTTGGAGTGTGGGAGGAAACCCACAGAGAGAGAGAGAGAACTTGCAAACTTCTTGGCAGTTAGTGCCATGGCTGGGATTTGAACCAACAATCTTAGTGCTGCTGGGAGGTGGTGCTAACCACTTAGCCATTGAGTATATCCTATGACTGTCTGCTCCATCTAGTGGCTATGTGCTATTTTCCTGTAATACCACAATCAGGATATGACCATAATATGACCACTAGGTGGCACTGACAATCACAAACATAGACAAATGATGGGAATTATTTGTGACAAGTGTGCGAATGTTGAGGCATTCGGCCAGCAAATTCTTTAAAAGTAGACGCCAAAAAGTCTTATTTGTTTTAACTCGGCCAAAAGTGGGTTGCATTAAAATATATTCACTGCGCAGCAGTAACGTTTTTACCTTTTTTTTCATTTTTGTTTTTGCATCTTATTACTGTTAATCTCCTCCAGCCTCCTATAGCCACTTCTTTTCTACTTGCATTATTATTATTATTATTATTATACAATATTTATTTATATAGCACCAACAGGTTATGCAGTGCTTTACAATCAGGGCTGGTGCAAGGATTTTTGACACCCTAGGCGAAACCTAATTTTGCAGCACCGTCCCCTTGGCTCCACCCCCGACTCCTCCCCTGTTGTCCTTCCCATGTATAACCCACCCTTTTAATGAAGCGCCCATCAAATGCAACCTCACCAGCGCCCATCAAATTCAGCCTCACCAGCACCCATTAAATGCAGCCTCACCAGCGCCCATCAAATGCAGCCTCACCAGCGCCTATCAAATGCAGCCTCACCAGCACCCATCAAATGCAGCCTCACCAGCGCCCATCAAATGCAGCCTCACCAGCGCCCATCAAATGTAGCCTCACCAGCGCCCATCAAATGTAGCCTCACCAGCGCCCATCAAATGCAGCCTCACCAGCGCCCATCAAATGCAGCCTCACCAGCGCCCATCAAATGCAGCCTACTAGCGCCCATCAATGCAGCCTCACCAGCACCCATCAAATGCAGCCTCACCAGCGCCCATCAAATGCAGCCTCACCAGCGCCCATCAAATGCAGCCTCACCAGCGCCCATCAAATGTAGCCTCACCAGCGCCCATCAAATGCAGCCTCACCAGCGCCCATCAAATGCAGCCTACTAGCGCCCATCAATGCAGCCTCACCAGCGTCCATCAATGCAGCCTCACCAGCGTCCATCAATGCAGCCTCACCAGCACCCATCAAATGCAGCCTCACCAGCGCCCATCAAATGCAGCCTCACCAGCGCCCATCAAATGCAGCCTACCAGCGCCCATCAAATGCAGCCTACCAGTGCCCATCAAATGTAGCCTCACCAGCACCCATCAAATGCAGCCTCACCAGCACCCATCAAATGCAGCCTCACCAGCACCCATCCAATGCAGCCTCACCAGTGCCCATCAAATGCAGCCTCACCAGCACCCATCCAATGCAGCCTCACCAGTGCCCATCAAATGCAGCCTCACCAGCGCCCTTTAATGTAGCCTACTAGCGCCCATCAATGAATGTTTGCTTGCTTCCATTCATTGGGGAGTCGGGACAGACACAGTCCTCCGCTGCCACTGCGCCTCTGACACTATGTGCGCCTGCTGATGCTGAGACTTAGTTGCTTGCTGCAGAGAGAAGAGAGTAGGAACAACATTGGCCAGGGGCCCCTAGGTAGCAGTGCGCTCTAGGTGGCTGCCTAGTTTGCCTAGTGGTAGCACCAGCCCTGTTTACAATATAAAAGGGTGCAGTTACAATACAATAAAATACAAGAGGGTTAAGAGGGCCCAGCTCGTAAGAGCTTACAATCTAATAGGGTGGGGCAAGTGGTAGAAAAGGTTGTAACTGTAGGGGATGAGTTGATGGAAGTGATAAAAGATTAGTTGGAGGCGTGATAGACTTCCCCGAAGAGATGAGTTTTTAGGGAACGCCTAAAGGCGGCCAGAGTAGGAGATTGCTGCCCAGCTTGAGGTAGAGAGTTCCAGAGGGTGGGAGAGGCTCCGGAGAAGCCTGGGAAATGAGCATGGGAGGAGGAGACAAGGGAGCCTGAGAGCAGGAGGTCTTAAGAGGACGGTTTGGGGGATTTTTGGAGAGAAGATTGGTGATGTAGCTCCGGGCAGAGTTCTGAATGCATTGGCTGCACATGCTCTGGACTGGCTTCCTGACAGCGACAGACCACACCTATGCAATGTGTGTTGTCTGCTTGTACTCTCAACCGGGGGGGCTTGGCCAGGTGACAACGCAGGAGCACAATTGGGAGACATTTGTCAACCGCCAACAGGAAGTACAAAAACAAGGATTTTCATGGCAGGATCACCAGGTATTATTTTGACGAGAGTTTATTGATTGGATTTATATCTGCTTTACCAAACAATATTTTGAGGACGCGTCCCCCCCGGGTGGAAGTTGAGGCGTTAATAACATTTACAGCTAAATCTTCCAGAGATAACCGATCGTCCTGTCGCATTGAATACTGTCTATAGGCAACGAGATTTGCACCGTCACGTTAGAGCCCCACCTGATGCCTACAGTGTCCCCGTGCCGCCCCCTCCCCTCATTTGGCCTGTGGAGTCACGCCGCTGCTATTCAGGCTTAGCGGACAGCTCTTCCCTGCAGGCCTCGTGAAGCCAGCCAATCAGACTGCCTGTAGGTTTTTAAAGGTTGGAATATGTGACTGCGGGGGAGGGGGGGGGAAGAGGCTGAGACGCTCCAACGGACAAATTGCGCTGCAGGCTCCTCCAGACCTCGGCGTCATTTAACCTTGAAAAGCCTGACGACTCTAACCGTCACTAATTCGCCGGCAGGAAAAAAATAAGCCAGGATGATTTTCGGCAGCGCGGGCTTATTCCGAAATCCTGTCCGCCACTGATTTGTAGGATCCCCTGTAATGGGAACTATCGGTGTATACAATCTCCCCATCAGCCTCACAGTGGCTGGAAGAGAAACGCGCTGCTTCATGTAGGCGTCACATTTTCATGCTATCACTCACCCTAAATAGATTCCTCCTTCCCCTATTGGGGTCATGATTTTCCTTTATAGGCAAGGAACTTCAGATAATGATGTTTTCATGCTATCACTCACCCTAAAAGACTCTTCCTTCCCCTATGGCAGGGATATGCAATTAGCGGACCTCCAGCTGTTGCAAAACTACAAGTCCCATCATGCCTCTGCCTCTGGGTGTCATGCTTGTGGCTGTCAGAGTCTTGCTATACCACATGGGACTTGTAGTTCTGCAACAGCTGGAGGTCCCCTAATTGCAAATCCCTGCCCTATTGGGTTCATGATTTTCCTTTATCTGCAAGGAACTTCAGATAATGATGTTTTCATGCTATCACTCACCTTAAAAGACTCCTTCCCCTATTGGGTTTACGATTTCCCTGTATAAGCATGGCACTTCACATTATGACGATTTTATGCCATTGCTCACCCTGAAAGTGTCATCCTTCCCCTATTGGGTTCATTATTTTCCTTTATAGGCAAGGAACTTCAGATAATGATGTTTTCGTTCTATCACTCACCCTAAAAGACTCCTAATTCCCCAATTGGGTTCATGATTTTCCTTTATAGGCAAGGAACTTCACAAATTTATGTTTTCATGCTATCACTCACCCTAAAAAGACTCCTCCTTCCCCTATTGGGTTCACGATTTTCCCATTTAAGCATGGCACGTCACATTATGACCATTTTTTGCTACCACTCACCCTGAAAGTGTCCTCCTTCCCCTATTGGTTCATGAATAGTGCCCCATTGTTGCTGTCAGTGGGAGGAATAGTGCCCCATCTTTGGTATCAGTGGGAGGAATAGTGCCCCATCATCAGTGTCAGTGGAAGAAATAGTGCCCCATTGTTGGTGTCAGTGGGAGGAATAGTGCCCCATTGCTGGTGTCAGTGGGAGGAATAGTGCCCCATCTTTTGTATCAGTGGGAGGAATAGTGCCCCATCATCGGTGTCAGTGGAAGAAATAGTGCCCCATTGTTGGTGTCAGTGGGAGGAATAGTGCCACATTGCTGGTGTCAGTGGAAGAAATAGTACCCTGTTGTGGGTGTCTGTGGGAGGAATAGTGCCCCATTGTTGGTGTCAGTGGGAGGAATAGTACCCCATTGTTGGTGTCTGTGGGAGGACTAGTGCCCTATTGTTGGTGTCAGTGGTAGGAATAGTACCACATTGTTGGTGTCAGTGGTAGGAATAATACCCCTATTGCTGGTGTCAGTGGGAGGCATAGTGCCCCATTGTTGGTGTCAATGGGGGAAATAGTGCCCCATTGTTGGTGTCAGTGGGAGGAATAGTTCCCCATTGTTGGTATCCCTGGGAGGAATAGTAGCCCATTGTTGGTGTCAGTGGGAGGACTAGTGCCACATTGTTGGTATCAGTGGAAGGAATAGTACCCCATTGTTGGTGTCAGTGGGAGAAATGGTGCCCCATTGTTGGTGTCAGTGGGAGGAATAGTGCCCCATTGTTGGTGTCAGTGGGAGGAATAGTGCCCCATTGTTGGTATCAGTGGGAGGAATAGTTCCCCATTGTTGGTGTCATTGAGAGGAATAGTTCCCCATTGTTAGTGTCAGTGGGAGGAATAGTTCCCCATGGTTGGTGTCAGTGGGAGGAATAGTTCCCCATTGTTGGTGTCAGTGGGAGGAATAGTTCCCCATTGTTGGTGTCAGTGGGAGGAATAGTTCCCCATTGTTGGTGTCAGTGGGAGGAATAGTTCCCCATTGTTGGTGTCAGTGGGAGGAATAGTTCCCCATGGTTGGTGTCAGTGGGAGGAATAGTTCCCCATTGTTGGTGTCAGTGGGAGGAATAGTTCCCCATTGTTGGTGTCAGTGGGAGGAATAGTTCCCCATGGTTGGTGTCAGTGGGAGGAATAGTTCCCCATTGTTGGTGTCAGTGGGAGGAATAGTTCCCCATTGTTGGTGTCAGTGGGAGGAATAGTTCCCCATTGTTGGTGTCAGTGGGAGGAATAGTTCCCCATTGTTGGTGTCAGTGGGAGGAATAGTGCCCTATTCCTCCCACTGACACCAACAATGGGGAACTATTCCTCCCACTGACACCAACAATGGGGAACTATTCCTCCCACTGACACCAACAATGGGGACAGTGGGAGGAATAGTTCCCCATTGTTGGTGTCAGTGGGAGGAATAGTTCCCCATTGTTGGTGTCAGTGGGAGGAATAGGGCACTATTCCTCCCACTGACACCAACAATGGGAGGAATAGTGGGAGGAATAGTGCCCTATTGTTGGTGTCAGTGGGAGGATTATATCATCGTCATCATGTGATTTGGAAGAAAAGTGCCCTAAGGGTGAGATAGAGGGCAGTAAAGGGCGCGGTTTGGAGACCTCTGCTTTCGCAGATACAGAAGTAAAGTGAAGGTTCTTGTCACCTAATTGTGGAGATCATTAGCGTTCCAGAAGGAAGCGATTTTTTTTGTTTTGTTGTATTCGCCGTTGTCGGGCAACCTCCACCCTCCAGCACTTTCCGATTGTGTAGAAGCAGCTGACCTTGGAGCAGAGCTGGGCGGCGGGGTCACGGAAGCAATTAGCGCAGGTTCTGATAAAGTGCTCATTGTTCGCTACCTAACGCCCTTGGAGGGGTAAGTGCGACACTCCCAGCTACTCACCGCAATCTCCTCTAAATTCCAGAACAAATGTCAGCCCGTCCTGTGTGCGCTCCCCATGGCTTTGTAATTCTTTGCAAACAACGTCAAAGTGATCTTTCCTGAGCTGGATCATCAGTGTCTGTTTTCTGCTTACATGAAAGAGCTGTCAGCGGATAAAACCGTGAGAAGAGCGCTGCCATACAAGAGGGGGGGGGGGGAGGGGAGCGAGGCCGCGCTGCTATTTTTCTACAATTTTCTAAATATCTAAATGACCTGATTTGTATCGATCTGAGGCCCGGCTTAAATGCCACAGACATTCCACGTCATCCTTCAAGGGGCGCTCCACTCAGACCTCAACATTTTTGCAGTTAAAGGGATGATAGAATTTTTTATTTTAAACTATAAGTGCGAAAAATTATCAGATTCATACAAAAAAAATAAAAAAATTTCTGTGGATGGTTCTTAAACATTATTGTTGTTTATTTACTCGCGCATTTTACACGTATTTCTTGTGAGGTGCACATAGGGCCGTCCATTCACTTCAACGGGCGTTTGTCACCCGCAAGAAGCCCATGCTTCTTTTTAGGCGACACGCTTAGTGATTTTCAAATGCGCGTTTTGCAGGGATGCGATAATCGCAACAGAATCACACCATTAAAGTGTTACTAAACCCACAACAGTAAACTCAGTCTGTATATGCAGTAAAGCATTCTGGTTATACTCACTGTGGAACCTAAGGGGTTAATCCTCTGCATCGTGTAAAAAGGCTGTTTGATTCGGTCTTCTCTGATCCCCCCCTTCTTCCACCGTCCCCAATCCAGCTGCTGATAATACAGAGCCTTGAAGGAACTCGGCACATGCCCAGCTTGGTTGTAATTGCTAGAGAGTTTTGTTTTTCCCTGGGAGGGTGCATGTGATCAGCACAGGGCCAATCAGCACTGTCCAGACAGAGGGTCAGGGGTCCTGCAGCCTCATAGGACAATCAGAGGAGAATGAAAACTCCTCCTACAAGCTTTAGCCAGACACCGATAGAAGTCACAAGACTGCTATATACTGCTGATGAGAAAAAGTATTTAGCAGTTTATATTTACTAAAATAATTGCACTTCCATGTTCTGTGCACTGTGGGAGACCAGATATAGTAAATGCAGGGTCCTGGGTTTGGTAACACTTTAAGAAATATGGCACTGAAATGCGCATTGGAACCACTGGAGGTTGGGGGGAGAGAGCTGCTGGAGGCTGAGGGGAGAAAGCCGATGGAGGGAGAGGGGAGAGAGCCGATAGAGTTTGGGGGGAGAGAGCCACTGGAGGCTGGGGGAAGAGAGCTGCTAAAAGGAGAGGGGGGAGACCCGCTGGTGGGAGAGAGCCGCTGGAAGGAGATGGGAGAGAGCCGTTGGAGGCTGGGGACGGAGAGCCGATGGAGGCTGGGGGGAGAAAGCTGCTGAAAGTAGAGGGGAGAGAGCCGTTGGAGGGAGAGAGGAGACTAGAGACTGAGGGGAGAGAGCTGCTGTAGGTTGGGGGGGGGGGGGGGAGAGAGGCGCTGGAGGTTGGGGGATAGACCAGCTGGAGGGAAAGGGGCGCTGGAAGTTGGGGATGTTTGGAGGAATTTGGGGTGGAGAGCCTCTGGAGGTTGGGGGGAGAGGGCCGTTGGAGGTTGGGGGGAGAGAGCTCCTGGAGGTTGGGAGGAGAAAGCCCCTGGAGGCTGGGGGGAGGGAGTCCCTGGAGGCTGGGGGGAGGGAGCCCCTGGAGCAGGGGCGGACTGACCATTGAGCAACTCGGGCACTGCCCGAGGGCCCCAGGCCACTAGGGGGCCCCATCAGGGTTGCCAGGCTCAGTAAAACCAGGGACAGTATGTCAAAATCCTCTCCAGTACCTTCTCAGCCAATAGAAACGTGTCTGTGTATACTATGTGTACATGTATGTGTATACTGTGTGATTGTATACTGTGTGGCCCCATAATCTCTTATTGCCTGGGGGCCCCATAATCTCCTATTGCCCGGGGGCCCCATGAGTTGTCAATCCGCCCCTGCCCTGGAGGCTGGGGGCCCCTGGAGGCTGGGGGGAGGGGGCCCCTGGAGGCTGGGGGGAGGATGCTCCTGGAGGTTGGGGGAGGGGGCCCCTGGAGGCTGGGGGGAGGATGCTCCTGGAGGTTGGGGGAGGGGGCCCCTGGAGGCTGGGGGAAGGAAGCTCCTGGAGGTTGGGGGAGGGAGCCCCTGGAGGCTGGGGGAGGGAGCCCCTGGAGGCTGGGGGGAGGAAGCTCCTGGAGGTTGGGGGAGGGAGCCCCTGGAGGCTGGGGAGGGAGCTCCTGGAGGCTGGGGGGAGGAAGCTCCTGGAGGCTGGGGGGAGGAAGCTCCTGGAGGCTGGGGGAGGGAGCCCCTGGAGGCTGGGGGAGGGAGCCCCTGGAGGCTGGGGGAGGGAGCTCCTGGAGGCTGGGGGGAGGAAGCTCCTGAAGGTTGGGGGAGAGAGCCCCTGGAGGCTGGGGGAGGGAGCTCCTGGAGGTTGGGGGAGGGAGCTCCTGGAGGTTGGGGGAGGGAGCCCCTGGAGGCTGGGGGAGGGAGCCCCTGGAGGCTGTGGGAAGGGAGCCCCTGGAGGCTGGGGGGAGGGAGCTCCTGGAGGCTGGGGGGAGGGAGCCCCTGGAGGCTGGGGGGAGAGAGCCGCTGGAGGCTGGGGGGAGGGAGCCCCTGGAGGCTGGGGGGAGGGAGCCGCTGGAGGCTGGGGGGAGGGAGCTCCTGGAGGCTGGGGGGAGGGAGCCCCTGGAGGCTGGGGGAGGGAGCCCCTGGAGGTTGGGGGAAGGAGCCCCTGGAGGCTGGGGGAGGGAGCTCCTGGAGGTTGGGGGAGGGAGCCCCTGGAGGCTGTGGGAAGGGAGCCCCTGGAGGCTGGGGGGAGGGAGCTCCTGGAGGCTGGGGGGAGAGAGCCCGCTGGAGGGAGCTCCTGGAGGCTGGGGGGAGGGAGCCCCTGGAGGCTGGGGGGAGAGAGCCGCTGGAGGCTGGGGGGAGGGAGCCCCTGTAGGCTCGGGGGAGAGAGCCGCTGGAGGCTGGGGGGAGGGAGCCCCTGGAGGCTGGGGGGAGAGAGCCGCTGGAGGCTGGGGGGAGGGAGCTCCTGGAGGCTGGGGGGAGGGAGCCCCTGGAGGTTGGGGGAGGGAGCCCCTGGAGGCTGGGGGAGGGAGCCCCTGGAGGCTGGGGGAGGGAGCTCCTGGAGGTTGGGGGAGGGAGCCCCTGGAGGCTGTGGGAAGGGAGCCCCTGGAGGCTGGGGGGAGGGAGCTCCTGGAGGCTGGGGGGAGAGAGCCCGCTGGAGGCTGGGGGGAGGGAGCTCCTGGAGGCTGGGGGGAGGGAGCCCCTGGAGGCTGGGGGGAGAGAGCCGCTGGAGGTTGGGGGAGGGAGCCCCTGGAGGCTGGGGGGAGAGAGCCGCTGGAGGCTGGGGGGAGGGAGCCCCTGGAGGCTGGGGGGAGAGAGCCGCTGGAGGCTGGGGGGGAGGGAGCTCCTGGAGGCTGGGGGGAGGGAGCCCCTGGAGGCTGGGAGGAGAGAGCTCCTGGAGGCTGGGGGGAGGGAGCTCCTGGAGGCTGGGGGGAGGAAGCTCCTGGAGGTTGGGGGAGGGAGCCCCTGGAGGCTGTGGGAAGGGAGCCCCTGGAGGCTGGGGGGAGGGAGCTCCTGGAGGCTGGGGGGAGAGAGCCCACTGGAGGCTGGGGGGAGAGAGTCGCTGGAGGCTGGGGGGAGGGAGCCCCTGGAGGCTGGGGGGAGGGAGCCCCTGGAGGCTGGGGGGAGGGAGCCGCTGGAGGCTGGGGGGAGAGAGCCGCTGGAGGCTGGGGGGAGGGAGCTCCTGGAGGCTGGGGGGAGGGAGCTCCTGGAGGCTGGGGGAGGGAGCTCCTGGAGGCTGGGGGGAGAGAGCCCGCTGGAGGCTGGGGGGAGGGAGCTCCTGGAGGCTGGGGGGAGGGAGCCCCTGGAGGTTGGGGGAGGGAGCCCCTGGAGGCTGGGGGAGGGAGCTCCTGGAGGCTGGGGGAGGGAGCTCCTGGAGGTTGGGGGAGGGAGCCCCTGGAGGCTGGGGGAGGGAGCTCCTGGAGGCTGGGGGAGGGAGCTCCTGGAGGCTGGGGGAGGGAGCCCCTGGAGGCTGGGGGAGGGAGCTCCTGGAGGTTGGGGGAGGGAGCCCCTGGAGGCTGGGGGAGGGAGCTCCTGGAGGTTGGGGGAGGGAGCCCCTGGAGGCTGTGGGAAGGGAGCCCCTGGAGGCTGGGGGGAGGGAGCTCCTGGAGGCTGGGGGGAGAGAGCCCGCTGGGGGGAGGGAGCTCCTGGAGGCTGGGGGGAGAGAGCCCGCTGGGGGGAGGGAGCTCCTGGAGGCTGGGGGGGGAGCCAAAGCCCAAACCCGTCATGCAGGGAGGTTTCCCGCACTGCTCCTGTGTGAACTTAGGGCTCACAATCACTATGAGAAGCCCGGGTTCACACAGCAGCAGTGTGGGAAACTGCATGTGATTCAGACTGGAATCACACCGCATTCTTGTTCAAATCGCATGAAATTCTTTGCAGTGCAATTTGCGCCCATTCATTTTGTAAGGACGCAAATCGCACCGCAAAGTATCGGGTACTCACCGTTGGTGAGTACTTGACAGGAAGTATCGCTACTCGTACTCGCCGAGAAAAAGGGTATCTGTGCATCCCTAATAGAAATCCTTTGTGCGCTTCGGACTTTGTGTCCTTCGCGGGGGCTTCTATGGGGAGCGCGGTGTCTGTAGCTGGGAACACGAGCTTTTCCCTGACAAGATGTTTACCGTGCGGACGCACGCAGTAATGAGGAATGAGTTTGGAATTAATCTACATCAGGCTGCGCTTATACAACACGGCCGCACAGATCGCTTACATGATTGTAAAATCCTTTCCAGAGCAATCCCAACCCCCGATCCGCGGCCGCTGCATCCCAAATTACACGCAGCTCTATGGATGAACCAACTGGCGTCATAGAAAGCCAGCAGACGGCTCATCCTAGGTGAGTGGCTCTGCAATCGCTGGATTGGACGCAGAGTTGGGGTCATGTCCTCTGCAGCCACATCTGCTCCGAGGATATTAGGACGTTAGAGTCAGCAAAAATCGCAGCTCAGGCTTAAGGAAGGACTCCGCTTCCCATCGGCACGACATAAGCCTGCTATAGGTCTGAAAACAACAGAAACCCACATCGGGAGGGCATTGGGTTTAATCAGTCAGCAAACTCATAGACATGCACTGCAAAAAGGAGTAGTAAAGCACCACCCCCGTGTAGGTCTGCAAAGTACAGACTGCATATGAAATACGCAAACAGAGTGCCTTGAAAAAGTATTCATACCCCTTGAAATTTTCCATATTTTGTCACGTTACAACTGAAAATGTAAATGGATTTTATGTGATTGACCAACACAAAGTGGCATTTAATTGTGAAGTAGATGGAAAATTATAAATGGTTTGCAACATTTTTTACAAATAAACATGTGAAAAGTTTGGCGTGCATTTGTATTCAGCCCCCTTTACTCTGATACCCCTAACTAAAATCTAGAGGAACCAACTACAGTGGAACCTTGGTTTACGAGCAACGCGGTTAACAAGCGTTTTGAAAGATGAGCAACTTTTTTTTATTTATTTTTTTATTCTGACTTGGAGTGTTGTCTTGCAAAACAAGCAGAATTCAAGCTAATGGGGTGTGCAGTACCGCATTTGGCCAGAGGTGCGGGGACTCTCGGAACAGTTCGGAGCCGTTCAGAAATACTCAGAATCACTCACAAATATTCTGTTCCCGAGTGTTTCCGAGCCTTTCCGAGTTCAGCCGAGCTGTCCTCGAGTATTTCCAAGGCTCTCCAGCACCCCCCCCACCTCTTGCCACATGCGGTATTGCATGTAATAGAAGTCAATGCGGAACTAATTATCTTTCTTTCCATCGACTTCTATGGGGAAACCCGCTTTGATATGCGAGTGCTTTAGATTACAACCATTCTCCTGTAGCGGATTATGCTCGTAATCCAAGCTTCCACTGTACCTTCAGAAGTCACCTAATTATTAACCACTTGCCGCCCGCCATATATCGCAAAATGACGGTGGCAAAGTGGTTTTAATATCCTGACCGGGCGTCATATGACGTGATCAGGATATTAAGCCCCGGGGGCGCGCATCACGGCGATCGTTGTTGCGGTGTGTCAATCTGACACACCGCAACCACGATCTCGGTAAAGAGTCTCTGTGATCAGCCGGGTCCAATCACGGCTGATCACAGTGTAAATAGGAAGAGCCGATGATCGGCTTTTCCTCACTCACGTCTGTCAGACGCGAGTAGAGGAGAGCCGATCGGCTGCTCCTCTGACAGGGGGGGGGGGGGTCTGTGCTGATCGATTATCAGCACAGCCCCCCCGAAGATGCCCACACTGGACCACCAGGGACGCCACCAGACCACCAGGGATATTTCAATTGCATGCGTACCACAAATTATATCTTACCGCAATTCGGTTCTATTTTTGGTAAATATACAAAGTCTTGAAAGTCACATTTCTTATTTCATAATTCTAATAATTGTATAGACTTTGACCTATGCCCTCCTAACTATACACAACAAAACAAACAAATAAACACATAAATAAAAACCCTCTATTCCCCCTCCACTAGTGCACAACCATATTCCCTAGAGCTGTATATTTTCCAGTTCTCCTCTTTACCTTGCATAATTGTAATATCTTTTTCCATAGCATGTATGTCAGCTATTTTTTTCGAGCCACAAAAGATGAATGGTCATTGAGTTTCTATATTTATGCTTTGAAGGGCGCATGACTGTGCAATTGTTAGGTAAAGTAACGCAGTGCCGTATTGCAAAAAATGGCCTGGTCATGGGGGGGGGGGGGTAAATCTTCAGGAGGTCAAGTGGTTAAAGCGGTCCTGCCATGAAAGGTCCTTTTTTAGGCACTTCCTGTTATAGGGGGACAACGCTCCACCTAGTCTCCCATCTGCGCTCCTGCGTTGTAGACAGGTTGCACACATGTCTACAACATGAAATATTGTGTTTCAGAATTTCGTTTTTGTCCGAAAAATTTATTTATTTAGTTACTCCCGAAATTCGTTTTTATTTATTTTGCTCGAAAATCCAAAATAATTAAGGTCGAATCTGTCATTGAAGGCTTATGGTGTCTGTCGAATGTTCTAAGAAGATTCGATGGAGCAGCTAAACTGTACATTTGCGGTCGAATGTGCCGCCTGCAAGCTATAGTAGAATTCTTATGTTGTATGACACTAGTAATAATTATATTTATTATTATTACTAGTCAGCCAACATTAAAACATCTTCTATAGCCTATGGGCGCAGAATTTGACCATAAATGTCCGCTCGCGGCGACTGCTTTGTCGAATCTTCATGTTAAATCTTTTCCCTTAATGTAGAATAATCTTGGACTAATCTAGTTAGGTTAGGCACATTCGACCTTTTTTGCTATTGTCTCTATAATGTTGAATCTTTTCTCTCTATGCAGAATCTTTTCTCTCTATGTCAAATCTTTTCTCTCTATGTCGAATCTTTTCTCTCTATGCCGAATCTTTTCTCTCTATGTAGAATAATCTTGGACTAATCTAGTTAGGTTAGGCACATTCGACCTTTTTTGCTATTGTCTCTATAATGTCGAATATTTTCTCTCTATGTTGAATCTTTTCTCTCTGTGTCAAATCTTTTCTCTCTATGCCGAATCTTTTCTCTCTATGTAGAATAATCTTGGACTAATAGAGTTAGGTTAGGCACATTCGACCTTTTTTGCTATTGTCTCTATAATGTTGAATCTTTTCTCTCTATGCAGAATCTTTTCTCTCTATGTCAAATCTTTTCTCTCTATGTCGAATCTTTTCTCTCTATGCCGAATCTTTTCTCTCTATGTAGAATAATCTTGGACTAATCTAGTTAGGTTAGGCACATTCGACCTTTTTTGCTATTGTCTCTATAATGTCGAATATTTTCTCTCTATGTTGAATCTTTTCTCTCTGTGTCAAATCTTTTCTCTCTATGCCGAATCTTTTCTCTCTATGTAGAATAATCTTGGACTAATAGAGTTAGGTTAGGCACATTCGACCTTTTTTGCTATTGTCTCTTTAATGTTGAATCTTTTCTCTCTATGCCGAATCTTTTCTCTCTATGTCGAATCTTTTCTCTCTATGTCGAATCTTTTCTCTCTATGCCGAATCTTTTCTCTCTATGTAGAATAATCTTGGACTAATAGAGTTAGGTTAGGCACATTCAACCTTTTTTGCTATTGTCTCTATAATGTTGAATCTTTTCTCTCTATGTCGAATCTTTTCTCTCTATACCGAATCTTTTCTCTCTATATAGAATAATCTTGGACTAATAGAGTTAGGTTAGGCACATTCAACCTTTTTTGCTATTGCCACTATAATGTCGAATCTTTTCTCTCTATGCCGAATCTTTTCTCTCTATGTAGAATAATGTTGGACTAATAGAGTTAGGTTAGGCACATTCAACCTTTTTTGCTATTGTCTCTATAATGTCGAATCTTTTCTCTCTATGTCGAATCTTTTCTCTCTATGTCGAATCTTTTCTCTCTATGTAGAATAATCTTGGACTAATAGAGCTAAGGGTAGGCACATTCGACCACAGGATCGATGGACACAGATCGCTATTGTCAGCGTCATGTCGAATCTCCTATCTATATCGAACTGTTGCAACGAAAATGAAAATAAAGCATTTGTTTATATCGGATCTTTCGGTTTTCAGATTCTGCATGTCAAACGATAACGAAATTACCGTATATACTCGAGTATAAGCCGAGATTTTCAGCCTCTTTTTTGAGGCTGAAAGTGCCCCCCTCGGCTTATACTCGAGTCATCGCTGTCTGCCCGCTCGATCAGCGTGTCGAGCAGACAGACAGCGGCCATTCTATTCAAAAGCCGCGCCTCCGGCTCCGCCTTCGCCTGTGATAGGCGGAACACTGAATTTCCCAGCAGCCTGTGTTCCGCCTATCACGGACATCGTATCATCCTCGTACTACGGACGAGGATGATACGACGTCTGTGATAGGCGGAACACAGGCTGCTGGGAAATTCAGTGTTCCGCCTATCACAGGCGAAGGCGGCGGCGCAGCTTTTGAATTTTACAATGGCCGCCGACGAAGAGGGCACGGGACGGAGGCAAGGCAAGGCACGGCACGGCACGGGACGGGACGGGACGGGGGCAAGGCAAGGCACGACACGGGACGGATGCAAGGCAAGGCACGGCACGGGACGGAGGCAAGGAGGCAAGGCACGGGACGGAGGCTCGGGACAAAGGTAGGCTGGACACACACACACACACACACACACACACACACACACACACACACACACACACACGGATGGATGGAGACACACACAGGGATGGATGGATGGATGGATGGAGACACACACACACAGGGATGGATGGATGGATGGATGGAGACACACACACACAGGGATGGATGGATGGATGGACACACACACACACAGGGATGGATGGACGGACACACAGGGATGGACGGACACACAGGGATGGACGGACACACAGGGATGGACGGACACACACACAGGGATGGACAGGCATGTCTCACCCTCGGCTTATACACGAGTCAATAAGTTTGCCAGTTTTTTTGGGGGTAAATTGGGGGCCTCGGCTTATATTCGGGTCGGCCTATACTCGAGTATATACGGTACCCGAAATTTTGGACGAAAATGCATTCGGACAAAAACGAATGCACATGTCTACTGCGTTGTGAATCTCTTCTGATGGAGACTACAAGTGGCCATTTCAACACAGAATACGCATGCATGGTCCACTCTTCTCACCATCAGATGACCCGCCCTGACAAACGCCATGCAGCCATCGCTGGGGTGCAAGAAGATGGCCGCAAAGAGACTGCAGCAGTGAGAAGAGATTATCACATTTTTCCAGAGAACTTCAGCATATTTGACTGCTTAATGGGAAAAGGATATATAATACATACCAAGCCAACAGTGAAAGGACCAGAGCAATCATTCCTATTCATCTATCAGCATTATTAGACTTCCCAACCATATTAGGGACAGTTCTAATCAAAGGAAGAATTCTTCTTCTTTAATCATTTTATTAAAAGACTTCAACAACTAACATAAAAGATGGAGTCCTCTGAATGCAGATTAGATTACAGTTATGCCTCAGCAAATAAAGCCTGGTTAGCATATACATTACATAAATCAGTTATCAGTTAGAAATCAGCCACTTTGAGGTTTAATAATGGAGTGCCACGGTACAATTTCCCTATAGACGTGGCCTGTACATAAGAGAAGGACAAGGTGCTGTGTGTCTGGGGAATCCAGGGACCTGTATGTAGCACACCCCCTAGGGAGCCGCAAGTAAAAAGGGATCTTCTACCTTGCACAGCCAGGCACACCGCATTTCCACAGACAAGGACAGAGAACAGTCCAGGACTTTGTATTTGTTTTTTGTTTTTTTTATTGAGGGGTAATAACTTGGATAGGGATTGGAGGTTGTGGAATTCCAACTTGATATGCCCACATACACAGGTAACCTATATGTCCTAGATTGTAAGCTCTTGCAGGGCTCTCTGTCTGATCCCCCCCTTTATTGAATTGTATTGTAATTGTACTGTCTGCCCTCATGTTGTAAAGTGCTGCGTAAACTGTCAGCGCTATAAAAATCCTGTATAATAATAATAATGACCATGCTGTAATTTATCGCTTTACTCTATGCCAAGCCATGAATTGAATAATTTGTACCTGTTGAACACCTGTTGTGTATTTTGATTGTTTCTTATGTTATTCTTTCTAAAAAAAACCTTTCTCTATTTCCAGTGTGTACAGTGCCTGATATCGAATTCTCCCGAAGAAGCCATTAATTATGGCGAAACATAGTTACATAGTCAGGTTGGAAAAAGCCCATCTAGTTCAACCATTAAAAAATAAAAATAAAAATAAATAACTAAAATTAAAAATATCATACAATCCCATATACACAATCCTATACCCACAGTTGATCCAGAGGAAGGCAGAAAAAAACCCAGCACAGCATGATCCAATTTGCATCAGCAGGGACAAAAATTCCTTCCTAAACCTAGAGAGGCAATCAGATTTTCCCTGGATCAACTTTACCTATAAATGTTAGTGCCCAGTTATATTATGTACATTTAGGAAAGTATCCAGGCCTTTCTTAAAGCAATCTACTGAGCTGGCCAGAACCACCTCTGGAGGGAGTCCATTCCACGTTTTCACAGCTCTTACTGTGAAGATACCTTTCCGTATTTGTATATTTGTACATGTTGATCATATTCCCCCTTAATCTCCTCTTCTCAAGAGAGAATAAATTCAGTTCCTCTAATCTTTCCTCATCAGAAGGGCAACCAAGGGCAACCAAACTGATAAGAGGCATGGAGCTCCTCCATGCCTCTTATCAGTTTGGTTGCCCTTCTCTGCACTTTCTCCAGTTCCCCGATATCCTTTTTGAAAACTGGTACCCAAGACTGAACTGCATATTCCAGGTGAGGTCTTACTAATGATTTGTACAGGGGCAAAATTATATCTCTCTCTGGAGTCCATACCTCTCCTAATACAAGAAAGGACTTTGCTCGCTTTGGAAACCACAGCTTGGCATTGCCATTGGAAACATTTAGACATCAAATCTGTTTGCACCTGCTAATGTACTGTAATATCTGGTCTTCATTTTTGGATGTTTGTTTTTAAAGTTTTCTCAATAAATTTATATATTTTTCTAAATAACTCCCAATTACTCTCTCCTTCATCTTTACTAACACTAACCATCTTTGAAAAATTAATAGAGAAGCAATTTTTTTTTTAAAATCATACTTACCTAAGTGGATGCAGCATCAGTCCCCAGCCAGCTCTAACACTGAGAACCGAGCGATCAAACACTGCCGATCACTCGGTTCTCAGAGCTCCCTGAGCAGAGAGCTAGTGACTATCAGTCACCAGCTCTCTGCCCTGCCCCCCCCCCCCCCCTTCCTGTGCTTATTGGAGTGCTGGGCTGTGGAAGAGATGGGAGCGGCCAGATTGTTGAGAGGTTGAGCCGGGTGCCGGTCCAGTAAGGTCGCAATTTTGCCAGATTTTGTCCTGTCTCGGACAAAAGACTCACCCACATGCCTGGACCTTCACCCGGCTCAACCTCTCAACAATCCACCTGCTCGCACCCATTCCACAGCCCAGTGCTCCGGTAAGCACGGGGGGGGGGGGGGGCAGGGCAGAGAGCTGTTGACTGACAGTCACCAGCTCTCTGCTCAGGGAGCTCTGAGAACCGAGTGACTGGCGGTGTTTGATCACTCGGTTCTCAGTGTTAGAGCTGGCCGGGGACTGATGCTGCATCCGCCTAGGTAAGTATGATTTAAAAAAAATAAGTAACAAGCTTTGGCTGTTCTTCTCTTTTAACATTAACCTCTTCCAGTGACCTACCACTAACCATCCCTGTAACCGAACACTAGCTCTCCCTGTAAAACTAACACTAACTCTCCCAATAACCTAAGGCCGCGTACACACGCGGGGACTGTTCGCCCAACTTTGTTCGTCAAACAGTTTGAGCGGACAGTCCGCTCAAAATTAGCATGGACGGACTTGGCCACACACGACGAACGAACAGTCCACTGAAACTTGCGCGATGACGTGAACGGCACGTACGACGGGACTAGAAATACGACGTCCTATACACTGCAATGCAACTTTCGCCGTGTAAATCCTTTCTGAGCATGCGCGGAACTTAGCTTGACGAACAAGCCTACACACGGGCGGACTGTCCGCTCAAACTAAGTTTCAGCGGACAGTTTTACGGAATTTCCGAAAAACTTTGTTCGTCAGACTGTCCGCTGAAACTGTCCGCTGAAGCCCACACACGAGCGGACTGTCCGCCGAAACACTGTTCAGCGGACAAAGTTGAGCGAACAGTCCCCGCGTGTGTACGCGGCCTAACACTAACCATCCATGTGAATCTAACACTAACTCTCCCAGTAACCTAACACTAACCATTCTGGTAAAACGAATACGATCTTAATAGTTTGGAAGGGAGGTTATGGTCAATCGATTGCTTGCTGATTTGACAATTTCGATTGAATCGCACATCAATCAAATAATAAAATAGAAACCTACAGGATATGACCACTACTAGTCGCACTGAACGATCGACTGATTGATCACATCAGTACATGTGTGATCACCTTAAAACCCGGGTTTGTCCTGGGGAATCAAGGACAGATGGCAGCTACCCTCATACCCTGAATGTGATATTCCGGCCTGGCACAGCTGGCATATTTGTCTTCCTCAGATTAGTATGGGGGAGTCGAGTCGCGTCGCAAAGCAGAGCTGTCAATCACATCGTTCACAGCAGAACTATTTCCCTTATTCTGCAAAATCTCTTCACTTTTCTGCCGGGATAATTAAGTTACTAAATTTAAATCTTTATTAAAAGAAAAGAAAAAAAAAAAGCTCATAGATGTTATTGGCGGTGCCGAGGAGTGCGAAGAAAACGCTTTTGTGCCCCACTTGTCTCTTCCACCTTCAGAAAATGTTTAATTAGCTCAAGATCCCCTCTGCAAGTCTTGGAGATTTCATGCTGGCAAATCCAACAATGTCTGTTTGACAACATGATAATTACTAAGTACAGTCTTCATGAGAACGCGCCTGTCATGGCGGACAGTCAGTGATTTTTAGAGTATAATTATATCACGCCAGGATTGGAGGCTGAGACTCCCAGCAATACCCTGGAACCATCGCTGCCCCACTCCCAGGAAGCCCACAGGAGACACAGACAGTATACACAGTATCTCACAAAAGTAAGTACACCCCTCAAATTTTTGTAAATATTTTCTTCTATCTTTTCATGTGACAACACTGAAGAAATGACACTTGTCTACAATGTAAAGTAGTGAGTGTACAGCTTGTATAACAGTGTCAATTTGCTGTCCCCTCAAAATAACTCAACACACAGCCATTAATGTCTAAACCGTTGGCAGCAAAAGTGAGTACACCCCTAAGTGAAAATGTCCAAATTGAGCTTCACAGGTTGCCACTGGAGTCCTTTTCCCCTCCTCCATGATGACATCACAGAGCTGGTGGATGTTATAGACCTTGCGCTCCTCCACCTTCCGTTTGAAGATGCCCCACAGATGCTCAATAGGGTTTAGGTCTGGAGACATGCTTGGCCAGTCCATCACCTTTACCCTCAGCTTCTTTAGCACAGCAGTTGTCTTCTTGGAGGTTTGTTTGGGGTCGTTATGTTGGAATACTGCCCTGCGGCCCAGTCTCTGAAGGGAGGGGGTCATGCTTTGCTTCAGTATGTCACAGTACATGTTGGCATTTATGGTTCCCTCAATGAACTGTAGCTCCCCAGTGTCGGCAGCACTCATGCAGCGCCAGGCCATGACACTCCCACCACCATGCCTGTCTGTAGGCAAGACACACTTGTCTTTGTCCTCCTCACCTGGTTGCCCCCACACACGCTTCACACCATCTGAACCAAATAAGTTTATCTTGGTCCCATCAGAACACAGGACATGGTTCCAGTAATCCATGTCCTTAGTCTGCTTGTCTTCAGCAAACTGTTTGCAGGCTTTCACCTTTAGAAGAGGCTTCCTTCTGAGATGACAGCCATGCAGACCAATTTGATGCAGTGTGCGGCGTATGGTCTGAGCATTGACAGGCTGACCCCCCACCCCTTCAACCTCTGCAGCAATGCTGGCAGCCCTCATATGTCTATTTCCCAAAGACAACCTCTGGATATGACGCTGAACACGTGCACTCAACTTCTTTGGTCGTCCATGGTGAGGCCTGTTCTGAGTGGAACCTGTCCTATTAAACCGCTGTATGGTCTTGGCCACTGTGCTGAAGCTCAGTTTCAGGGTCTTGGCAATCTTCTTATAGCCTAGGCCATCCTTATGTAGAGCAACAATTCTTTTTTTTTTTCAGATCCTCAGAGAGTTCTTTGCCATGAGGTGCCATGTTGAACTTCCAGTGACCAGTATGAGAGAGTGAGAGTGATAACACCAAATTTAACACACCTGCTCCCCATTCACACCTGAGACCTTGTAATACTAATGAGTCACATGACATCGGGGAGGGAAAATGGCTAATTGGGCCCAATTTGGACATTTTCACTTAGGGGTGTACTCACTTTTGTTGCCAGCAGTTTAGACATGAATGGCTGTGTGTTGAGTTATTTTTAGGGGACAGCAAATTTACACTGTTATACAAGCTGTACACTCACTACTTTACATTGTAGACAAGTGTCATTTCTTCAGTGTTGTCACATAAAAAGATGAAATAAAATATTTACAAAAATGTGAGGGGTGTACTTACTTTTGTGAGATACTGTAGATACATAGTTAGTCAGGTTGAAAAAAGACACAAGTCCAATCTACTTCAACCAATAGAAGAGAAAAAAAAAAAATACAATCCTGTACCCACAGTTGATCCAGAGGAAGGCAAAAAAAACCTCAGCAAAGCATGATCCAATTTGCTACAGCAGGGGAAAAATTCCTTCCTGATCCCCCCCGAGTGGCAATAAGAGTTTTCCTGGATCAACTTACCTATTAATAAATATTAGTATCCAGTTATATTATGTGTATCTAGGAAAGAATCCAGTCTTTCTTAAAACAATCAAACAAGCAATGTTATCTAAAACAATTTTTTTACACCGTAGCTTTATTTTTTATTTTTTTTGATTAACTTTATTGCTATCACAATGGATGAACAACATCCCTTGTGACAGCATGACCCGTGACAGGTCCTCTTTATGGAGAGATCTGGTGTCTATTAGACCCCAAATCTCTCCTCTGACCTCCAATGCAGCCAAACAGATCAGTCTGATCAGCTGCTTTGCTGGCCCTCATTCCTTTTCGTATCCGAGGGGTCACAGAGAGGGATGTCAGTTCCTCTCCCTCTGTGATGTGCAGCCATCGCCGCAATCGGATGGCTGAGACCGGGAAAGGCAGCGCCACTGGTGGGAAGCGGGGGGGGGGGGGGATGATACCTTGCTTAGGGTTGCCACCTGCCTGGGATTCACCCGGACAGTCCGGGTTTTGAATCATGTGTCCGGTTTTCAGTTCAGCCTTTTTCTTTTCTTTTTCTTTTCTTTCAGCAGCTTAGTAGTCGCCCCCTACTTATTCCTATGTGGTAGTGCAACAGATGTTTAACTGCTTAAAGCGGAGTTCCACTTTAAAAAAAATAAAATAAAATAAAAGTCAGCGGCTACAAATACTGCAGCTGCTGACTTATAATAATCGGACACTTACCTGTCCCAGGGTCCAGTGATTCGGGGGATTGAAGCCCTGCTTGCCCCCCCCTCCACACTGCGGCGCTGGCATTGTAACTGTGGGGACCCGGCTGTGGCTTCACAGCTGGGCACCCACTGCGCATGTGCGAGCCGCGCACCATGTCTGGCCGGGTAATCATCTGGGACCTGTCACGTGCCTAGAGGGAGGGGGGAGAGGTGATCTTCCTTCCTGCACTGAGGGAAGTGCAGCTCGGGTGCTGAAGGTGGCAGATTATGAGGGACCTCCTAGTAACAGGCGTTAAAGCTGAGGTCCACCCTAAAGTGGACCTTCCGCTCATTGGAACCCTCCCCCCCTTCGGCGCCACAATTGGCACCTTTCAGGGGGGAGGGGGGTGCAGTTACCTGGATAATCCAAGTAACTGCACCCACTTCCGGGATAGCTCTCTGCGGTGTAGATCTACGCCCCTTTCCAAAAGTCCCCCGCTGCCTGCTGGGAAACACACGGATCCCAGAGGCAGCGGGACCATCCTTATTGCGCAGCGCGATTCGCGCATGCGCAGTAGGGAACCGGGAAATGAAGCCGAAAGGCTCCACTTCCTGATTCCCATACCCAAGATGGCGGCGGCAGCACCCGGGAGACGATCGAGAAATCGGCTTCGGGTGCCGACATGGCGGATGCGCTGGGCAGGTAAGTGTCATCATTTTAAAAGTCAGCAGCTGCTGTATTTGTAGCTGCTGACTTTAAAAAAAAAAAAAAAACGGCGGAACTCCCGGCGGACTCCCGCTTTAAGAAGTGAGTAAAAAAAAAAAAATTCAAAATTTTTTTTTTTTATGCTCATTAATTAAATTTTTTTTTTTGGGTGGAACTCCACTTTAATGCCCCGTACACACGATCGGAAATTCCCCCAGCAAAAGTCCGATGTGCTCCATCGGACTTTTGCCAGCAGAATTCCCGCCAGCGAAAGATTGAGAGCGGGTTCTCTATTTTTCCGGCGGAAAAATGTTCAGATTGGAAATTCCGATCGTCTGTACAAATTCCGACGCGCAAAATTCCTACGCATGCTCGGAAGCATTTCAACGCATGCTCGGAGGCATTGTACTTCATTTTCTCGGCTCGTCGTAGTGTTGTACGTCACCGCGTTCTTGGCGGTCGAATGTTCAGCGAACGTTTGTGTGATCGTGTGTGTAGGCAAGCCAAGCTTGAGCGGAATTCCGTCTGGAAAAAAACATCCGAGATTTTTCCAACAGAAACTCAGATCGCGTGTACGCGGCATAAGGACCGCCCCACGTACATATACTGCGGCAGGGCGCCCTTCAAGCGCAAAATCATGCACCTGCACGTGATTTTGCTGTTCGGCTCTGGGGCGCGCGCACGTGCCACCGGAGACCCTCTCCTGCTGTGATTGGACACAGTGGGAGCCAATCAGCCGATCATTCCGAGAAGAGGCAGAATGGTGGTCTGCCTGTGTGAACAAGAGAGACCACCGTTTGGTGAGAGAAGTAGATTGAGATCTTGAGACCTTTCTAAGCAGAAACACGGATCTCTGTCTTCCCCCAGTCAAAACACCCCCCCCCCCCCCCAGTTAGAAAGCACTCCCTAGGGACACACTTAACCCTTTGATCGCCCCTCTTAACCCCTTCCCAGCCAGTGTCTTTAGTACTGTGACAGTGCATTGTTTTAGCACTGATCACTGTAATAATGTCACCGGTCCCCAAAAAGTGTCAGTTAGATGTCCGATCTGTCCACCGCAATGTCGCAGTCTCGCTAAAAATCGCTGCCATTACTAGTAAAAATAAAGAAATAAAAATTACATAAAAATATCCCATAGTTTGTAGACGCTATAACTTTTGCGCAAATCAATCGATATACGCTTATTGAGATTTTTTTTTTATAAAAAACATGTAGTGGAATGCATATTGGCCTAAATTTATGAAGAAATTCTATTTTTTTACTTTTTTTTTTTTCCAAATTTGTTTGTTTATAGCACAAAAAATAAAAACCTCAGGAGGTGATCAAATACCACCAAAAGAAATCTCTATTTATGGGTAAAAAAGGACATCAATTTTATTTGGGTACAGCGCCGCGCGACCGCGCAATCGTCAGTTGAAATAGAGCTGCGCCGTATCGCAAAAAATGGCCTGGTCGTGAAGGAGCGCGAACCTTTCCGGAGCTCAAGTGGCTAAAGTGGTTGTAAACCCTTATGGACTACTTCTCCCTACAGGTAAGCCTATAATAAGGCTTATATAAGTTATTAGATTCCGCGCTTAGGTTTAAATAGGCTGCTGCCTCCCCCCGGGGTGCTTTAATTAAAGCTCCAATATTATAGGCTGTATGTATGAAGGGGCGGGTGGCGCTGCCTGTCACCTGAAGAGTGATCCTCTCCAGTGAATCACTCCTCCCAGGTGAGCTTGCAGTAGGTGGATATTAGTTGCTGTAGGTGGTGTTGCCCGTCACCTGAAGAGCGATTCCTTACAGTGCATCACTCCTTCCAGGTGAATATGCAATAGAGGGCTGGTAATTATTCCCGTCACCTGAAGGGTAATTCCCCCAGTGCCCGTGCCGTGACCATCGCCAGTAACAGGGCTAGAGTCCACGGCCCAGGAAGAAAGAGGGGTGAAGATGGACGCTTCCTGCAGCGGGGACTGCGCGGGCTTCCTTTGCAGGTAAATGCCACATAATGGGCTAGTATGAGATTCATACTAGCCCATTATGCTTTTACTTTGCAGGGTTTGTGGTAAATGAAAGAGGAAGCAAAACCCATCAGGGGTTTTGAAAAGGCCAGCAGGGGGCGCCAAAGAGATAGTGTGAATGAGTGTAATGTGTGCAACTGCATAGGAAAGGGAAAGGATTGATGGTGCCAATAGAGTGGGGGGGGGGGGGGGTTTGACAGACAGGCCGTGGAAGGTGGAAGCTCAGGTGGTAAACGTCCCTCCCTCAAATCTTGTCCCCTTTTTGTTTGCTGAGGAAAATTGGAATTGATTTTTCGCCAAAGCTTCCATTGACTTGATTTCAATTTATCTTTGTTTAGATTTCGTCACTGAAAACATGCAGCTGACACAAACTGCACACCTTTTTTGAGATGGAATGAGGGCCACTTATCCGCAAAAGTATGCAAGCCTAGGACACACCCCTTGCCACGCCCCCTTTAAAGGAGAATTGTAAAAAAAAAAAAAAAAAAAGAAAAGATTGGATAAACCCACAAGTGCCCACTACAGTTCCTTTATATCGGCTTTACAGCATACAGCAATTTAGAAATCAGATGAAAGGTTTAGCGCTGGAAAACACGTTTGATAAATAAATATATTTTATATACATCTATATAGATCAGACCAAAATGAGGGACACTGCTCCAAATCAGGGACAGCCCCTCGAAATGAGGGACAGAGGGGCATTTCTCCAAATCAGGGACAGTCCCTCCAAATCAGGTACAGAGGGACATTGCTCTAAATCAGGGACAGTCCCTTCAAAATGAGGGACATAGGGACATTGTTCCAATCAGGGACAGCCCCTTGAAATCAGGGACACAGGGACATTGCTTCAAATCAGGGACAGTCCCTCCAAATCAGCTACAGAGGGACATTGCTCCAAATCAGGGACAGTCCCTCCAAATCAGGGACAGAAGGACATTGCTCCAAATCAGGGAAAGACCCTCCAAATCAGGGACATTGCTCCAAATCAGGGACAGTCCCTTAAAATGAGGGACAGAGGACATTGCTCCAAATCAGGGAAAGTCCCACAAATCAGGGCCAGAGGGACATTGCTCTAAATCAGGGACAGTCCCTTCAAAATGAGGGACAGAGGGACGTTGCTCCAAATCAGGGACAGTCCCTTCAAAATGAGGGACTGAGGGACATTGCTCCAAATCAGGGACAGAGGGACATTGCTCCAAATCAGGGACAGTCCCTCCATATCAGGGACATTGCTCCAAATCAGGGACAGTCCCTTCAAAATGAGGGACTGAGGGACATTGCTCCAAATCAGGGACAGAGGGACATTGCTCCAAATCAGGGACAGTCCCTCCATATCAGGGACATTGCTCCAAATCAGGGAAAGTCCCTCCAAATCAGGGCCAGAGGGACATTGCTCCAAATCAGGGACAGACCTTGAAATGAGGGACAGAGGGACATTGCTCCAAATCAGGGACAGTCCCTCCAAATCAGGGACAGTTCAGAGCATGAGAGCTGACGTAATTAACACTGGTTGTCACCCTAATAACAGGATGTTCCTAAACAAGGCCCTTCATGGCAGGATCACCGGTATTATTTTAATCCTGCAGATTTTAAAGGATTAAAAAGAAGATTTGTAAATCACATGAGACAGGCTGAAGCTGCTATGCGATGTCGGTGATGGGGGGGGGGGGGGGGGGTCATAGAATTTAAGGATACACGGACACTTTCTGTTGCTGCAGATTTCAGCACTGTCATGAGAAAAGCGAATTGTCGGGTGAATTCGGGGCTGTGCCCCTCCCCCCCCCCCCCATCGCTCTCCTATTATTGCTCTGTGTTCGCGTTTACAAGACACGCTGATTTGAAAGCGCTGAATGACGTCAATGGGATGGAGAAATTAGAGCTGAGCCAGACAGCTGCAATGCACCCGTCCTCCGAGCTCTTCCCATCTCTGGGGGTGACATCCCAGACACATCCCATCTATCACCGCCGATCCGCTTCATCATTCACCCGCCCGCCGCTCGCCCGCCCGCCCGCCCGCAGACACCAAACACAATACAAGTCTTTGGGGCATTTGCAAAAATAAATATATAAAAATGTACTGAAGTCCTTTTTTATTTTGCTCTTACATCCCCTTCCGAAGTAATCAGCCATGAAACAGCTAAAGGATCTCAAAGTAGCAAAGGGGAGATTAAAGAGGACCTGTCATATGCTGTATAATAATATACTAGCGCCTAGAGGCGATTCAGTTCGCATTGTGCGCTATACAAGTATTTCATTCATTCATTCATACTGTATAAGCTTTCATCATAAAGCAGATCTCACCCAAAAGGGGAAGTCTTGTTTGTCTACCTGCACCACCGACCCCCCCCCCCCCCCTCTATTGGCCCTTTGGGGGTTTTTTTGGGGGGGGGTGTTCCTGATTTTTACAGGTACCAGCTCCCGCTTCTAGCTGCCACAGCAATCTGAGCGGAGGCTTGCTCCCCATCCCCCCTCAGCGTTCTGGGTCGCCGCAGGACCATTCACAATGCGGCGCAGCCTCGCGCGTGCGCAACGGGAAGCTGGTTGTGAAGCGCCAGCAGTCACAGCCCGCCTGCCAAAGTAAACATGCCGACGCCTGGATCCGATGACGGCTGAAGAGCCGGTACAGGTGAGGACGGCGCTGGATCCCTGGACAGGTACGTGCCCAATTATTAATAGAAGCTACAGGTTTTTTTTTTTTTTTAACCACTTTAAGTCCATGCATGCTCAGTGATGTAATGCTTCCAGGTATTTATTACCCATCACAGAAATCGCAGCACTTCCCCCTGACAATGCTTGCATCTGCTTTTTTTTTCTCTAGGACGGAGCCATTGTTGTTCAGGCACCATCAGGATCACCATCTACTTTCTGGACTAAGGTGTTGGCTCAGAGATGACACAGTCATATGAATCCTGGTGCCTGGGAAGTTTCTTGACTGTGTTCACAAATGTCTGACACAGATCTGCCCCAGCAGCAGCGTCTAACCTTGTGATTTGCTACAAAGTTACAATGGTGCAGTATGATCCCTGAGGATGAAGAGACAGAGAGAGAGAGACAGACAGAAAAATAGAGAGAGAGAGAGATACAAACAGAGAGAAACATACATAGAGATGGGAGAAAGAGAGAGATACAAACATAAAGAGAGATACAGAGAGATGGGAGAGAGATACAAACAGGAGAGAGAGAGATACAAACAGAGAGAGAGAAAGAGAGAGATAAACAGAGAGAAACTGAGAGATACAAACAGAGAGAGAGAGATACAAACAGATAGAGATAGATTCAAATAGACAGAGAGAGAGAGATACACAGAGAGAGACAGATACAAACAGAGAGAGAGAGAGAGAGAGATACAAACAGAGAGAGATTGATTCAAACAGACAGACAGAGAGAGAGAGATATAAACAGAGAGAGAGATATAAACAGAGAGAGAGATATAAACAGAGAGAGAGAGATACAAACTGAGAGAGAGCGAGAGAGAGACAAACAGAGAGAGAGAGAGAGAGAGACAAACAGATAGAGAGAGATACAAACAGACAGAGAGAGAGAGATACAAACAGAGAGAGAGAGAGAGATACAAACAGAGAGAGAGAGAGAGAGAGAGATACAAACAGAGAGAGAGAGAGAGATAAAAACGAGAGATACAAACAGAGAGAGAGAGATAAAAACGAGAGAGAGAGAGAGAGAGAGAGAGAGAGAGAGAGAGAGAGAGAGAGAGAGATACAAACAGAGAGAGAGAGAGGTAAAACGAGAGAGAGAGAGAAAGAGATACAAACAGAGAGAGAGAGATACAAACAGAGAGAGAGAGAGAGATACAAACAGAGAGAGATTGATTCAAACAGACAGACAGAGAGAGAGAGAGATATAAACAGAGAGAGATTGATTCAAACAGACAGACAGAGAGAGATACAAACTGAGAGAGATACAAACAGAGAGAGAGAGAGAGAGATACAAACAGAGAGAGAGAGATACAAACAGAGAGAGAGAGAGAGAGATACAAACAGAGAGAGAGAGATACAAACAGAGAGAGAGAGAGAGAGAGAGAGATACAAACAGAGAGAGAGAGATACAAACAGAGAGAGAGAGAGAGAGAGAGATACAAACAGAGAGAGAGAGAGAGAGAGACAAACAGAGAGAGAGAGAGAGATACAAACAGAGAGAGAGAGAGAGATACAAACAGAGAGAGAGAGAGAGAGAGAGAGAGAGAGAGAGAGGGAGATACAAACAGAGAGAGAGAGAGAGAGAGAGATACAAACACACAGAGAGAGAGAGATACAAACACAGAGAGAGAGAGAGATACAAACACAGAGAGAGAGAGAGATACAAACAGAGAGAGATAGAGAGATACAAAACAGAGAGAGAGAGAGAGAGATAGAGAGAGAGATACAAACAGAGAGAGAGAGAGATACAAACAGAGAGAGAGAGAGAGATACAAACAGAGAGAGAGACAGAGATACAAACAGAGAGAGAGAGAGAGAGATACAAACAGAGAGAGAGAGAGAGAGAGAGATACAAACAGAGAGAGAGAGATACAAAGAGAGAGAGAGAGGAGATACAACAGAGAGAGAGAGAGAGAGAGAGAGAGAGATACAAACAGAGAGAGAGAGATACAAACAGAGAGAGAGAGAGAGATACAAACAGAGAGAGAGAGAGAGAGAGAGAGAGAGAGAGAGAGAGATACAGACAGAGAGAGAGAGATACAAACAGAGAGAAGAGAGAGAGAGATACAAACAGAAGAGAGAGATACAAACAGAGAGAGAGAGATACAGAGAGAAACAGAGAGAGAGAGAGAGAGATACAAACAGAGAGAGAGAGAGAGAGATACAAACAGAGAGAGAGAGATACAACAGAGAGAGAGAGATACAAACAGAGAGAGAGAGAGATAAAAACAGAGGAGAGAGAGATACAAACAGAGAGAGAGAGAGAGAGAGATACAAACAGAGAGAGAGAGAGATACAAACAGAGAGAGAGAGATACAAACAGAGAGAGATACAAACAGAGAGAGAGAGAGAGAGAGAGAGAGAGAGAGAGAGATACAGAGATAGAGATACAAACAGAGAGAGAGAGATACAAACAGAGAGAGAGAGATACAAACAGAGAGAGAGAGAGAGAGAGAGAGAGAGAGAGATACAAACAGAGAGAGAGAGAGAGAGATACAAACAGAGAGAGAGAGAGATACAAACAGAGAGAGAGAGAGAGAGAGAGAGATACAAACAGAGAGAGAGAGAGAGATACAAACAGAGAGAGAGAGAGAGATACAAACAGAGAGAGAGAGAGATACAAAAGAGAGAGAGAGAGAGAGAGAGAGATACAAACAGAGAGAGAGAGAGAGAGATACAAACAGAGAGAGAGAGAGAGAGATACAAACAGAGAGAGAGAGAGAGATACAAACAGAGAGAGAGAGAGATACAAACAGAGAGAGAGAGAGAGAGATACAAACAGAGAGAGAGAGAGAGAGATACAAACAGAGAGAGAGAGATACAAACAGAGAGAGAGAGAGAGAGAGAGAGAGAGAGAGAGAGAGAGATACAAACAGAGAGAGAGAGAGATACAAACAGAGAGAGAGAGAGAGAGAGAGAGAGAGAGAGAGAGAGAGAGATACAAACAGAGAGAGAGAGAGAGAGAGAGAGAGATACAAACAGAGAGAGATACAAACAGGAGAGAGAGAAGATAAACAGAGAGAGAGAGATACAAACAGAGAGAGAGAGAGAGAGATACAAACAGAGAGAGAGAGAGAGAGAGAGAGAGAGAGATACAAACAGAGAGAGAGAGATACAAACAGAGAGAGAGAGAGATACACACAGAGAGAGAGAGAGATACAAACAGAGAGAGAGAGAGAGAGATACAAAACAGAGAGAGAGAGAGAGAGAGATACAAACAGAGAGAGAGAGAGAGAGATACAAACAGAGAGAGAGAGATACAAACAGAGAGAGAGAGAGAGAGATACAAACAGAGAGAGAGAGAGAGAGATACAAACAGAGAGAGAGAGAGAGATACAAACAGAGAGAGAGAGAGAGAGATACAAACAGAGAGAGAGAGAGAGAGAGATACAAACAGAGAGAGAGAGAGATACAGAGAGAGAGAGAGAGAGAGAGAGATACAAACAGAGAGAGAGAGAAGAGAGAGAGATACAAACAGAGAGAGAGAGAGAGAGAGATACAAACAGAGAGAGAGAGATACAAACAGAGAGAGAGAGAGAGAGTACAAACAGAGAGAGAGAGAGAGAGAGATACAAACAGAGAGAGAGAGAGAGAGATACAAACAGAGAGAGAGAGAGAGAGAGAGAGAGAGATACAAACAGAGAGAGAGAGAGAGAGAGAGAGATACCAAACAGAGAGAGAGAGAGAGAGATACAAACAGAGAGAGAGAGATACAAACAGAGAGAGAGAGAGAGAGAGAGATACAAACAGAGAGAGAGAGAGAGAGAGAGATACAAAACAGAGAGAGAGAGAGAGAGAGATACAAACAGAGAACGAGAGAGAGAGAGAGAGATACAAACAGAGAGAGAGAGAGAGAGATACAAACAGAGAGAGAGAGAGAGATACAAACAGAGAGAGAGAGAGATACAAACAGAGAGAGAGAGAGAGATACAAACAGAGAGAGAGAGAGAGAGAGATACAAACAGAGAGAGAGAGAGAGAGGAGATACAAACAGAGAGAGAGAGAGAGAGAGAGATACAAACAAGAAAGAGAAGAGAGAAGAGAGAGAGATACAAACAGAGAGAGAGAGAGAGAGAGATACAAACAGAGAGAGAGAGATAGAGAGATACAAAGAGAGAGAGAGAGAGATACAAACAGAGAGAGAGAGAAACAGAGAGACAAACAGATAGAGAGAGATACAAACAGACAGAGAAAGATAGATACAAACAGAGAGAGAGAGAGATACAAACAGAGAGAGAGAGAGATACAAACAGAGAGAGAGAGAGAGATACAAACAGAGAGAGAGAGAGATAAAAACGAGAGAGAGAGAGAGAGATACAAACAGAGAGAGAGAGGTAAAAACGAGAGAGAGAGAGAGAGAGAGAGATACAAACAGAGAGAGAGAGGTAAAAACGAGAGAGAGAGAGAGAAGAGAAAGAGATACAAACAGAGAGAGAGAGATACAAACAGAGAGAGAGAGAGATACAAACAGAGAGAGAGAGATACAAACAGAGAGAGAGAGAGATACAAACAGAGAGAGATTGATTCAAACAGACAGACAGAGAGAGAGAGAGATACAAACAGAGAGAGAGAGAGATACAAACAGAGAGAGAGAGAGAGAGAGAGAGAGAGATAACAAACAGAGAGAGATTGATTCAAACAGACAGACAGAGAGAGAGAGAGAGATAAACAGAGAGAGAGATATAAACAGAGAGAGAGATATAAACAGAGAGAGAGATACAAACAGACAGAGAGAGATACAAACAGAGAGAGAGAGAGAGAGAGAGAGATACAAACAGAGAGAGAGAGAGATACAGAGAGAGAGATACAAACAGAGAGAGAGAGAGAGAGATACAAACAGAGAGAGAGAGAGAGAGGAGATCAAAGAGAGAGAGAGAGAGATACAAAGAGAGAGAGAGAGATACAAAGAGAGAGAGATACAAACAGAGAGAGAGAGATAAATACAGAGAGAGAGAGAGAGATACAAACAGAGAGAGAGAGAGAGAGAGAGAGATACAAACAGAGAGAGAGAGAGAGAGAGAGATACAAACAGAGAGAGAGAGAGAGAGAGAGATACAAACAGAGAGAGAGAGAGATACAAACAGAGAGAGAGAGAGATACAAACAGAGAGAGAGAGAGAGAGAGAGAGAGAGAGAGAGATACAAACAGAGAGAGAGAGAGATACAAACAGAGAGAGAGAGAGAGAGAGATACAAACAGAGAGAGAGAGAGAGAGAGAGAGATACAAACAGAGAGAGAGAGAGAGATACAAACAGAGAGAGACAGAGACAGAGAAGAGAGAGAGATACAAACAGAGAGAGAGACAGAGAGAGAGAGATCAAACAGAGAGAGAGAGAGAGATACAAACAGAGAGGAGAGAGAGAGAGAGATACAAACAGAGAGAGA